>NC_060142.1:56939653-57248342 GCF_021461385.2 Schistocerca piceifrons | reverse complement strand
GGTCAGACAGTGACATACATGTTAATCGTTGTAACACCACATTATGGCAAAAAGTTGTATGTCATGCAGGAACAAAACTTTACTACAGATTACCAAGACATATAAAATATCTTCCTGAACTACAAAGCTTTAAAAAGTTTGTGACAGCCTACCTTCTGAAAAACTGCTACTATTCAATCTCACCGTATCTTATGCAGGAAAAAATATAATTTGTATCTTTAACTGTAGAAATAAGTTACAAATACACAGTATTTCAGAAATTTGTAATTATTAACTGTATAGATCCAATTTGTCACAAAAATTTTAATAATGTATGTTTGACGTTTGAAAAACCAATAGCTAAAAATGATTTCTGTCCAATATCCTGTGTACAATACAGGGTTGTCCATTGATAGCGACTGGGCCAAATATCTCACGAAATAAAAGTCAAACGAAAAAACTACAAAGAACGAAACTTGCCTAGCTTGAAGGGGCAAACCAGATGGCGCTATGGTTGGCCTGTTAGATGGTACTGCCATAGGTTAAATAGGAACCCCCATTTTTATTACATGTTCGTGTAGTACGTAAAGAAATCCGTAAGCAAGAATAAAATGAAATAACTGGCACCAAACGTAGAGCCAGAACCAATTAATAAGGAAATATACTTAGATATATAAATGCGTTTATATATATATATATATATATATATATATATATATGTTGTGTACTAATTACAACAAAATTCTTCTTTCATAATCAAACTTCATTGACAACAAAAATCGATAATAATTGAAGAACTGAATAAATTACCTTGAGGTGAGAATGAGAGAGACGAAATATTTTACAGACAAATATGAATAAAGGAAAGCATAAGGTAAGGTCATCTGCACATAGGCTCTTCTTTTCGAAGGAATTTTTCCAGGCACAGTACAGTAGACGAGTTGTGGTGTGCAGTAATATTTCAAAGTAATTTTGCACTGAAAGTAATAAGTAATTAAGTAAATAGTTCAATCTTTTTTGCAAACATACAAGTGCATATCTAATGTTGAATTTTTGGGTTACTGGTCATTGATGCTATTTCATGTTAATGACTTGCAAGTGATTATATGTACGTAATTACACCACAATTCTTGATCAGTTGTGGTTAAGGTTGGATGGAATATGGATTCACAGTCTAGCTCAGATTTAGTCATGTATAAAATATCCAAGAAAAAAGACATGTAGGAAACGAAAGTGTAGCCGCTACTGCAGCTATTACCATATTCCAGTCTACGGACGACTATCCGGGATGTAAATCAAATAGGTCAGCCTGTACATTCACCAACGAGTAGCAGGCAGCAGGTAGATAGGACAACAGTGGCACAGGTGTGTTCACCACTGCCAGATCCTACTCCCAAATTTTTGTGAAAGCTTGAAGAAAGATATAGACTACTAGAACAAAAATTAGCAGATAGAGAAGAATAGAGCACCATTAGGGAGAAGGAAAGAGACAGCTTATTCTGACAAAAATTAGCAGTGAGAGAAAAAGAAAGAGCTGAGACAGAAAAGGAACGAGAGGAATAGAAAGAACGGCGAAAACTCGAAAGAGATAAGGAAGTTGCCGAACAGATTAACAATCAGTTTGAAAAATTTCAGTCAGAGATATCTGAAATGAAAAAAAGCGTATAATGTGTTACCGAATTTGGTCAGTAATCTTATGAGCGATGTACAAAATCTGCAGACTGCCCACACAGTTTTTAAAGACGACGTGGGAACGTTGACTAATCTTTTGGAAAATCTAGAACTTGTGCAGAAGGAAACCATTGAACAGCGCCTTACCGAACAAGCAAAGAAGGTAGAAAAGTAATTTAAAATTTGGTCAATGGCAAAAGATAACGAAATTAAGGAACAGATTGTCAATAAGCTATAGGATGCTATCCACCAATAAGTAATAATATAGCTTTCAGTAACAACAATGAAGCTGAAGGGAGCAAAACCGATATAGGGCACACTAAAGACAAACTAAAGGATGAGCTACCACACTGGCAACGAGAAGTTTCCGATTTGGAACGCTAAAGCTCACTTAACAAGAAACCTGAAAGAAGCACTGCACATGGTAGTAATACCTACTGCAGTGCACAAGCATTTCTGGCATTCAAAAACCGCCATATGAATATACACTGAAGCGCCATAGAAACTGGTGTAGGCATGCGTACTCAAACACAGAGATATGTGGACAAGCAGAATACAGTGCTGCGGTCGGCAACACCTATATATGACAACAAGTGTCTGACGCAGATGTTAGATCGATTACTGCTGCTACAATGGCAGGTTATCAAGATTTAAGTGAGTTTGAATGCAGGATTCTAGTCGGCGCACAGGCGATGGAACACAGCATCTCTGAGGTAGCGATGATGTGGGGTTTTCCCGTACGACCATTTCACGAGTGTACCGTGAATATCAGGAATCCAGTAACGCATCAAATCTCCAACATCGCTGCGGCCAGAAAAGGATCCTGCCAGAACGGAACCAATGACGGCTGAAGAGAATCTTTCATTGTGACAGAAGTGCAATCCTTCCGCAAATTGCTGCAGATTTCAATGCTGCGCCATCAACAAATGTCAGCATGCGAACCACTCAACGAAACATCATCGATATAAGCTTTCGGAGCCACTCATGTACCTTTGATGACTGCACAACACAAAGCTTTACACCTCGCATGGACCCATCAACACTGACATTGGAATGTTGATGACTGGAAACTTGTTGCCTGGTCGGACTCGGTTTCAAATTGTATCGAGTGGATGGACATGTACGGGTATGGAGACAACCTCACGAATCCATGGATCCTGCATGTCAGCAGGGACTGTTCAAGCTAGTGGAGGCCCTGTAGTGATGTGGTGCATGTGTAGTTGGAGTGATATAGGGACCCTGATACATCTAGATACGACTCTGACAGATGATACGTACGTAAGCATCCTGCCTAATCACCTGCATCCATTTGTGTCCATGGTCCATTCCGACGGACTTGGGCAATTCCAGCAAGACAATGCGACACCCCACATGTCCAGAATTGCTACAGTATCACTCCAGAAACACTCTTCTGAGTTTAAACACTTCCGCTGGCCACGAAACATCCCAGACATGAACATTATTAAGCATTTCTGGAACGCCTTGCAACGTGCTGTTCAGAAGAGATTTCCATCTCCTCGTATTCTTATGGATTTATGGACAGCCCTGCAGGATTCATGGTGTCAGTTCCCTCTAGCACTACTTTAGACATTAGTTGCGTCCATGCCACGTCGTGTTGCTTAATTTCTGCGTGCTCATGGGGGCCCTACACAATATTAGCTAGGTGTACCAGTTTCTTTGACTCTTCAGTGTAATACAGGGAGTTATAGCTTACAAAGAGAACCGCAGGTAGCTGTTATGGGGGCAGCTCCATCTGTATCTAGCATGATGATAGAAGAAAGCCTTATCATGCATAGACAATTTCCAATGGTCAATGCAGAAAAGAAGTCTGTCCATCCTGTTACATTTATCAAAGGGTTTAGTAATATACCAGCTAACGCTTGGCTAGAGAAAGAAAAAATCCAGTTCATTGTTTCCCACATAGAAGGAGATCCCACACTGTGGGGAAAGCGAGATAATAGATGGATGTCACACGGCTGACCAATTGGAAAGATCATCTTTAGTGAAGTACTGGTCGCCTTCAATACAAAACGACTAAGAATTGAAGTTTATAGCCTTGAGACATATAATCCAAGAGGGAACTTTGAGAAATATATAAATAAGACCAGGTATTGGGACGAACCAATTTCGAATCGAGACGTGATTAGAATATTGAAATTAAGACTACCGACTCGCATCAGAGATAAATTAATAAATGTATCAGAAGATGATCTAGAGAAGTATCATTCTGTGTTAGACGGCACTGAGCTGGCACAAAAAAAAGGTTCACATAGCTCTGAGCACTATGCGACTTAACTTCTGAGGTCATCAGTCGCCTCGAACTTAGAACTAATTAAACCTAACTAACCTAAGGACATCACACACATCCATGCCCGAGGTAGGATTCGAAGCTGCGACCGTAGCGGTCGCTCAGACCTGGCACAGGTAGACACAAAAGCAAGCAGAAAGCACGGTAATAATCTATAGTCTCAGTGCAAACTTGAGAACCGAAATGCTCATTCAAACCAAGGAAATGGTAATGGGAGTTAGCATGAACAATGACAAGGTAATGGTGGATGGTAAAACGGAAATGTTCATGCGCAGTTTACCAGAAAACGGCGCTATAATGAGAGATTTTATCCAGGTTATAACAACAACAATAGTAATCAGTGGAGGAGGGATAACAGAAATCAGTGGAATATTAATAACAACAGTAATTGTAATTATCCAGTACAGTGGATCCAGAGCACAGGACCATATCCTGCATGTCGAAATTACTGTAGGAATTCAGGAGAGAAGGTAATCTTCAGCTAACAACCCTGGCCTGATCCGAATTATAAGAAGTGTCGAGGTGATGAATGAGAACTGTTCGGACCCCTTGCTGCCGTCAAACTACAATCGACTACAGTAAGCTCCCCAATGCTGGACGACGGGCGGAGAGGGGCATACCTCTTGACAATAACGCGAATATACAAATGCTGAGGTACAATGATGGTATCGATGTGCAGAAAGATCCACTAATGGAACCACGTGGGTGCAAGAGCACGAGCTGAGATAGTACAAGCGATAGTCAAAGCACGTATAGGTAGTGTATCTGTGGACGCATATATCGACAGAAGAGCAAACAGCCAGTGTCCTGAGCTATGATTTGGTTAAAGCCGTACGTAATGCACAGAAGCTGCCTGCATAACCAGTATAGAACTGTAAGGTACCTGGAGCCATTGGTGCAGAGGCACAAGCTATTGAATACCAGCTCAGACAGATATTTTCATAGGAGAAGAAGCCGTGAAATGCTCTTTTCTTGTGATTAAAGGATTAACGGTAACCTGTATCCTGGAGTGTGGTCTCTTACGTGAGAGATCGGAGACTCCAGCACAGAAATGGAGGGAGGAGAATTGTTCTGGATTTCGTGTGAACCAAGGAGATGCATTGCGAATACTGCTGGCGTACCAAAGTAAAGTGCTGGGGGCTGCAAATACTACAGATTAGCAGCGACTAAACAGGCCAGGAGTTTTATTATTCAGCAACTATGTAAGATGATAGTTAGGACAAATTTGATTAATTCCAAAATGCAGGAGTCGAATTATTTGGATTTGGAAGAACAAAAGCAATTGACTCAACTATTAAATGGTTTATTTAGATGGTTTTTCTGAGAAACCAGGTATAATTCAAGGTTATGTTTACAATATTGAAGTGGTATCTCACAAAAAATTTTGTGACGCAAGTTACTCTGTCCCATGGACGAAAAAAAGATGCAGTTTCCAAAGAAATAACAAAAATTATATAATGGGTGTAATAGAACTATCTTTATCGCCATATAGCAGTCCGTTAATTACTGTGACGAAGTTGGCAGGAGCACTTACGTTGGCGTTGAATGCCAATGACATTAACAAAATTAAATTGTATGTATGCCACACAACTGTAGCTATGTGCTAACAAATATGGAGACAGGCAACATAAAGGGCTTGTATCCGTTTAAGGATCTTAAAATATATATAGAATGAATTTTGTACACTAGATGTAGACAGTTTCTCCTCTTTTTATGTGTTAATATATAAGTGTTTATCACAAACTGTTTAGTACAAGTTGCCTAGTGTATTTGTGCATACAAGTTTGCAATGGGCAACTGGGCATAAGCCCTAATCATTTTTGAAGAGTTAATTGCGTATTACCTTGAAGCGTAGTAGTTATTACTGAGGATTAAGAAATTTCTGAGTAAAAGGCACCTTATATTTGTGCTGAAATTTCTTTGCTTATTATTTCCATTTCAGATATAATTCTTGTTTTTTGACATGGATATAGAAGCTACATCAGATTTTCATTATTCATAGTTGTAAGTATTTTTATTGCCATCATGCTAACGAAATCAGAAATAGACTTTCATGAAATCAGCAGAGGAAATGATTATGTGCATAATGCAGTGAAAATAGTAAACACCATGAATCATCTATGATGCTATGGTAGTAAAACATGCCATTTGAGTACAAGTATTTACTTAGTTTTGGCCTGCGATCTAAATTTAACTTTACAATAAGATCCACAGCTAGCTACATGAGTGCAAAGCAAGAACATGCTTGGTGGTACTATAAATATAAACATAATTATAAAGTAAAAATACTGTAAACTCAGGCCAGAGTCTTGTTACCAGTCTTAATGATCGATTGATCACAAAACCTTGACATGGGGTGCTATACGTAATAACAAGGAAATACAAATAAATATGCATCAAAATGTCCACGCACAAGATGTTCAAAAGATGTGAGCTGTGGCATATAAAAGAAGATAAGGTTGCAAAGCCATTGCAACCAAACCCACTAAGCTGACATGAACTTTAAAACAAAAGATGTTGATGAAATGCAATTAAAAAGTGAACATTTGTTGTAACAATGACTGTGAATTAAATATGGTTAGTGACAAGAGCAGAGTGACAAGAGCAGTCGTGGACAGCTGGTGGGGAGCAGGCGCTGGCGTAATAAACCATCCCTGTTTTGTCTCCTCTTACTGTCAAAATATATTCATCAGGAATCAGCAACATTAATGGGCATGGGTCCCTTTGAAGTACAATATTCCGGAGGTAAACTAGGTTTTCATTTGGATCTCCGGGCGGAACCTACTTCGAAGAGATTCAGCCCGAAAGGAACTTTCAGGTTGGGAACATGGAACTTTAAAAGTTTGAACAGACCAGGAACGTTCCAGACATTATTAGTCGTGTTAGATAGATATGATGTAGACATTACAGCTATTCAAGAAACTCCGTGGCAGGGGGAGGATAGCATAAAGAGGGGTAACTGTACATTTTTCTATGGAGGTGAGGAAGCTCACAGTTTCAGAACAGGTTTCGCAATACAGAGAACAGTGCTTCACGCAATCAAAGATATAAGGTTCATTAGTGACCGACTATCAGTTATAGTGTTGTCCAGCAGGTGGAATATACTAGTAGTAATTAATGTACATGCACCAACTGAGGACACTGGAGAGGTTGTTAAAGATGGCTTTTATGAAGCACTAGATCAACTGTGGGATGAGTTCTCCTCGTACAATACAAAATTAATCATAGGTGATTTTAATGCAAAGATAGGGAAGGAGGAAGCATTCTGGCCTACAATTGGGAAAGAAAGTTTGCATAACATTTCGAATGATAATGGCACAAGGGTGGTTAATTTTGCTGTTTCAAAAGACATAATTGTTGAGAGCACATATTTCAAAAGGAAGGACATTCATAAAGCAACTTGGGTCTCTCCAGATGGACACACCCAAAACCAAATTGATCATGTTCTTGTAGATCGGAGATGGCACACTATTATAGAAAATGTTAGGACTTTCAGGGGATCAGACTGTGATTCTGATCATTTTCTTGTAGTTGCCAAAGTTCACCAACTGCTATCTACAGCAACATCAAGGTGACACAATGCAGAACTTGTTAGGTTCAACACTGACAAGCTAAATGATGAAACCTTTAGAAGAAGGTAAATGACAGAAATTTCAAATAGGTTTAATGCTCTCAGGACACACGAAGATCAAGACGAGGATGTAAATAAACAGTGGATCACTGTGAGGAATAATATCAAAGAGGCATCGAAGGTCACAATAGGTACAATAGGTACAATTAAGAACAGGAGGAAACTGTGGTTTGATGAGAAATGCAAGAAATTGGTGGAGGAAAGGAGAAAAGCGCGATTAGATTGGGATAGAATGGGAGACAGAAAACGAGAGAAGTTCTTGAACATGAGAAGGGAAGTTGTTCGTAGCCTACGTGCAAAGAAAAGGGATTATTTGAACAATCAAATTTTTACAAAATGGAAACAAACAGTAAACAAAAAACATTAGGGAACTTTACCTAGACATAAATGGGTATAGGAAAGCGTTCAAGGCTAGGACAAATGCACTTCCAGGGGATGCCGGGGGAATACTGACAGACCCCAGTGCTATATTGAGATAGTATTTTGAACATCTATTAAATGTACACCAGGAAGCAGGAAATGAGCAGGCATATAAAATACATACAGCAGAACCCCAGATACCTGAGCCAACGTTAAAGGAAGTAAGAGATGCAATAAAAAATTGAAAAACCATAAAGCATCAGGATCAGATTGCATAACTGCAGAATTAGTTAAAAATGGGGGACAGAAATTGGTGGAAGTAGTTCACAAAGTGATAACTAAAGTATGGAATTCAGAGATGATACCTGAAGAGTGGCAGGAGTCGATTCTGATCCCAATTTATAAGAAGGGCGACAAAATGGATTATAGTAATTATAGAGGGATATCGCTATTACCGGTATGTTCCAAAATTTTCTCGAATATTCTGCTAAGCAGGCTTACACCATATGCAGATGAAATTGTGGGGGATTACCAAGCTGGCTTTCGGAGGAACACATCAACTATAGACCAAATATCCATCCTGCGCCAAAGTTTGGTAAGGAAATGGGATTACAATAAACCAGTTCATAATCTTTTCATAGATTTTACAAAAGCATATGATTCAGTATTGCAATCAAAATTGTACAGAATTCTTTTGGAACTTGGAATACCAAAGAAGTATGTTAGACTTATAGAAGAGAGTTTGAGAAACACAAAAGATAGAGTAAGCATGGGGAAACAGAAGAATTTGTAATGAAGAACGGACTTAAGCAGGGAGATGCTCCGTCTCTGCTACTTTTTAATTTGGTCCTAGAATAAATTGTATGAATGACAGCAGATAATTCAGAGGGTGTGGAGTTAAATGGAAATATTAAGATATTAGGGTATGCAGATGATCTAAATATCATTAGCGATAGGAAAGAAACTGTAATAGCAAATGCGAATGCATTAATCAAGGCTAGTGAAGATGTAGGTCTAAGGATAAGTGAAGACAAAACTAAATACCTGGTTGCTACTAGAATGCCAACAGCAATATATCAGGAAATGTTAAGAGTTGGAGACATGCAGTTTGAAAAAGTGAACACATTTAAGTATCTAGGCGTGGACATCACTTTGAGAAATAAGATTGAATCCGAACTGAAGAAGAGATTATGGACGGGAAATGCATGCTATTATTCTACCAGTTATGCTGTATGGCTGTGCGACTTGGTCTCTCACTATGCAAAATGAAAAGCCGTTTTGAGTATTTGAAAACAAAATTTTGAGGACAATTTTCGGAGCAAAAAGGGATGACATTAGCAGAGAGTGGCGAAAACTGCATAACGAAGAGGTTCACGAACTCTATTCAAGCCCTGACATGATCAGTATCATTAAATCACGTAGGCTGCGACGGGCGGGTCACGTAGCTCGAATGGATGAGGGCAGGGCAGCGTGCAGAGTACTGGTAGGGCACTTAGAGGGAAAACGTCCTGTGGGGAGACCGAGGCGTAGATGGGAGGACCATATGAAGGCTGATTTGAGGAGCCTAGGTATTGAAGGTGAATGGAAGGAAATAGCCCAAGACAGGGACAGATGGCGAAAATACGTTGCTGCGGTAATGGACTCTCGAGTCCGGTATGACCAGTGAGTGAGTGAGTGAGTGAGTGAGTAGTGACCAGAGAGTGTAATATTGAGTACTAGCTGTACTATGTACAAACTGTGGCAAGAGATCAGTAGCACAAAAGAATGTGAGATGTTAAGAAAGTGATAAGACTGTAGAACAAAAACACTGAAGTCAATGTGTTTGGAATGGACACTAGTTGCAGCGCATCAACAACGTAAATTTCTGTTCCTCTGCGGACTCTAGCTGAAATGAACGGCGAGGGGGTGTGTGTGGTAATGTTTGTGGAACCGTGCATAGGATGCAAACTGTCAGTGTACTGGAACGCTTATTAAGTACCTACATAGTGACATGCATCATAATTTCACAAACTCAACTGTTTTACAAACTATTTGTGAACCATTTGCGAACTAACTTATTTCATACGAATTAAAACAACCTGTTTTGAAAAATTAAGACACTGAATACTCACGCAAGTGTAGTGTAGTAGACAGTGGTAGAAATTCGGCATGTATGGAAAGATAAAAATAGTAGATTGATCAAATTCTATCCTACAGCAAAATAAAGTCTGCGTGTAGTCAGATTTTTAAATGTATTTTCACGAACCCAGTCGTGTTGAATCGATCTGTCTTGCTGAGCATAAGAGCAGAAGGTGTTGGCCTAAACATTACCAATGATGTTACAGACCAGCAGCAGCATGTCTTAGGGTTCTGACTATGAGACCTAAATGTGTGCTCTGGCTGGCGTTGGCTTCACTGACAACATCGGTTTTCAGCTGATGGACCACCACACCAGTCAGCAACACTTATGACGATGTACAACGACTACGGCGATGCATAAATAGAATGGCATTCAAGAAAACATGTAAATACACCACTGGGCAGATGCTCATAGAGAAAATTAGAGACTTTTAACATATAAGGACTTTTCGAAACAAATAATAATCAAAAACCTTTAATTAGTAAATATAGTGATCACATTTGTGCCTGCAATAATAAATTTTGAATAAACTGACAACACAAAACAAAAACTGAAACCTAGAAAAATTAAATCTTCACACTCTAATCTGAAAATCTTTTGTCCTGTGCCATGTAATGTCATGATATGTAGAGATGATATGTTTTGCATTATTCTTTGTAGTATTTCCCACACCGTTTCCATAAAACTGTTTTAATTTCGCCTTGATGTATGGCAAACAAAAGCATAAAATAAAAGACATGAGTGGTATAGTCTGTCTTCTGGGGTTTTCCTGTCAGCCCTTATCCAAATGGAGGGGCATCCAACAAAAATTAGTCCCCAGCATACAGTAATCTGCAGACTAGACTCAACTGAACAAATAACTATGTAGAAATATATGAAGTTTTTGTTAAATGCGACTATGTAACACCAATGAAACCAAATCTAGGTTAAAAGACACTAAGAGCTCATCTATGTTTCAAAAAGTGTTTATGAACATTGTATTGTACCCAAATATTTGAACTTGTAGAAACAAGATTCATATTATTTGTATAATAAAGTAACACTGAACACTTATGTGGCATGTCACTCACAAAATGAGCAAAAGTGCTCCTGGTATTCCAGGGGGTCATACATAACATCTCCAAATGCGGACATTAAAGACTATGTGATTCTTGTAACTTATTACTAAAATATCTGAAGTGTAGAGTAATTATTTTTCGTGAGAGACATAGTGTGAACGATATAGCTACCATCCCTGACAACTGCAATGATAAATAATATCTTTCTTCTTCTATAAAAGAAGCGGTCATTATAGACACTACATCTTCTGTCTGCCTTACTTTTGTTTTCACTGTTCTTGGAGAAAGAGACATTTACGTTAAGGAGGTGCGTAAATTGTAATTGTTATTATATGTATGCAATGTTGGCCATGTTATTATTGAAAGTAACCTTCTGATCCCTCATGTCAATATTTTGAACATTTAAACAATTTCTAGCAATTGTAACTGCCCCACCACCAGGAAACAGAGTATTGCTGAATGCAACAATCAGCCGCAATTATGCGGCAATTTCAGATATTACAGAATGTTTCATGTCTTGTTTCCACGGCAGTAGCCACAAAGCAGTTGAAACCATTTCATGTAACAGTGTCAGTATTTACAGTATTTTAGATCCAAGTTAGATACAGCAGCAGCTTTGGCCTTGACTACGAATGGAAGAAAATTAATATATACAAATTTTTTAGGCACCTTGTATGACAAAAATAAGCCCACCAACAAAAAGTAAATGCAAAGCACATATTTTCTACTCTTTACATATTCTTATTTCATTGGCTTGCCTACGGAAGTCTGATAGGCTGGCATAGCGTCAGAATATCGATTAACAGACCTGTAAGCAAGAAGAAAATGAAATACTCGCACAAATATCGGCGGACGAGACGAAACATAGCTATGTGGTTGCAGCGCTCATGGAGGATCTAGCAGCAGAAGTCCAGGATATTCAAGCCACACCACTGGGTACCGAACAGTATGCGTCGATTAAAAACGCGTTGATCACACACCTGTCACAATCAGAAGCAAAGCAGATAGAGAAGCTTTCGCGCACTGAGGGGTTCGGAGATCACATTCTGTCACAACCTCTAAGACGGTTATGCACATTGGCAAGTAACACTGCAAGTGATGATGTTGTTGTGACTTGGCAAGACAGCCAAGTCACTATGAGAGGAAGCTGAAAGGCGCGCGCTTAAGCTCACGCAGGCTGGCGCAAGGTCTGGAACAGTTAAGGGAATTAATAGTAGCAAATAAAGTACGTAGTTGATGTAATACTTAACTTTAATCCATAAGTGGTGTACATCGGTCTGACGGTACAGGCATCACAAGTTATATATCTATTGATAATGGCGCCTTGCTAGGTCGTAGCAAATGACGTAGCTGAAGGCTATGCTAACTATCGTCTCGGCAAATGAGAGCGTATTTGTCAGTGTAGCATCGCTAGCAAAGTCGGCTGTACAACTGGGCTGAGTGCCAGGACGTCTCTCTAGACCTGCCGTGTGGCGGCGCTCGGTCTGCAATCACTGACAGTGGCGACACGCGGGTCCGACGTATACTAACGGACCGCGGCCGATTTAAAGGCTACCACCTAGCAAGTGTGGTGTCTGGCGGTGACACCACAGATGTTCTGTGCGTTATATGGTTGTCTCAACTGCTGGTAGACGCCCAAAAAGTTCTCACAGTGTGTGTGGGAAATTTAAAAGCACTGACGCAAATGGCTGACAGGATAGTTGAAATGCATCCTGCATCAAGTGTCTCAGCATTGAGGCCGCAACAAGAAAATGTGCCTACTGTCACACTATCCACCCTGCAGTCGCAATTGGCAGAACTGACCACACAGGTTCCTGCATTACAAATAACACATAACCGTCGACGGCCACGCCGCTGACAGTCACGAGGTCGTAAACGATCGCCGTCTGCACAGAACATCTGTTGATACCACAGGAAGTTTGGTAATGATGCGCGGAAGTGTACACCACCTTGTAGGTGGAAGCATGAATCAGACACCGTAAGAGCGACAGCAACTTCTATTGCAAACAGGCCATGACTTTTTGTGACGGACCGCGATACAAAACTATAATACTTAGTTGATACAGGGCCACAATTGTCGACATACCCAGCAGAACTGTCTTCAGCGCTGGAGCTGTGACGATTGCTGTTTATTCGCCACTAGTGACTCCAAGATTAGAATGTATGGTCGAGTAACATTATTCTTTAACTATTAATCTGCATACCCCAGGAAAAGCCTATTGTGCGGTTCACACAGTCACAGACGATACACCATATGTAGGGCTACTGAAAGGATGCCCTGAGATGACTCAGCAGTCACCTACTCTCCCACAGGTCAAGCACACGACCGTTCACCACGTTTTGACCTGCCGGCTGGTGTGGCCGAGCAGTTCTAGGCGCTACAGTCTGGAACTGCACGACCCCTATGTCGCAGGTTCGAAACCTGCCTCGAGCATGGATGTGTGTGATGTCCTTAGGTTAGTTAGGTTTAAGTAGTTCTAAGTTCTAGGGGACGATGACCTCAGCAGTTGAGTCCCATAGTGCTCAGAGCCATTTGAGCCAACATTTTGACTATGTCAGGACCGACGGCTCACGCTCGACCTAGATGTTTGATGCCTGAAAAGCTAAAGGTGGTAAAACAGGAATTTCGCAGCATATTATCACAAGGTATCTGCAGAGTTTCTAGTAGCAGTTGGGGAGTTCCAATTCACGACGTGCCTAACAAGAAGAATGAATGGCGCCCTACAGTGACTATCGCCAACCCAATGCAAGGACCACCCCCGACTGGTATCTGCTCCCACATATAGAAGACTTTTCTGCAAATGTTCACGGTAAGACAACATTTCTTACGTTGACATAATCCAAGCATGCTATCAGATCCCTGTAGTTACGGAAGACATTCCCAAAACAGCAGAAATGACGTCATTTGGTCTGTTTGACTGCACCAGGATGCCATTCGGACTGCGGTAACACAACTCAGACCTTCCATCACTTTATGGACAAGTTGCCAAAAGATTTAAATTTCTGCTGTGTGTACACAGATGAAATGGTTCGAATGGCTCTGATCACTATGGGACTTAACTTCTGAGGTCATCAGTCCCCTAGAACTTAGAACTACTTAAACCTAACTAACCTAAGGACATCACACACATCCATGCCCGAGGCAGGATTCGAACCTGCGACCGTTGCGGTCGCGCGGTTCCAGACTGTAGCGCCTAGAACCGCTCGGCCATCCCGGCCGGCAGTATGTAGATGATTTGTTGGTGATGTCCTCATCAGAAGTGAAGCACTTACAGCATTTGATACAAGTATTCGACTTGCTACACACAGAGGGACTAGTAATTAATCCTGCCAAGTGGTTTGGGGAGAAAGAGGTGCACTTTCTAGGATATTTGGTGAACACGAAAGGTATCCGACCACCACACAAAAAAGTTGAGGCCATAAACAGATACCCCCAGGCTATCACAATTAGGGACCTATGGCAGTAGTAAATATCTACCAGAGGTTCATTTGCAATCATGTACTGACAAGTTCATCACTGAACGGACTACCTATGGGCACATTGAAGCCTAACTACAGGGTGCATTGGACTAGGTAGACATCGCGTTTCAGGCTGTGAAAACAGCTATAGCAGAGACCGCCCTATTAGCATACCTGGTTGTGTACATTCCACTACTATTGGTGCTGCACATCAGCGACAGATTTATCAGTGTTTCCAGCCCATTGCATTCTGTAGTCATAAGTTGTCGCCATCTCAGCAACGTAGGGCGCCACTTACGTTGCAGTCAATGCATCCAGACACGCATTAGAAGGACGACAGTCCATCATTTACACAGATATAAGCCACTTACCTACACTTTTAAATTAAAGCTGGAGAAAGCACTGCCTAGGCAGCTGTGACACTTAGATTATATCAGCCACTTCGCGAGCAACACTGTGTATATGGAACAGAAGCTAAATGTCCCAGCGGACGCACTTTCGTGTGTAGAAACAATGAACACAGTAGCAGACGACACCACACGTGTGGAAATAGTGAGAAATGCCATTGATTGCTAAGCCTTCGAGCATGTGCAACAAAGTGATAGTTACGTGATTTATTGCAACAATCAAAAAGATTAAGCTTACAACTGGTGACATCGCCTGAAGCAAACGTAGAGTTATATTGAGAAGTCGCAGGAGGAAAGATACGGCCATTTTTGCCACAGAAATTCAGAGCACAAGCAACACTATCAATGCACAATCTGGCACACCCGGGAGTAAGGGGCACTGTCAGATTAGTCAAACAGAACTTTATATGGACAGGTATGCAGACAGACTGCAGAACTATTGTAAAGTGATGCATGGCACGCCAGACAAATAAAATCGAGCCACATGTGAGAGCACCGTTAGGCCCATTTCTTCCGCCAGATCAGAGTTTTGAGCATGTGGACACTGGCGTCGTAGGGCCACTCACATCTTCAGAAGACTACAATTATTGCTCACGGTGGTAGACAGGTTCACCGGGTGACTTGAGGCATTTCGAAACCACTGACAGCCATTTGAAGCCTACATCATCAGAGCATTGACCACATTATTAGGCACCAAGTGCATATGCATCACAGCATACCACCCCACATCAAACTGTATCGTTGAGAGTTTTCATTGGCAGTTAAAAGCAGCATTGAGATGTCACGCAATGCCGAAATGGAGAGAGACACCACCTGTCGTCCTTTTAGGTCTACAAACGTCATTTAAGAGTGATCTGAAGAGTACAGCAGCGGAACTGGTATGTGGACAAAGGTTACACCTACTTGGAGTCTTTGCACATAATAGATCACACAGACACCACCTCAGATTTCACCACCCAATTAAGAGAACATTTATGCCAGCTGAGATTTACAATGGGTAGAAACTAGTTGGAAAGATACTCGTTCAGTTTTGCAGAGCTAGACAAGTGTACACATGTGTTCTTATGCAACAATGCAGAGCATAAGCCATTGCAGCCACCATATGATGGACCATATTCGGTAGTCAGTAGGGGCAGCAATACTTTCTGCATAATGATCAATGGTAAATCCATCACAGTCGCATTGCATCAGGTCAAGCCAGCGTTTCTGGATGCAGATATTACAACCACCACAGAACGCAAATGAGAGTAGACACAATAATCAGCAACAAGAGGTGTTCTATACCCCACAAGCACCATAGTGGACCAGACAATGAGACATCAAGAACGACGTCGAGGATTGCTATCTCACTCCCTGTTAGAACCAATGACTCACGAGATTCACTGCCTGGTTTCAAGAAAGGAGTAATTACGACGGTTGAACGTCATGTGAAATTCAGTCTGCACTGTCGGTAGCACTAAAGATGCATTTACACCTGTGCTATTTTCCTTGAGCAATTGGTACAAGAGGCAAGGAGGTGTATGCACCGGTGCATACACGCGCAAGATTCTGATTTGTTGCACATGGGGGTAGAGTCTCCTCATACCTGACAGGGAGACACGTGTCTGTACTTGCGTGTCGGGCAAACGCAGCGGCACGGCGACTGGCCGCAAGGCACACAGGTGTAAACACACCTTAGAGGGGGAGTCATGTAGGGACCTTTTCTGACGTTTTGTTCTCACAAATGTACAGTGACGCACAAACGTTCCGTGCTGTGGCAGTTTTAAGCTGTTTGATATAGCTGAGCTTTGGTTTACTTTTCTGTTATTCCATGCTTTATATTGTGCAAGCATTCATGTTTGTACAACTGGAAGTTGTTATCAAGTATATGTGGGACTAAATATCTTATTTTCTCCCTTACCCACAGCTGTGTAGACACAAGTAATGGGATAATAAACTCTGTAAAATTCGTGGATACACACTGAAATAATTGGTATTTTGTTTATCTCTGTTTATCGGCCACAGTGCAAATGTTATTAAAAAGTTATAAGTGCTCTGTTGGTAGTTTTATTTGCGTAGTGTGAAACAGATAATTATTTTTATTAGAAATCACCTTTTTATTCTGTCTGTTGATATGTGGTTGCCGCGTGGCTGTTTTTGGATTTTCAGAAGTTGCTGTGACTTATAAATTATATGCTTGAGGAATGCCCGCAAGTCTCTAAATTTATCAACCTTAAAGTCTCGTTCTGTCACGTGATACTCGTCGTGTACAGCAAAGCTGAAGTCTTTGCCTTGTCTCACCTTGTTATGTTTCTGTCGTTTTTTGTAGTCAAGGAGAAGGAAAGGAAGCTGGCAATCAGCTGGTACTGGTAGGAAGTCGTCAGAAGCACGGTTGTGGAGCTGTCATTTTGAAAATGGCTGTTGTGCATCGGGAAACTATACAAAAACAAATACAGCAAGATTGGGCAAATCGTGAATATATCGAAGTAATTACCGGAAGCATAAAAAAAATTACTGATTTCTTGAACTCCTTCGGTACGCATTTGTACTAAAACTTACGTGAAAACTTAATAGTTCAGCGATTTTATGTAGAGTAATTGTCTTGCTAGCTTAATAATAAGTTTTATGTTATTTTTGAATGATAAAAATGTTAATTGGGGAATAATTCAGAACAACCTTTAGAGCTGGTAACAGTAAAAGTGACAGCGTCGTTTCTAAGACGAATAAATAGTTTGAAAACTACGAAGTAACAATTTTCTCATGTTACTATGTGAACTACGTAGCTTCTTCTATTTTCGTCAGCTACCACCTATTGCAACAGAAAGCAAGCTTAGTCTCGCAGCCTTACTTTTAGAAATGCTTGACTAAATACAGTACATAGAATGAGTCAATTGAAATTACCTTTTTGTAAGTCATATTCTGTTTGTACTTTCTTTCGATCAGTCACGTGTGTTAGAAATTTTCAGCGTTCTTGGATGTAATAAATTGTAATGTAGTTGTTTGCTAATATTTTCAGCCACCAAACCAAAAATCCTTTAGAACTTAGTGCACACTAAACTTACAATTCTAGTGAAAAAAGTTGCTCCTATCAACTATCAGTATATATTGGGATGAACAAACGGTACTTTCTGGTACTGCGTATATTGAATATAACTGCTCCATATGGTTTGCTTTAATATTGTATCTGTGATACCTTCACTACAAAGGAGCAAATAAAGCTTGGAAATGGAACCATGAAATATATAGAAGTAAGTTTCACTAATTCTGGAAGAAAGAGGTCTGGGTGGGTGTTTATTCATTTGTTTCATCAAGGATCATCTCACAATGATAAGAGTTGTCACATTAATACAGTAAAAATTAGTAGCTCTAAATATGTACTGTGAATTCTTAAGTATGCACTATAAGGATATGACAGGTGGTCACCCATGGCCTTGATTAAGGAAGTGCCCTGGCATTTGCCTGAAGTGATCCAGGAAAATCCAAATCAGGATGGCCAGACAAAGCAACCCCCCTCTCGAATATGAGATCAGTGCCTGGACAACTGCATCGCCTCATTTAGTTGCTCCATATTATACAGTGTAATTTGGGAAGTGTTAAAAAGTTACCAAGAACACTGGCCACATTTTTGTTGTCGTTCATGTTAATGTGTGAATTTTATTGCAGTATTTATATATAGTCTAGCATTGTATGATCGATTAGTGTTTTGCTTGTCAAGAAACATTCTCATGTTTGCAGTATAAAATATATATCTGGGGACATACATTGTGACTTGCAAGATTCATCTGCATCTGATTATTCTAATTCACTGTTCTACATGAGTATAGGGAAAGCACAGAAACAAGAAGAATAGAATCCAATAAAACTGAGTATGTACTGTGTTAAGGGAACACAAAAATGCTAGTCAGTTTTGTATGTTATTTGGTCTGAGGATTTAAGCATTCGGTTTAATTATTTTTTGCTATTGTAGCCCACACATCTATAATGTTGTTTGTTTCCTATAATATACCTCTCTGCAGCTTGTCTTTAAAAGTAGAAAAAATTGACAACATTCAAATCTCAACTCAAATGTTTTGCAGTTGTTTCTATTCTCTCGACTGTTTAGATTACATGTGTATTTTACACATAATATTTATGACTGTATTTGTATCATTCTTACAATTGGGTATTAACAAACTGCATTCTACATGACCTAAAATACCTTGACTGTGTATCGAAATGATATGTGATTCACAGTTAATACTAATTTAATTTAGTTCCAATCTAATTATAACACTTAAGTGCTTGTTTCAGTATCAGAACTTCTACTGTCTTTGACTTTCAAGCATTTTTGTTGGGACTGAGACCTTCAGCCTGTATTAACATTACAGGCCTGTTCATTATGAACTGTTAGCCCGTTTCAGCTATTGTTTCATTCTATCATTTGTTCCATTCTACTGTCATTGCTTATCTATTAAACTGTACTGGTCTGACAGTTCAAAAACTCTTAGTCAACTTTTGATTAACAACTGTGATCACTCTGCATGCATTATTTTGCTTTTACATTTCATCTCTAAATGCCTTGTACCAGTGGTGTCATATTTATGTCCAGTAGTTTTCATCATCTTACTTCGTGTGTGTTTGAAAGCAGTACAAGATTCTGACTTGTGAGTATCCTGCTACATAATCTTGCAAAAGCATCTTGATTGTTGGGACTAGTGCAGCAGGGGATACAACCCGTCGGCTTTGGACAATGACGTCACAAGCGGCCAATCGAGAAGCGATTCTTCTTAGTGTTGTAGCTCCCTTCAGTGGCTGATAAGTGTTTTTTGGCTTTTTAAAAAAAAATCTCACGAGATAGAATAAACAGATCCACTTTATTAAGCAATCAGTAAAAAAACGAAACTGAAACATAACAGCAAAAGCGAAAATGGGAAACTGCTCTCTGGCGGCTTGTGACGTCCTTGTCCAAAGCCGACGGGTTGTATCCCCTGCTGCACTAGACCCTGATTGTTGGATGCTGATGGGATAAAGATATTCTACAGCAGCTAATAATGTTCCATTAGCTTATTATTCCTATTTCATTGATCACCTTCATTTTTGGTTTTGTCATCATTGTGGGTTTTGCTTGTTATAAAATTATCTTTCATATTTAAATTTTCAAGACTGGAAGGAAAACATAATAGGTGCAAAATCTTTCTGCACTGTGCAACTGGGGAAACATGCATGTGTCCGCCCCCCACTCCTTTCCAGAAAACACGTACACAGGGAGAGCGAAAGAGAAAAAGATTTAGATTGAAGTCTTCCCTGATTGGAGATTTTGCTGTGTGTAAAAATTTAGAAATCTGTGGAGCATTTCAGATTTAGTCATATGGTCACCTGGATGTTAAAAAAAAAAAAATGTGAGGTTGTGAAATACAATAATCATTTACAATCAGTTGTAAGTAAAGCAACTGACTTACATTGATTCATTGGCAGGGTACTGGGAAAATACACTCAATCTATGTAGGAGATCAGTTATAGAACACTCGTGACAACCATGTAGGCATAACTTGGTGAACAGTTATGCACTTTTGAAGTCATTTACCTGTGTGCAGTATTCTTCTTTGTTACCAATAGTCATTTTTCGTTGCTCCCCTGTCATTAATTTTTGTATCTTCTCTACTTTTCATTTGATAGTGAGTGGTATTATCTAATGTTTTAAAGTGTTGGTGTCTGTAATGTTTTCTCTCCGTGTACAACCAAACCAAGCTTGAGTTCCAAAAGACCTCAAGTGTTACATCTTTTGTATATGTCTGTATTCCCTTTCCTCCAGCAGGTAGAATTTTATAATTGTATTTGGTTGAAACTTGATTTCGGACAGCTCTCTTCTAAATATGGTATTGTAATGGCAAACATTTTGAAGTCCTTTGTACATCAGTTTTTTATTGTTATTATTTTGCTATTGCAGACATGTCATGTAGGTCACGATTAGCAACCTTAAATGAAAAACTTACAACACTGGAGAGGAGAGTGGAATACCTAGAGGCAAGAGTAAGTAACTTCCATGATTTTTAAATATATATATATATATATATATATAGCCTACTTTTTAGTTGTAATATGCAGAAAAAGGGATAAACTCTTTTCTGTTTCAGGTTACTAAAGGAGAAACATTAACATGAGAGAAGAAGTGTAAATTGGTCATCCAGTGAAATGACTTATATTTCCCTATTTTTAAGACAGAAGTATTTAATCTCACATTATTTATCATTATGTAAGACAGACGTACCATGCAGAAAGTGGGAGAACTTTGCTTTTTCAAAATGACTTCTTCAAGATTATATTGTTACTTCAGAATGCTTTATTTATATGAGCATATTGTATACTTTAGTCAAAAAAATATCATTTTGTACATTTCAAACCTTTGGTTTATCAGTTCTCTCTATAACCTTGAAATAGTGCAGTTGTGTGTAGAATGTTATTTTTTCAGTGAGCAATGTGTATGAAAGTATATATTTGACTGTGTGCACGATTGTCTGTAAATATTGCTGAAGTGGAATTTTTCTCTGTCACTGTATCAGTCAGTGTTAACAGTTGCATGAAAATTAGGGAAATTTTGGAAGTTCATTGCATATGTGACAAAAAAAGATAATGACTTTGAGAGAATATACCCAAGGTGTGGTAAGTAATGGTGTCAGCTGGATTCAATCATCATGGTCCATAGAGCCTATTAAGAGGACGAATCCCTTCAGGGATGCGGACCAAGTTAGGGCGTATATTAACAAAAAATAAGCAAATCATAGGAACTTGCTCTGTACACTCCATTAACAACTCACGATTGCTATGCAGGTTGGTGCTATTCATGATTATGCCTGCTAAATTTAACCAAATATATGAGAAAGAAAGCTGCATCTATGAAAAACGTAGCTTTAAATAGCTGCTGTTTATCTCATATTTGCTTTATTTTAGGTGGGAACATGTTTAATACTTCTGCTTGAGTGTAGATAACTCCACATTGACCCTACACAGGGAGGCAGAGACTACGTGGAAATCATTTTTGTGGCTTGTATCATAATTGTGCTAGTCAGTCACCCGATACTGATTTATACTGTCAAAAAATAAAAAATAAAAGTATTAAGGGTACATGAACTGGGTACTGTATGTAAGAATCCTTAAAAAGGTCTCTACAAGAAGTGTGGCTGTCTACTATCTACAATGTTTTTATTGCTAATTTCTGCTGAGTAAATATCATATTTTATTTTACATAAAATAAGGGAGAGGCACTCGCTGTTAGTGGATTGATGTGCAGTGCATAGACACACGTACTAGAAAACAGTATTCCACTAACTTCCATTCTTGATATTTTCCACCAAAAATACACATTCACGTACATCCACACAGACACCCAAATGCACACTCCTGTTACTGTGATGATGAGACTGATAATTGATTATCGAATGTTAACAGCAGTTGACTGAGCTGATGGAGTTGGGTAAGGGGTAGGGGAGGATACATGAGGCAGAGAGAGGGTAGCGGGATAGTACGAGGCAGATTTTTTGACAGATGACTTGGTGGTTGCACAACAAGACAAAAGGAGTCAGAGGGTAGGGCATGTAAAAGATAGAGAGTAGGAGGGGGAAAGGAAAGGAAGGTGGCGGGGGGGGGGGGGGTGGTGGAGTTGTGAGGTTGTGTTGTGGGAGAAGGCAGTACACAGTCTGGATGGGAGATGAATGGTGTGGACAGAAGAGGGAAGGGAAAAGGTAAGTTGAAGCATGAGGGCATTGAAATAATTCCAGCAGGGTTGCCACAGGTTCTGGAAACTGGGGAATTTCAAACATGTCAGGGAAATATGGAAAAAAAACTGGAAAAATCTCATTTTTGTCTCAATAAATGAAACGGTTTGTTTACTGAGGTGTCATGCATCATTGTTGGGTGGGCGTAGCTGAGTACATGTGCTGCTTCCCTACTCCCCCATTCCTACTGCTTCCCCCCTTCCTATCACTCCCCTCAGCTTGCTGTCAGTGCTGCCACCACATCTTGCGGCTAGCCTAGCAGCTGCCAATGAGACAGGGAGGCATCAGGAGTGGTTTGTTTGAATCTGATTCTCAGAGACTAGAGGAAACGGCTGGAGACAGTGGTCATGTGTGCCTGAGTATTGTGTGAATGTGTACATGCTCTCACTTTCTGACAAAATCTATGGCTGAACATTTAGTCTATGACTCGGCAATCATCTTTATGGTGAGTTGCTACCTATCCTCATTGTTATTGATTGTCAGAGTATTTGAACAAGTTATCTGTTGAATGGATTGACCACTGTGGTCTCATTTCATCAACATGCTGTCTGTGGCTCATGAATAACTGCCTACATGAATGGATTTCTGCGACGGGCCAAAACTGGAAGTTGTTTCTGCAGGTATCTGTAATGGGTCGGACCTGCTGATCTGAAGCCATTTGGTTCCCACTAATGTGCAGGCCCTGCCCATCGGATCTAGTCTCACCGATCTGCCCGCAGGCTGGGTAATGTGGCGTAATGCAGTGGATTGTCACGGTTTATCCATGGACCCATGACTGCAGTGCTCCTCAGCAGGTCTCCCAGGGGGCTCACGGTTCTTTTGTGAGTTTGTGAGTGGCGCACACAGGGCCCCGGGCTTCCCTGGCCGCACTTCCTTCGCCCTGCCCTCCCCCCTTATCCTCACTCCTTCCCAGTTGCCCCTTCCTTCCCCTCTTTTGGTGTTCTGTTTATATTGCCCCGGCTATTCACCTGGCTCCCTGTATTGGTTAAGATGATGTTCCTTCTGTCTGTTCTGCACACAGTGTGCAGAAGGGATGCAAGGACAACTGCACCGATACCAGTGCCTTCATACTAGCTTTTGAGGGGATACTCTCCCAAAGAAGCTCAAGGTTATGTGCTACAGGTGTGACGTGAAGCTGTACGTCCCACCACACATGAGGTGCTTTAGGTGCTTGCATTTTGGGCATAGGTCTTCCTGCTGTACAGTGGACCCTCTGTGTTGTGACTGTGGACACCCATTCCATGAGGAAAGCCTGTGTGTTCCACCACCGTTGTGTGTCAGTTGTTATGACCGCCACTCTCCTTGCTTGTCTGACTGCCCGGCTTACAAGAGAGAAAAGAAGATATGAGAGTACAAGCCCTGGATCACATGTCTTGTGCTCAGGATTGCCAAAAGTATGAGAGACTCCATCCATTGTCACTATCTTCAACTTTTGCCTCTTAATTCCTTTCCCTCTCCTTTCTTTCTCTTACTCCAGCCCCATTCCCCGCTATTCTCCCCCTCTCCTGCAGTTCCCACGTCCTCCCATCTGGAAGCAACTCTCCGTCCCCTGCTGAAGTAGTTCTTCCTTTTCTTAGGCACTTGCTGGTGACTGGGATTTCCCCTGGGACCCCTCTCTCTGGCTCAGGCTGGAAGCCTCCTACCACCACTCAGCCATGTGACGCACTGTCTGTGCACCCCAATGTCGCCTGCGTTCTTTTGGTTCCAGATCTTGCAGACGCCTGTACTCCCTCTGTGCCCTGCTCTCCTCCACCTTTGAAAGAGAAGAGAAAAATAAGGAAAATAAGTGTCAAGATAAGCCCCCCCCCCCCTCCCCAGCACCCCTGGAGGTGTCATCTTCCCTTCTCACAACCAGAGTCTGACCTCTTACTTAGGGATGTCACCCCATCCTTGTCGGTGATGACCACTGACGGAGTGACGTGATCTCCTCTCAGCTTTTTTATGTCTAACCTGGACTCACACCACAAAATCATTGAGTGGAATTTCAGCAGCTACTATTGTCACCTACCAGAAATACATCACTTGTCTCCTCGTATTCTGCATTCTGTCTTGCTCTTAAAGAAACACACTTCCGTGATGACCACTCTCCAACAATTCATGGTTATCAGGCATTCTGTTGGAACCGTGCTGGCCCTGAGGTAACATC
This sequence comes from Schistocerca piceifrons, assembly GCF_021461385.2. NCBI lineage: Eukaryota > Metazoa > Arthropoda > Insecta > Orthoptera > Acrididae > Schistocerca > Schistocerca piceifrons. Next base: position 57,223,474 of record NC_060142.1, on the reverse strand, counting down.
TGATGAGGTCTGCACTTTGGTTCGCTCCGATGTCATTAGTGACTGTGGATCCCCCTACACACCAACCTGGAAGTGATAGTGGTTAGAGTGTAAACGACTCTGGCAATCACTGTTTGCAGTGTCAACCTCCCTGCTGGTAGGCCACTTCCTTACATTTAACTGTCTGCTGTAATCCAGCAGCTCCCTCATCCTTCTCCTCCTTGGGGAATTCAGTGCCCACCACCTACTGTGGGGGAGCGCCTCTTCAAGAGGTAGGGGGTCTCCTAATTGACCAACTTATTATGGACATCGATTTGTTTCTTGCCAATCATGTTTCCACTGTCCAGTGCCACTGTTGGCATCCTTACTGCTATCGATCTCACAATCTCCTCCCCTGCTCTCGTAGCTTCCCTACATTGGTCATCCCATAATGAACTTTGACAGTAACCACTTCCCTCTTTGCAAACGAGGGGTGTCTCCCTCCTAACAATCGCCCACAGGTGGGATTGCTTGTTGATATGTGTCTCACTTCCCTCTGTCGGGATCTACATCTCCACTCAATGGGATGCATCCCGTGTATTGGTGGTTTGATGAACCGTCTGCCAGGCACTTAAATGTGATTTGCAGAATATCCATGTAGGTGTAGATGTATTTCCTCCCATAGCCCCCATTGGATGGTGCCTAGACCACAGATTAAGACTGACCTATTCCAGGGTCCTAAGGTCTTTGTCACCCCTGTGGTTTTCCAGAGTCTTGTACATGCCATCCTTGCAGAGTTCCAGGGTGCCACCATATTTTACACTGATGGTTCTGAAACAGTTGACAAGATGGGATACACTTTCATGTCTCCTACTGGCTCAGAACACCATTTGTTGCTGGGATCAGGTAATGTGTTAAAAGCAAAGCTTCTAGCCATTCACAGAGCCCTCCATTTTGTTTCTCAGGCATCTCTCCACAGTGTTTTAATTTTTTCAGACTTAATGAGCAGCCTGCAGACATTCGACAGATGCTACTCTCGTCACCCTTTGGTCTCTGCTATCCATGACCTCCTCCTCTGCCCTTGGCCATGCCACCTGCTTAGTTGTCTTCCCTGGGTCCCAAGTCATGTGGGCATCCCAGGGAATGAACTGAGTGACTGTTTGCTTAGAGAAGCAGATATTTACCCCCCACCCCCAAATTCCCTTGGTTATAGCTGTGGATATGCAGATCTATGTCAGATCTCTCTCTCCCTAAAAGTGGAATGACATCTAGTGCGCTACTGCTCATAATAATAAACTCCGCACGATCAAGGAGTCCTTCTGCTCCCCTTGGAAAGAGTCCACTGTTTTATGCCGCCCATGCATTGGTTATACCAGGCTCACCCATTGTTTTCTCCTGCGTAACGAACCACCCCAACAATGTGGCTGTGGAGCCACTGACGGTGTCCCACATATTGGTGGAATGTCCCCTTCTTTTGGCCCTTTGTGCTAACTATAGTCTTCCCAATTCCTTAATTTTGATATTAGCAGACAATTCATAGGTGGTTGAACTGGACCTCAGTTTCCTCCATGAAAGTGGTTTTTGTTTCCAGATACGAGGTTCTGCTTTACTCTTGGAGCAGGGGCAGGGTGTTTGTATTTGGGACCTCTCTGCATGTCTTCTCAGTCTGGAACCCTGTGACCACTCCCCCATGGAAAGACCTCCCTTTTTTCCAGTTTTTAGATTTGGTCTCACCTTTATGCATTTTACTGTTTTTGTTTTAACTTCATTATTTTATAATTCCCTGATTGGATCTGTCCACTTTTTTAGAAGACACTCTTTCTTCTGTGAGGAATTGTGGGATTGATGACCTCACCATTTGGTCCCGTAAACCCTCTCAATCAATCAAACCTCAGCAGGGCAGAGTCCATATACTTCAGGAATTGTGACTGTCTCACTGCAAGTACATTTTGCAGTCTGGCATTTTATGGACATTTTATTTGTTCTAGTACATTTTGACTGTTAGAAAGTATTAACAATGATAAGAAGAAGAAGAAGAATATTGTCAGTCACTGGCAGTTTGTATGCTATTTACTCATGTATTTCTTGAAAGAAAAATCACACAATACCTGTAAAATAATATATATAGTGCAGTAGGTAATAACTAACAATAATGAATGTAGTAGAACCAACAGTTCATTGGCAATCACCTACAGTGTTGATTTACAGTTCATCCCTGCCTTATGCACTTTTCAAGAGGCGTACTTTTTTCTGAGGTTATTTCTGAAATCAGTGAAGGTATTTTAAATCTGTCTTGCAACTCCAAGGAAATGCGTATTTTTGTCATACAAGTGCTTCTTTTTATTGAATTAAAATAACATTGGTGGTCTTAATGAAACACATTGGCTTGCTTTATCCATCTAAAAACAGTTCATTACAAAAGATGACGTTAGTTCTCAAGATTTTTGCTCACATCAGGGGACGCCATCTGCTTGCAAGTTTTTCTCAGATGTTGCCTCATTTGCACTATTGTTTCTTGTACTGTAGCTGCAAAGACAGACTGTCAACTTACGTCGTAACTTACCCTTGAGATCTCTAAATTTGTCAGGGGAAAATGCTAAAACTTATCTGGAAATCAGGGAATTTCACTTGGGGAAACTTGTGGCAACCCTGAATTCCATGGACTTGAACCCTCATGTAACAGAACATCAGTAATTCTCTTTCATCATTTGTATATACTGCCATAGAATCATGACTGTGTAGTATTTGTCCTTTCAGATATGTCCAAAAGAACACACCACACATATAATAGTAATATCTATGCCTTGACGGCATTTCATGATATCTTCACTGTTGATGCATCCTAGGTCTGACATCTGCTCTGAGCAATGAGTAAAATGGACAGAGGGTGCTACAGAACTAGTGTGTGACAAATTGGGGATTTGGTTAGATGGGAAGTGTGCAGTTAAGGTGGCCATCACATAAAACAGGAAATCGGGGTTTGAGCCCAACCTGGCAAAAATTTTCACTTGTTGCCATTTAATTATTTCACTGGCCTCATGTGGGTGACATTGGTATTTCTCTTTCACCGTTTATGTAAATGGCCATGGAATGATGACTGTGTGGTGTCTGTTCTTTTGGACATATCTGAAAGAACAGATACCACACACACAATATCGAACTGTGGTATGTTCTCTACTATTTTTTCTTTGCCTCCTTAGATTAAAATACATATTGTTACAGGAAATTAACAGGAATTTGTAATTTTGTATGGAATGTGAGACCATCATATAAAATGTTTTATTTTCTACTGCAACAAAAATTAATCCATTGTGTAAAATGGTATATCAGGCAGGAACTTCTTTAACTTAGTTTTGGACAAAGATATATTACTTCTTGTGCCTTTGATATTATTTGGCAGCCAATCAAAAATTAACACACTTTATCCATCTTTGTATGAGTACCGAACACTTCAGCTCAGAGCAGAGATTGTATTTCCTTTTAGTGTTATGCTCTCAGTGTTGGTAGTTTTTTTAATACAGAGTAAGGTTATTTATTACAAATGACAGTGGCTTCATGGAGTTGTTTCAGACCTCTCTACCTCAGAAAAAATCTGAAGTGTTATCAGAAATCGAACCTGATTCCTTCTGTATTGAAGGGAATGATGTCTGGTATGTCATACATGCAGTAGGCTATAATATCAGCATAGAAACTCCTCATGAATTGCTCTAGTTAATATTGATGCACCCAGATATTGTTGATTAGTACACGAGATCATGTGGCAAGCATCTTCCCCTAAAAATTGCCATATATTAGATTTGTCCATACAGTTGTTTGGGCTGAAGATTTTTTGTTGTTATTTTTTAATGCTGGCAATTTCTATGGAATATTATGCTGTTAACATATTAATGAATGAAAATAACCAAAATTGCTGACTTTGAGTCACTGCAGTCACCAAAATAGGAGACCACTCTTAGAAAAAATGTTGGCGATGACAACCATTTTAGTGTCTGGAGTACATGATATTCCTTGTTCAGTCTGCTATGTACATGGATGTCAAGAAATTCTGCAGTCTAGTTGCTTTATTACCCAGTCATTAAGCTCAGTAGCTATTTCTACTGGTTTCTTGCATTTGCAAAAGGGGGGAATGAAACTAGTCGTTCTTACATTAATTGAAAGGGAGCTGATTTTGAACAAGTCTAAAACATCCTGAAGTACAAGTATGCCATTGATATCAGACTCGAGTTTAGTAACTAATGTGTTATCAGTCAAAATGTTTGTGTCATCGGCAAACATTGTGATCTTTTTTTACTGACATAAGCAGATCATTTACATATACAGGGAATCAAAGGCAGAATGGTCAGTATTCAGGGATATGACAGGAACTCTCATTTGAAGGAAAGAGCTTTGTATGGACTCATGCCTTATTGTGAATGGTTCCCAAGATGGAACATATTTAATGTACATTTGTTTTTGGGGTAGTGGCACACTTACCGTAATCACTGGATTTGTCATGGTAGTGCAGTTAACTGGCCACCAGACCTTACATCACTAGGTTTTTGTGTATAATTTTGGATGAAGCTTGACGTACAAAGGAAAGGTAAATATGAGAGATGAACAGCTTGATTGCATTATGGAAGCTGCTGCCCTTATTAAGGAATGTGCAGAGGCACTCAGATAAGCAACACATGCTCCCAAGAGTGCGCAAATACATTGAAGTTGATTGTGGGATATTCTATAATTTAGAACTGTACAACAACTATAATATTACATGTATGATAATGCTTGGAAGCGTTAAAAATTCATATTTTTCTATTGATACTTTGTAAAATACATGTTGTAATGTTTATAATCTGTTGTGCATTTTTATATATTACATAAACCTGACAGTGTATTAAATAATGCAGAAATTAAATAAGAATGTGCATATACGTGTTCCATCTCAGAAACTGTTTGGAACAGGGCATACACTATGTGATCAAAAGTATCCGAACACCCCCAAAAACATATGTTTTTCATATCAGGTGCATTATGCTGCCACCTACTGCCAGATGCTCCATATCAGTGACCTCAGTAGTCATTAGACATCGTGAGAGAGCAGAACAGGGTGCTCTGTGGAACTCACGGACTTCGAACATGGTCAGATGACTGGGTGTCACTTGTGTCACACGTCTGTTCGTGAGATTTCCACACTCCTAAGCATCTCTAGGCCCACTGTTTCCGACGTGATAGTGAAGTGGAAACATGAAGGGACACGTACAGCACAAAAGTGTACAGGCCGACCTCGTCTGTTGACTGACAGACTGCCGACAGTTGAAGAGGGTTGTAATGTGTAATACGCATCTATCCAGACCATCATGCAGGAATTCCAAAATCCATCAGGATCCACTGCAAGTACTATGACAGTAAGGCGGAAGGTGAGAAAACTTGGATTTCATGATCGAGCGGCTGCTCCTAAGCCGCACGTCATGCCGGTAAATGCCAAACAGCACCTCGCTTGGTGTAAGGAGTGTAAACATTGGATGACTCAACAGTGGAAAAACATTGTGTGGAGTGACGAATCATGGTACACATGTGGTGATCCGATTGCAAGGTGTGGGTATGGCGAATGCCTGGTGAATGTCATTTGCCAGCATGTATAGCACCAACAGTAAAATTTGGAAGTGGTAATGTTATGATGTGGTAGTGTTTTTCGTGGAGGGGGCTTGCACCCCTTGTTTTTTTGCATGACACTATACAGCACAGGCCTACATTGATATTTTAAGCACTTTCTTGCTTTCCACTGTTGGAAGAGTAATTCAGGGATGGCGATTGCATCTTTCAACACGATCGAGCATCTGTTCATAATGCACGGCTTGTGGCCTAGTGGTTACATGACAATAACATCCCTGTAATGGACTGGCCTGCACAGAGTCATGACCTGAATCCTATAGAACACCATTGGGATGTTTTGGAACGCTGACTTCATGCCAGGCCTCACCGACCGACTTCAACACCTCTCCTCAGTGCAGCACTCCATGAAGAACGGGCTGCCATTCCCCAAGAAACCTTCCAGCACCTGATTGAACATATACCTGCGAGAGTGGAAGCTCTCATCAAAGGTCAACACCATATTGAATTCCAGCGTTACCGATGGAGGGCGCCGCAAACTTGTAAGTTATTTTCAGCCAGGTGTCTGGATACTTTTGATCACATAGTGTAAATCAATGTCAGGTTTTTTGCTTCAAATGATCATCCTGTCACACACTGAGGTGACAAGTCATAGGATAGCAACATGCACATATACAGGTGGTGGTAGTATCACATACTCAAGGCAAAAAAGGGCAGTGCATTGGCGGAGCTGTCATTTGTCCTTGGGTAATTCATGTGAAAAGGTTTCCGACATGTATATGGCTGCACAATGGGAATTAACAGTCCTTGAACACAGAATAGTGGTTGGAACTAGTCATGTGGGACATTCAATTTTGGAAATTATTATGGAATTAAATATCCACAGTGTCAAGAGTGTGCTGAGAACATCAAATTTTGGGCATTACCTCTCACCACTGGCAATGCAGTGGCCAATGGCTTTCACTTAACTACCGAGAACAGCAGTATTTGCATAGAATTGTCAGTGATAACAAACAAGCAACACAGCATGAAATAATCACAGAAATCAATGTGGGACATACAACGAATGTATCTGTCAAGGCAGTGCAGCAAATTTTGGCATTGGTGGGCTATGGCAGCAGACAACTGATGCGAAGGCCTTTGCTAACAGCACATCATCACCTGCAGTGCCGCTCCTGGTTTCATGACCACATCAGTTGGACTCTAAACAACTGGAATACTGTGGCCTTGTCAGATGAGTCCCAGTTTCAGTTGTTAAGAGCTGATGATAGGGATCGAGTATGGTGCAGACCCCACAAAGCCATGGACCCAAGTTGTCAACAAGGCTCTGTGGAAGTGTGTGGTGGCTTCACAATGGTGTGGGCTGTGTTTACATAGAATTGATTGGGTCGTTTGGGCCAATTGAACAGATCATATTTGGCTACTTGGAGACCATTTGTAGTCATTCATGGAATCCATGTTTGCGATTGGTTTGAATAACCTTTGTGACAATTTGAGTGAATAATTTGCCAGCCCACATCATCTGACATGAATTCCATCAAACTTTATGGGACATATTCGAGAGACGAGTACATGGACAAAATCCTACACTGGCAACACTTTCACATTTATGGACAGCTATAGAGGCAATGTGGCTCAATATTTCTGCAGAGATCTTCCAATGATGTGTTGAGTCCATGCCACTTATAGTTATTGCACTACGAGAAGGTCCGACACAATATTAGGAGGAATCCCATGACTTTGTTACCTCAGTGTATACTTAAATATTGACCACACCTCTTGGGACAGCCTGTATTACAGTGGCTCACAACCTTTTTTACCTGCTGCACCACTTTGCAACCTGAAAATATCTGATGCTCCTGTATGTTTATTTATTTTACTTATTTATTTATTGAGTCTTCTGCCTTTTTCAAAAAACTTTATCTGGAAATAAGCTACAATCCACACTTCAGTGAAAGATGTTATCAAATATAGAGTAACACTTGTGCAGAGCACAACAGGTGCAGTATCAAGTTAAGAATGCAGAGCACAGACTAAAGATTTAATTGTGTCAGTAACTACTTGGAGATGCGCTAAACAAAGCTGATGTTGCCAACTCAACAAAAAAATGCACTCGCTAACTGAAATAGGAATATAAAATTTTTACGTGTTTGACCACATGTCTGCTTTCTTCTCAGCTGTCTGCGAACCTCCTATAAACCTCTCATGCCTCCCCCCCCCCCCCCCCCCTGACTCCTCCCAGGGGGTCACTCTACCCCACCATTGCTGTATAAGAAACAGCAAGGGCCCAGAAAAGGGTTTGTTTGGTGCAATAATACTAAACAAATAAAAATACAAATTTACTGTCAACACAGAAATAAATTCAGTGAACCTAGAAAGATGTTCAAGAGGTTTCCATGTTATTCTAAGGAAACATTGTATCTTTTCAACACAGATTTTCAAATTTTGTCACAAATCATCTGGGATTGTAGCTTTTCAAATTCTTATCGGATTTGTTCCTTAAAATGCTCAACATCATGAATCTTGAGGAAATGAACCTCACTTTTTAGCAAATCCTAGACAGAAAAATCCATGGGTGTGATATCTGAGGATTGTGGAGGCCATTCAATAGCACCCCATCTGCAAATTCATTCATCAAAATCATTATTTAGAAAGTCTCTCACAATAGCTCCACAGTGTAGGGTTGCTCCATCTTGGCACCATATCAACTTTTCCTTAGCTGGCTGCAGATGTTGAAAAAGAGAAATTCCACTCCTAACCACACTTCTTGACTCATATCTAGGTAATTTACAGAACTGACAGAAGCCCAATTATCCCACTGCTCAAAATCATTGCTCATACACTTACACCAGGAGGGTTTAACTCTGTCTCCATTCCTGCATGACACATTTGCATCTATTCAGTCTGCAAAGTAAAACTTAGCATCAAACTTTCATCAGATTGTCCACAACTTGTAGAAATCCATATGGCTATCCGTGTCATCTTGATTTAGGCCTTGAAGTAAACAAGACCTATGTGGCCCCAGTTTCAGCTTTTTCTAAGTCCTTTGTAGGCTTGTTCTTGCTATTCAATACTCCTTGGATGCTTTTCTTTGAGATTTAGTAGATGACTGCTCAAAATGTTGTGGGACAACATTAAGATTATCTTCTATAGTAAGAGGCTTTGCTGTATCTCAATGAGCAAGCTCTGCTATTGACCCACTACCTTCAGATCTTTAATTTGTGAAGGCCTTGTTGTGATGGAACTGAGGATTTGATAAAAGTTCCACAACCATCACTATAATTATAATCATATTCCCACAACTCTTGCAAAACAAATATACACTGTTCTGTACTTAACTTTCTATTAATTATTTCTCAGATAACAACAGATAGTGTAACCTCAAACTGCTACAGTTACTACATACTAGTGAAGTTCACAGCTGACTACCACTACGCTAGGCAAAACTAAGAATTGGTAGTGACAACTGACTTATGGCCTACCCTGTATATATTTTCCCAGATTTTACATTTTCCCACCATTTACATTATCTTCTGTTGGTCTTGTTCTAACTCCTTTTCTGGCAATAAACTGTTTTCTTGCCATTAAAAATTGTATGGGCTCATAAAACCAAATTTTAGTGTTTATTTAGAATAATATTCTTTGTTTGTGCAATGAGACAATTGGTTTTAAATTAACAGTTAAGAAAAAAACAGGTCATTAAATTCTGTAAAACTGGTAGCAGATGGTGGACCCTAGTTTATTGAGAGAATTTTAGGAAAGTGTACCTCATCTATAAAGAGGACTGTGTATAGAACACTAGTGTGACCCATTCCTGAGTGCAGGTTGAGTGTTTGGGATCCCCACCAGTTCAGATTAAAGCAAGACATCACCTCCAAAACTTTAATTATCTCACAATTCATACAGATACAACATATGGCATAGCCACATAGCAAGGCGGGTATAGTGCAGTTCCAGCTACCATAGTAATTAGCACAGTGAGCGAGAGTGATCATCAGGTGCTGCTTGCATACGTAGATGGCATTATTCTGGGGGGTGCCTGCACAGCTGTTGTGGTTGCTTGGCCACCTCGTATCCCCTGGGGACCACACTTTGCAGTAGTGGATACAGAGTGACTGTTGTGTCTTATGTGCCAGTCGTGCAATGACGGCTGATCCAAGATTATGGATGGTACATGACGTGTAGATGGTAGCGCAGTGGGTTACCACATTACTTCTTCTATGGAGAAGGGGTGAGCTGTGTCTCAGTGAGTTGACCCCAGCCCAGCCGGCTGCCTGGGCAGCACTCCAAACCAGACCAGTGTCTGCAAAAGTGTTGGATGGCCTCTTCGATTTTACCAGTTCCCAGTCAGTGTGGACAGGAGCATACAGCTGAAAGGTCCCCACCTCTGACACAGTTGAAGTCTTGGTGGCTCTGTTGCTGGTAGTAGAGGGCCCTCCATGTCACATTGGGTCCAGGCATGGAAGGGAACTGCAGTTGTGGGGCCAGTGCTGGCAGAGCCAATACTGTAGCCTGATCTTCTGACATCTGGTCTCTCTTGGTTGTCCTATAAACAGGAGGAGATGAGGACGAAGCTGGGATTGGTGAACAGGACTGAGAACCAGAGGGAAGGAACAGTTTGCGAGCAAGAAGGGAGATAGTGGAGGGTCCAGCAGGAGAGAAATGAAAGGTGGTGGTGTTGTGATGCATTTCCACTGTAGGGCACGGACACGGCAGCAGCTGGGTCTCCCGTCTGCAGGCAGAACTGTTTTGTCCTCCATGGCCAGGGTGAACATGCAGTGTCTGCAACTGTAAGATGACCACTGGAATCCACTTGTCTTCCGAAGTACCACGCTCACACATACACTATGTGATCAAAAGTATTCGGACACACCCAAAAAGTGCAGTTTTCATGTTAGGTGCATTGTGCTGCCACATGCTGCCAGATACTCCATATCAGCGACCGTAGTCACTAGACATCGTGAGAGGGCAGAATGGGGTGCTCCGCAGAACTCACAGACTTTGAACATGGTCAGGTGAATGGGTGTCACTTGTATCATATGTCTGTATGTGAGATTTCCACAATCCTAAATATCCCTAGGTCCACTGTTTGCAGTATGATAGTGAAGTGGAAAAATGAAAGGACACATACAGCACAAAAGCATACAGGCCGACCTCGTCTCTTGACTGACAAGAGACCATCACACAGGAATTCCAAACTGCATCAGGATCCACTGCAGGTACTATGACAGTTAGGCAGAAGGTGATAAAACTTGGATTTCATGGTTGAACAGTAAATGCCAAACGACACCTTGCTTGGCGTAAGGACCATAAACATTAGACAATTGAATAGTGGAAAAACGTTGTATGGAGTGATGAATCACACTACACAGTGTGACAATCCGATGGCAGGGTGTCGGTCCCAGATCAAGTAAGAAACAGATTGCCCAATCGCTTGGTCTAGCAGGCAATCCTTGTCAGGGAACGGCCACCAGGCAGCGACAGCGTCACACCCTTACTTGTGGCACCAACCACTAGATGGTATTCCGTTCTGTGAAATACGTGGCAACATCGTCCGAACGCGTGCAGCTTTCCACCATTTGGCATCTGTGAAGTACAGCTGTTTCTGACATACCGGTCATAGTGGATCGAGTCATCATGCGGAGTGCCTGCGAGTATATCAACTGTGGAAGGAGTAGTTTATTCATATTGTATTTAAGTACCAAATAAAGATTCTCCGTTAGACTGCACAAATGAGTTTCGTTGCCTTTCCTTGATCACTCTACCATCTTTAACTAGAGAGAAACAATGTGTTAAAGCTGAGCAAAACAGTACTGCTTGTCACAATAGTAGATATGCTGACTGCAAAGTTAAAATGTTTACCATCACAGAATTTTTTTTTACTCACTATATTTAAAGTTTCACAATATTTATTTTTTTTGAAGATGTTGTTAAGTGCGTACATGAAATTATATTCGTTTACAACTAATAGTAATCAAATGCAAAATGTGGTTATTCTTAAGAACACTTACAGACATACTTAGAAAAGAAGCAAAATCTGTTTCTTAAACTTATTTACAGTCTCAATGCGAAAAATATATTGTCGTTATAACTCACCTAATCCCCATACATACTCTACGCAAAATAAATAATTATGTCGGTAATGTCAGGACGCGAAACTCACTGCTCGGTGCAATATTTGTTAGTAAATTAACTGATTATATTTCAAAGACGTTGAGAAGATTTTGTAAGCTTTCTAGTGTTAACCTGCACATTGAAATCTTTTTTACCACCATAATCCCTATCAGAAGAGATGTATAACAAAGAGGAAATAAACGGCATGGAAGGCGAGTGTAAAACCTGTGCGATTGCAATACAGTCTGCATTTAAACAGTAACTCGCGAGAAATGTTTGTGTGTTACTTTTAATTTATTTCATTTCGCATATGATTGTGGGAAGTATCCCTACAGTAGAAATAAACTTCGTTTGTAGAATTACAGGAGCTAATCTACGTTCTTCGATTGAAAACTCGGGAAAAACCACAGACGATCATGAGCTGCAGTCAGCTGTGTGACGAATGCATTTCGTGCGCAGCGGTCTAGCCGAACACAAATCAGTCTCATTCAAGTCACCGAAAATACAGCGTTGCCAATTCCGAGACATGGACATGTCAGTTAGCATTGTAGCGTCGCCTGCGACATCTGTTGATCGACGGGAGAACTATTTTTACGGTTGCCTGTTCCGCCGTAAGGACGGTCAATCTGTTTCTTATGTGATCTGGGGTGTCGGTATGGCGAATGCCCGGTGAACATCATGTGCCAGCGTATGTAGTGCCAATGGTAAAATTTGGAGGAGGTGGTGTTACGATGTGGTCGTGTTTTTCATGGAGGGGGTTTGCACACCTTGTTGTTTTGCATGCCACTATCACAGCTCAGGCCTACATTGAGGTTTTAAGCACCTTCTTGCTTCTCACTGTTGAAGAGCAATTCAGGGATGGTAATTTCATCTTTCAACACAATCAAGCACCTGTTCATAATGCACAGCCTGTGGCCTAGTGGTTACATGACAATAACATCCCTGCAATGGACTGGCCTGCACAGAGTCCTGACCTGAATCCTATAGAACACCTTTGGTATGTTTTGGAACACCAACTTCATGCTAGGCCTCACCGACCGACATCGATACCGCTCCTCAGTGCCGCATTCCACGTAGAATGGGCTGCCATTCCCCAAGAAACCTTCCTGCACGTGGCTGAATGTATGCCTGCGAGAGTGGAACCCGTCACCAAGGCTAAGGGTGGGTCAACACCATATTGAATTCCAGCATTACAGATGGAGGACACCACGAACTTGTAAGTCATTTTCTGCCGGGTGTCCGGATACTTTTGATCACATAGTGTAGGAGTCTGGCCGGAAGTGTGGAGACTCAGCCGTCAATAGCCCCACAGGTGTTGGCGACATGAAATAGAGAAGTGTGCGAGGCTGATGGGCATGGAGGAGTGCTGCCGGACTCTTCTCCCCTTTCGGCATCAACCTGTAGGAAAAAACTAATAGTGCCTCATCCTTATGAGCATTCACCATATATTTCTTCATCTGTGTTTTAAGAATTCACACAAATCTTTTGGCCTCATTATGAGGGTGGAAAGGCAGAGACAGCAGGTTTTCAATGCCAATCCTACGATAGATCTTGCCAAAGCATGAGAGCGAAATTGTGGTCCATCGTCCGAGACCAGTGGGAGAGGAAGTGCTTCAGTAGTGAAAATTCTTCTGAGTACTGCAACTGTATCTTCCATACTCATTGACCAACACATTGAGTACACATTGAGGACAATCAGCCAGGTAGTATCCAGGAAGGGATCTGTGAAATCATCATGAACCTGCCCCCAAGTCTGTGAGGGTTTCAGCCAGGGAGAGAATGTTCGACCTGATGGTCTATACCTGGCCTGTGCACATGGCTCCAGGCGAGCTGTGTAATTTGCGAGATGCCCTAGTGACCTTGGTGCAAGAGCCGTGAGACTGTTGGACCCATAGGTTCAAGCAGGACTGCACGGATAGACTGTTGATCTTTGTTAGTAGGATAACTCCATCCACCGGGGTTAGCTGGTGGTGGAGGTTGAAGTAATGCTGCAATGGGTTGGCATCCTGTCCAGGAATGCAGTCCAGTGAGCCCTATTGTATGTACTTCCATACCTGTTGTAAAATGGTATCCTCGGCCACGGCCGTAGCCACACAGCCCCCAGTGATAGAGAAAGCATTCATCACCAGGACTGAAGACGGAAATAAATGGCTTATGATCCATAATGAGATGAAAATTGTGCTACATAGAAATACATGGAATTTCTTCAGTGAAAAGCTGATTGCGAGTGCCTGTTTTTTGATTTCCAAATATCTCTTCTGTGTGACATCGAGTGTCTTCAATGGAAATGTGATTAGATATTCAGAGCCATCCCCATCTCTTTGTGCCAGGATGTCCCCAGGTCCTGTTCAGAGATGTCTGCCTCTACCACTGACTGTTCACTCAGTTGAAATGTGGCGAGATATGGCGCCAATAAAATGGCCTGTTTCAGGGTCTTGAACGCCTGTTCACATGCCTCTGACCATACAAAAGGTATGCCCTTTCTATGCAGGTTGTTGAGTGAGTGCGCAGTCGATGCCACACAGCCAGGATAAATTTTTTATAATGCATTGTTTTTCCCAAGGAGGACTGGAACTTCTTTAAATTTGTGGGGCAAGAAAGTGCAATGATGGCCTCAATAAGCTTTTGTATGGGCATAATACCTTCGCAAGAGACAATGTGTCCTAGGTATTCCACTGACAGTGAAAGAAAGAGAGCAAGCGATCGAGGTTGCATATGACGTCTGTAGACTGGAGGGTGTGAAACAGCTATTGCAAGTTTCCTTTTTTTTTTCTCTCTGTTGTGACCACCATCACCACAGTGTCATGTAGATAATGAACATCTTACTGCGTTTGCTTGAGGAACCTTTGAAAGATTGCTGGGGCACTGGCCACCCCAACTGTGATTCCTCATCCAGTGGTATTTGTAAGCTTTGGAGAGATCACCATTAGAAAAATAATGGCTTTCTGCAATGACAAAGAAAAGCTCATCTGACTTCATAATGGAACATGCATCAATCTCCCACTGGGAAGTGACTGGAACATTAAAGTTTCCATGCATGTGCAGTTTCCTGAGCAGGTTTTCACAATAACCAAAAGCGTTGCCCACTCACTTGCAGGCATTGGTTCTATGACATCTAAGGCTATCAGTCTACCTATACCATTCTTGACGGCATCCCACAATGTAAGAGGCACAGGCCATGCAGTGAAGAAGCAAGGGTGCACCAATTTCTTTAATGTAATGTGCACCTCCTTCCAGAAAAATAGTCAGCGTACTCCATAATGAGGTTTTTCAATTCCGAAATAGTACTTGATACCAGGTGGAACAAGTCATGGACAAAAAATCCAAAAGTGGAAAGAGCATCAAGGCTGAATAGATCCTCTGTATTCATGCTGTGAACCACAAGGAAGGCGAGATGCCTTACGACATTTTTGAGTGTAGCCGTGATTGTGAGTTGCCCTTTCAGTGGAATGAGTTGTCTGTTATATGTCACCAAGCAGTGAACAGAACTTGTTTATTGTATAAAGTGAGTATGATGAACAGTTTCTTAGGTGACACCACTGTGGTGTGCAACTTTGACAATATTGCATTAATGTCCATTTGGTCCTGCTGAGCTAAGTGTTTTTTGTCCAGAGTGCAGCAAACAGGCATGAGATGTCCTTCCTTCCTTCCTTCAAGCATCGCTCTGTGCCCACTTGCCGGGGCAGTCTTCTCTGACAGTCCAGGCACAACGGAAACAAGTGCTGGTTGGGAGGCTGAGACTTAATTACTCATCTATGAGAAGGAGCTACATGCGGCAGTGTTCGTACTGGATTGTTGTTGCATATATTGTATCAACAAAGTTGGATCCCTCTGATGGATCTGACACAATGGCTGCTTCCTCACCTCAGAATTCTAATTTATGGCCCACAACTCGAGAAACTTCGAAGGATTGGGTCCGTTTTAAAACATTCTCCAAAGTTTGGTCCTCAAATTGTAAAGCTTTCTGATGCACCACCTTTTCCAGAGCCACCCGAATGATTGCATCCCTAATCACCACCTCTGCATACGATTCCTTATTTACCAGAGTCACAAAATGGCATTTCCAACCAAGTCCCTGCAGTTCAGCTGTCTGCACGCAATGTGACTGATTTGGCTGTTCATAACACTGGTAAAATTTTATGTGGGATGCAGTGACATGGCAGTGTTGATGAAAGTAGGTAGTTAGTAGAGCACATGTTTCCTCAAAAGTTAGGTGTGCCAGTTTCATGAATGAGGCCAGTTTGCACAAAAGCTGGTGTACACAAGGTACTAGGTGAGACCCACAACAGATGTGTTACCTGGAATGCAGCAAAGTGCTTCCCACTTTCGCCAGCTCATCATAAGGCAAGAACAGTGGCAGATTTGTAGCTGATGGCTGGGAGAGCAGTGCAGACAACAAGGCTTCCAGACAATTCTGCCACTGTAACTGCTGTTTCAGAAATTGCTGTAGCACAACTTCCATTGCATGTCTGGTAAGGTAGCCTGTTGCTCATGGTCCATGGGTATGTAACAAGCTCAAAAAATGATGACGATCATCGTTAGTTTTGTCAATTACTTTGTTATTCACAATATAAAAAATGAAGCAGTGCCTCCAGAACGAGTATATTTAACGATCTCACAGATACAGTGTATGATGTAACCATGTGATAAGACAGGTACAGTTCAGTTCTAGGTAGTGGGATGAGGAAGAGCAGACTGAGAGTGATCACCAGGTGACGATTGCATACATAGATGGCACGCCACAGATGGTACTGGGAGGCACCTGCTCATCTGCTGTGCACGGTAGGAGATATTTGCTGGTGCCCGACACTTATGTGGTAGCCTAGTGGGTTACCATAACATCAAATCAGTTCAGAGGAATGTTTCTAGATTTGTTACAGGTAGGTTCGATCAACATGCAAGTTTCACAGAGATGCTTGGGAACTCAAATGAGAACCCCTGGAGGGAAGGCAATGCTCTGTTTGAGGAACTCCATTGAGAAAATTTAAATAACCAGCATTTTTTCCCCTGCTCTGTTTGCAAGCAGAACAGGAAAGGAAATGATTCACAGCAGTCAAAGTACCCTCCACCATGACCATATGGTAGCCTGCAGAGTATGTACTCAGCTGTGTACGCAGCAAGATACTGAAACATGGTAGGTATGTGTGTTAATTACCACACTCGCAAATTGTGCTGAAAAAAATAATAGTTGCACTTTCTGTCACTAGGTGAAAATACAGTGCTGTAAGCAGTCACAATGTAAAATGTTTCATGTTTTGACGTCAGTGTGCCATTTGTTGCTTGGTGACGCGTTGAATTCTTTTGTGAAGTGACTGTTGGTATAAAGGGTCCAGAAGTATAAGTTTTCCATATGAAATGCAGTGGCTATTAAGAAGAAAGATTTTGCATTGCTGGTAAGGTGATTTTATCAGAATGGCAGCAGTAGCAGCATTGGCTTGTGGAAATATTGCCAACAAAAACAGCTGTGAAGAGGACCATGTCAATAAATGAGCTAAAGAATATGATCAAGAAATCTGAAGAAACAGGTTAATTAGATAGTGCAACAGGGAGGGGGAGGTGGCTCATTCCTGTGGCAACTGCTGATGAAGTTGCTGTAGCTATAGCTGACCATACTGCAATTTCTGCAGCCAGTCTCAAGCTGTGCCATGGGAATTGTCTCTTCCCTACTCAACAGTTCAAAAGATTTTGTGACACATTTTACACAGTTATCCCTACAAGATTCAGAATGTGCACAAAATGAAGCCCTAATATAGGCTACAATGCTGTGACTTCGCCCTTCATTCTTTGGCTTTCATGGAAATAGATTATACAATATATGGCCATGGAATATTCTTTGGATGGATGAGACATGGTTTTCTCTGCACGGTGCCATGAACACATGGAGCTTTTGTGTATGGGGTTCTACTCCACCATATTTTGAGCAGAAATGTTCACTGAACTTAGCTTATGTGACTGTGTGGTATGGTTTCACAAGCTGCTCCATTCTCAGTTCACTTTTCTTTGAAGAGATGATGCTTCGTAAGCCTGTTAGGTGTACAGTGACATCTGCACATTATAAGGACCTCCTTGTGCAATACAATTCCAGTTTTGCAAGAAAGCGAGTGTAGCCAAACTACTATTTTCATGCAAGATGGAGCAACACCACATGTTGCTTGCCAGGTGAAAGACTTGATTTGAGAAACCTACGGTAATGATCACATCGTCTCTAGACACTTGCAAGATGTGTGGCCTTCCAGACTCCTTACCTAAATCCATGTGACATCTTGATTGTGGGGATACCTGAAAGATCGGGTGTATCAGGGATATATGCAGACTCTCTGATCTGAAGGATATTATGTAACAACATATCATTTCGATTAAACCAGATATGCTGTGACCAACCGTTGACCATGCCATGTTATGGATGCAGCATGTAGCTGAGTCAGGAGACCGTATGGAACATATGTTGTAACTTGTAACCATATTGTAATAAACATGCCAGAACCACTGTTATCATTTGTCTGACGATTCCTCCCCTTTTCCTGCACCCACACCACATTCTCACTGCTTACAGCACCAAATTTTCACCTGTCAGCAGAAACTGGAACTATTATTTATTTCAGTGTACTCCTCAAGTGCACTGATTAATGAACATACTTACGATGTTTCAGCATCTTGCAATGTCTACATCCTGCTCTGTGGTACTCAGAACACCAACAGTTTAAATATAGCCACCTGGTAGATGTAGGTATTTTATTTCATTACAGTGAAAGCTTTGTTGAGTGCACCTAACAATAGTGTCCTACAGTTACATTTTATAGACACTGTGAGTGATTGTTTCAGTTGATATCCCCCCATGTGGAGTATTTGTGTTGCAAGTGGGCCTATGCTGCTTCAGGCAAGGTACAGAAGTTACAAGTGCTATAAAACATAGCCTTGTGGCGAACATTACTTCATTAGGTATGTCATGTTGCATGTGATGTCTGTATTCCACCCTACCACCAGTTATACAAGTCACTGGCAGCCAATTTTTATCTTTCCTGTTGTACTTCTCAGTACTGGCACACCTGTAACCTCAGAATGTGTGACATGAATGAAACCTTAAACACTGGTGGCTCTTCTGGCTGCTAAGGGATTGAGACTACTCATTTTCAAGTCATTATCATTTCAACACATTGCATCCAAGCCACTCTCATTATCTCATTAATCATCAATCACTAGTCATTTACCATTGTGCCATGTCAATCAATGGCAGTACCATTAACACCATATTGTGGCATGAAGATGTGTGCAAGGTAGTGACATGAGATCTCGAGGGGGGGGGGGGATGACTTTTTTGTCCCCTAGGAAGGCAGTATTTCCCAGAAAGAGCTCTCACCATGGCTTTCTGCCTTAATGGGACCACATACACGTGTAGTAGTTTTGTCATTCAGTTGTTCGGTGGCTTCATTTCATTATTTTATAGCAATGCCTGGAGTTTATTGAAATGTGATCTTTCTTTCCATTATGAACTTTGCGTTGATCCCAAGTACTAAAATCCCAAATTTTCTGGCTGTAGAAATGTCAACTTAATTTTGCATTTTTCATCATGTTATTGTTGTTGTTGTGGTCTTCAGTCCTGAGACTGGTTTGATGCAGCTCTCCATGCTACTCTATCCTGTGCAAGCTTCTTCATCTCCTGGACTGATAACCACAGATGTTAAGTACCATAGTGCTCAGAGCCATTTTCTTCATCTCCCAGTACCTACTGCAGCCTACATCCTTCTGAATCTGCTTAGTGTATTCATCTCTTGGTCTCCCTCTACGATTTTTACCCTCCACGCTGCCCTCCAATACTAAATTGGTGATCGCTTGATGCCTCAGAACATGTCCTACCAACCGATCCCTTCTTCTAGTCAAGTTGTGCCACAAACTCCTCTTCTCCCCAATTCTATTCAATACCTCCTCATTAGTTATGTGAGCTACCCATCTAATCTTCAGCGTTCTTCTGTAGCACCACATTTCGAAAGCTTCTATTCTCTTCTTGTCCAAACTGTTTATCGTCCATGTTTCACTTACATACATGGCTACACTCCATACAAATACTTTCAGAAACGACTTCCTGACACTTAAATCAATACTCGATGTTAACAAATTTCTCTTCTTCAGAAACGCTTTCCTTGCCATTGCCAGTCTACATTTTATATCCTCTCTACTTCAACCATCATCAGTTTTTTTGCTCCCCAGGTAGCAAAACTTTACTACTTTAAGTGTCTCATTTCCTAATCTAATTCCCTCAGCATCACCCGACTTAATTCGACTACATTCCATTATCCTCGTTTTGCTTTTGTTGATGTTCATCTTATACTCTCCCTTCAAGACACTGTTCATTCCGTTCAACTGCTCTTGCAAGTCCTTTGCTATCTCTGCCAGAATTACAATGTCATCGGTGAACCTCAAAGTTTTTATTTCTTCTCCATGGATTTTAATACCCACTCCGAACTCTTCTTTTGTTCCTTTAATGCTTGCTCAATATACAGATTGAATAGCATCGGGGAGAGGCTACAACCCTGTCTCACATCCTTCCCAACCACTGCTTCCCTTTCATGTCTCTCGACTCTTATAGCTGCCATCTGCTTTCTGTACAAATTGTAAATAGCCTTTTGCTCCCTGTATTTTACGCCTGCCACCTTCAGAATTTGAATGAGAGTATTCCAGTCAACATTGTCAAAAGCATTCTTTAAGTTTACAAATGCTAGAAACATAGGTTTGCCTTTCCTTAATCTTTCTTCTAAGATAAGTTCTAGGATCAGTATTGCCTCACATGTTCCAACATTTTTGCGGAATCCAAACTGATCTTCGCTGAGGTTGGCTTCTATGTTTTTCCATTCGTCTGTAAAGAATTCGCGTTAGTATTTTGCAGCTGTGACTTATTAAACTAATAGTTCGGTAATTTTCACATCTGTCAACAGCTGCTTTCTTTGGGATTGGAATTATTATATTCTTCTTGAAGTCTGAGTGTATTTCACATGTCTCATGCTCACCAGATGGTAGAGTTTTGTCAGGACTGGCTCTCCTAACGCTGTCAGTAGTTCTAATGGAATGTTGTCTACTCCCGGGGCCTTCTTTCGACTCAGGTCTTTCAGTGCTCTGTCAAACTCTTCACACAGTATCATATCCCCCATTTCATCTTCATCAACATCCTCTTCCATTTCCATAATATTGTCCTCAAGAACATCATCCCTGTGTAGACCCTCTATATACTCCTTCCACCTTTCTGCTTTCCCTTCTTTGCTTAGAACTGGGTTTCCATCTGAGCTCTTGATATTCATGCAAGTGGTTCTCTTTTCTCCAAAGGTCTCTTTAATTTTCCTGTAGGCAGTATCTATCTTACCTCTAATGATATACGCCTCTACATCCTTACATTTGTCCTCTAGCCATGCCTGCTTAGCCATTTTGTACTTCCTGTCGATCTCATTTTTGAGCCATTTGTATTCCTTTTTGCCTGCTTCATTTTCTGCATTTTTGTATTTTCTCCTTTCATCAATTAAATTCAGTATCTCTTCTGTTACCCAAGGATTTCTACTAGCCCTCGTCTTTTTACCTACTTGATCCTCTGCTGCCTTCACTATTTCATCCCTCAAAGCTACCCATTCTTCTTCTAATGTATTTCTTTCCCCCATTCCTGTCAATTGTTCCCTTATGCTCTCCCTGAAACTCTGTACAACCTCTGGTTCTTTCAGTTTATCCAGGTCCCATCTCTTTAAATTCCCACCTTTTTGCAGTTTCTTCAGTTTTAATCTACAGTTCATAACCAATAGATTGTGGTCAGAGTCCACATCTGCCCCTGGAAATGTCTTACAATTCAAAACCTGGTTCCTAAATCTCTGTCTTACCATTATATAATCTATCTGAAACCTTCT
Organism: Schistocerca piceifrons; assembly: GCF_021461385.2. Lineage (NCBI taxonomy): Eukaryota > Metazoa > Arthropoda > Insecta > Orthoptera > Acrididae > Schistocerca > Schistocerca piceifrons. The sequence continues at coordinate 57,201,932 of NC_060142.1, read as the reverse complement.
AGTATCTCCAGGGTTCTTCCATGTATACAACCTTCTTTCATGATTCTTGAACCAAGTGTTAGCTATGATTAAGTTATGCTCTGTGCAAAATTCTACCAGGTGGCTTCCTCTTTCATTTCTTAGCCCTAATCCATATTCTCCTACTACGTTTCCTTCTCTTCCTTTTTCTACTGTTGAATTCTAGTCACCCATGACTATTAAATTTTCATCTCCCTTCACTACCTGAATAATTTCTTTTATCTCACCATACATTTCATCAATTTCTTCATCATCTGCAGAGCTAGTTGGAATATAAACTTGTACTACTGTAGTAGGTGTGGGCTTCGTGTCTATCTTGGCCACAATAATGTGTTCACTATGCTGTTTGCAGTAGCTTACCCGCACTCCTACTTTTTATTCATTATTAAACCTACTCCTGCATTACCCCTATTTGATTTTGTATTTATAACCCTGTATTCACCTGACCAAAAGTCTTGTTCCTCCTGCCACCGAACTTCACTAATTACCACTATATCTAACTTTAACCTATCCATTTCCCTTTTTAAATTTTCTAACCTACCTGCCCGATTAAGGGATTTGACATTCCATGCTCCAATCCGTAGAACGCCAGTTTTCTTTCTCCTGGTAATGATGTCCTTTTGAGTAGTCCCTGCCCGGAGATCCGAATGGGGTACTATTTTACCTCCGGAATATTTTACCCAAGAGGATGCCATCATCATTTAATCATACAGTAAAGCTGCATGCCCTCAGGAAAAATTACAGGTGTAGTTTCCCCTTGGTTTCAGCTGTTCGCAGTACCACGACAGCAAGGCCATTTTGGTTAGTGTTACAAGGCCAGATCAGTCAATCATCCAGACTGTTGCCCGTGCAACTACTGAAAAGGCTACTGCCCCTCTTCAGGAACCACACGTTTGTCTGGCCTCTCAACAGATACCCCTCCGTTGTGGTTGCACCTACGGTACAGCTATCTGTATCGTTGAGGCACGCAAGCCTCCCCACCAACGGCAAGGTCTGTGGTTCATGGGGGGGGGGGGTTCATAATATAGAAGCCATACTGATCTTAATTTTTTGAAAGATAATGCCATTTTTAAGACTTTACTTTGTTTTTTACATGTTTGTGTTTAACAGTCTTTCATGACACAGTATTTCATTCTTATAATGTTGGCAAGAATAAAGTCATGTGTCACTAGGAAAAAAATGTAACAATGTTGCTCACAAATGTATTCGTAAATGTTGAAAATGAATTGGTTGTTCATTTGCGTATTACCATTGTCTCATTCCTTTCTACTGTTAAGATGTGCTCCTCACTGAGGTGATATGATATGCAGTATGACATGTTGCAACAAAGGTCGTGTGATGTGATGCTTATCAGTGCAACACTTCTGTTTCATTGGGATGATACAATATGAAATATGATACATGATGTTACTCGCAATATGACAGCCAACAAGACAGCATGAATCACATTTCTGTTTCCATTTCAGTTGCCATAATGAGTTTTTCCGAAGAGAATGTTATTGTGGCCTATTATTTATAAGTTAAAAATAAAAAAATAAAAACTGATAAAGAAAAGGAAATACAAAGCTGTAATAATCAAACCGTTTGGCTTTGCTGGCCTTGAGATCTCTCAGTAGGAATATGAATTCCATGAATGTTACAGAATGAGTCTAGACAGTTTCCACCTTTTGGAGCAACTGGTATCAGCTACTCAGACAAAGCAGGACACAAATTTTCAACTTTCTATCTCTCGTGCTGAGAAGCTACTTATTACAATAAGGAAATTTTATGAAAGTGTGTGAATGACAGAAAAATGACCACCATAAAAAGTTTGTTTTTTGTAAGACAACTTAGTATGGTACTTTATTCGGTGTGGTACATATATAAATAATGGTTATAAATTAATAAAGTTAGGATAGTATTTCTAAAACAGTTCAGTAAAGTGCAGGGTGTCCAGAAATTAAATATAAATTTTTCTAGAAAAATGGTGGTGTAGCGTAAGATGTACATGCTGGTGTAATTCTAACTCAATGAGTGGTGTATATGCTAGTGTAGTGGTCATTGTAGAGGTAAAAGTTGTAGTTAGACAAAACACACACACACACACACACACACACTCTCTCTCTCTCTCTCTCTCTCTCTCTCTCTCTCTCTCTCTCTCTCTCTCTCTCTCTGTCTCATATGCAACTTACACACACATAACTACTGTCTAGCTGACGAGGCCAGACTGCCTCAGCAGCCAGACACAGTGTTCATGTGTGTGTGACTTGTAATCGTGAGTGAGCACGAGAGAGAGAGAGAGAGAGAGAGAGAGAGAGAGAGAGAGAGAGTGTGTGTGTGTGTGTGTGTGAGAAAGCTTACTTGTTCAGCAATCTTTTTGTTATGCCTGTCTGCAGCTCAATATCCCCACTACATGGTGCATAGCAAACATAATTTTCAATTGTTAAAACAAAGTTGTGGGAATTTGGTAGCAGTGCATGTGTAGAATGAAGTTAAGATACTCTTGCCATGAATTACATTCTTCACTGATGCGATTACACACAGAATAATCGCAGAGCACTTTACACCAAAGCAAACACCACCATACAACATTGGAACAAAAAGATCAAGACATTTTCTATAAACACTTGTTCATTGTGTTTATTATCGATTTGGTGGTCAATGTCAATCTCTGCAATTGATGTTGCCATGGAGCTGCCCTTTCCCCCTCCCTCCCCCCCTCCTCCTGCTCCCCTACCCCTCACCCCTCCGTGTGCAACTGGACTCTCACTCCAATATGTAATCGTGGAGAAATGCTGGAGGGTGAAGAGGTCTACCATGATGGGAGCATGAGGGGTCATCAGCGATGCTTGGAATAGGGGAACGCATGTCAAAACCTGCTGTTGATGTGGTAGTATTGGTGCGAAGTTCCATGTCAATGGAACTGGAAGTGAAAGAACTATGTGAAGGTTGTGAAGGTGACTGTCATCCTCCCATTCTGCCAGCACCCAAGTTGGCTTTAGGCATGGACTGATACCATTGAAGGGTATGGAATATATGGGAAAGTCTGTCCCTCCCCATCCCCCCCTAATTGGAGAACCTTGTAGGGTCTGGAATCTGATCATTGAAGTGCAGTATGAACTATGTAATCTCATAGCGTGATGTGAAGAAAAACCTGACATTAACTGTGGGCTTGAGGTGAGTTGTGAGTATGTGGGCTATGTCACACTGGATGTTGTGCACCAACAATGGTAATTCTATTTTTACAGCCTCTGGAATGTGATGTACGTTGAAATTAATCATGCCTAAGAATCATCTACATTCTTTGCAAGTTGTAGGCCTAAGTGTCAGCTGAATTAATTCCGCTGTGTCCTTTATGAGCCTAATCCCCTCAGACGGTATGGAATGACCCAAAAAGCCTAACATCTAACTGTTCCAGAGTATGAAAGACCTGCTGGAGCTATTCTTTGTGCTCTTGTCATGAAGTTAAAATGAGCACACTGTCCAGATATAGAAAACAAAATGGGAGCTTGCACAGAGTGAAATCCATGAATCTTTGCCATGTCTGTGCTGTATTTTTCAATCCAAATGGCATGTGTAAAAATTCATTAACCTGAAGGGGGTTAGTAATAGCAGTTTTAGGAATTTCCTCGGTTGCCGTTGGTATTTACAGGTAAGCCTTCCAACAGACTATAATGCTGAAGACCAAAGCACTGGTACTCTCTTTTTTTGGAACTAAATGAATCTGCAATACCCATGCATTGTTTGAAAGGCATAGAATGAACTTGGTTAACAAGTCGTCTACAGCCACTTTCACAAAATGTAGTGCTTCAGTGGAAAGACATTGTGTCTCTTACAAGAGATGGTCTGTCCCTCTGTAGTATCAGTCCTAAGCATTGTATCACCAGTAATGCTGTGGTGGGTCAGGGGCTGGGAAACACTAAATGCACACACATGGGATTCACTGTCTCTGGTTGCACTGTCACTAATCTGTACAGGTAATGATGTCTGCAAAGATTATAGCTGACTGATACACTGCTCAATGGTGTCAACAGTTTTTCCGCGGCAGTGGCATGTGTGAATGTCACCTGCAGTGTCCACAGAGTCCAAAGCCAGGAACGTCTGGGTCAGTGACTTGTCGAGGTATCTATATTCGTTGTCTTTCTCAACATTGTTAATGAAGTTCCATACTCTGATTCATAGGTCCTCTACTTTACAACAGATATTCGTGAAGATGAAGTCCTCTGATGGAAGGTCCTCAGTGGTGGCGATACATGAAGGTTGTAATGACAAAAGCTCAAGTTTGGCCTCCACCAACTGGTTGTGTCACTCATGCTGTAACTTCTGTAGTAAAAAATTTTCGTCTTGCAGAGTGAGGACATTCCTTTCTGCTGTCACTGTATAATTTATTGGTTGGTGCCAGTTGATCCTTGAGGTACGAAAGCAGGAATGTAACTGGTGAAGCCTATACACAGGGGTTTTGGAGGTGTGTGTGTGTGTGTGTGTGTGTGTGTGTGTGTGTGTGTGTGTGCTAAGCCTATACACGGGGGTTTTGTGTGTGTGTGTGTGTGTGTGTGTGTGTGTGTGTGTGTGTTGTGGAGCAGCCAGTGTCAAAGATCTTCCAATCTCACCATGAATTCTAACACAAGATGTTCTACACCAGTGCATTCCCCTTCACAAATGGAGGTGGTGTAGAAAACAAGATAGCTGCTGCCACTCTGTCTGTAGTGCATCAGAAAGCCTCGGGCACAGTTGGTACTGCACGGTAGTTGTTTATCACTTTGATGCACACCATGGCTGCCAACTACATGTAGTGCTGGTGATTGCTGGATAGTGAGGGCAACCCTAAATGTAATTTAACCTCTTGTGGCAGTCCTTCATTACATATTAAAAATACTTGAATTTCTTGAGGCAGTTTGCTTGCCAATATGGCTCATGGTGAAGAGTCAGGCATTAATATAGGACTCACTAAAATTTGTAGGTGACACTACAACTATGAGGATGTCCATTCATTTACTTGTTGTGAAAAAATAGCCCAATGAATTTGCTGCTTGGGTGATTTGCATAGTCTTTGAAGTAATGCTGCCTTGGCCGCCTCAAACTTGTGGAAAGGAGGTGGAGGTAGACTATCATCGCTGTTGCATCATGTTAACCTTTATGACACAAAGTGTGTTAACACTATATCTAATACAGATATGAATTACTAATAATACTAACACAAGAAACACATACAGACAGAATCTATGTAAATATCTGCACGCTGTTCTACAATTCTACAGGGGAAACTGATTCTTAGCCATTCTGTACAGCAGCTGTAGCATTCCTCTGCGAAAGACAACTTCCCCCACCATGAGTGCAGCTTGCTTTTCAGCTGACAGACAAATTATACTTCCCCAGCACTTCCTGTCCAGTTCTCTCATGTGAGTAGACAAAGTAATTTCTCTGAGCTTGTGTTTAAATAATGGAATTACTTTCAGTTTAGTGAGTGAGTATTTATTTACAGTTGTTAAAGAGCTATTGTATAAAAAAGCTCAACAACTGGAGCTGTCAACTGTCTACCACACTAAAGAGCTTGTCCCAAGTGTAAAATACTATCAGTACTTATTCGAAAGTGTTGATTTCATTGTTTCCATTATCAATGACTGGAATACTTTTCACAGCTTGAGATTATCAACTGTATCACTCCAGCTTCAGCTCTCCCAACATCTGAAGAAGCCCACAGCTTAAATTGTCTCACATTGCAACAGAACGGAACTTCAGATATTTCAGAAGTCAACCAATGCATTACATCCCATTTCTGTTCTAGGTTTAAACATGATCAGTCCTATTCGAACAGACATATTGACACTTAATTTGCAAAGTATGCTGTGGATGTGTTGTAAGTGACAATGGAGTCCACTCTACAAGTTCCAGTGGTTCCTGAATGAAAGAGATTTATGCAGTCTACCAGTAACACAATTAATGACAAGAGAACTGCAATAACTCTCTGCTCATTCATTATTTCACCACCAAGTGACAACAAAACAATCACATGTCTTTACAGCATGCTGTCAATCACAAACAGCAGCAAGAGCCCAAATTTACCAATCCAAACCCTTTTCCACCAACACTACATAGGTCATTGTAAATATCACACAAATTAAGCACTTCTCAGCCATTGTTTATGGGAATGTATTTTATATAAAAGCTCACTTAAGAACCGCAGATAAGTACCCAATAAACTGAAAATAAAAACTCCACTACATAAATACAAGCTCAGTGAAATTATTTTGTCTACTTACATAAGAGAACGGGATAGGAAATGCTGAGGAGATACAGTCTGCCTGTAAACTGTAAAGTGAGTAGTGCTCATGGTGGAGGAAGTTGCCATTCCTGGAAGAATGCTACATCTGCTGTAAAGGGTGACTATGAATCAGTTCCCCCTCTAGCAGTGTAGGCAGTGAGCAGAGATTTACATAAACTGTGTCCGTACGCATCTTTGTATTTGTATTATTAGCAACTCAGTGTCATGTTCACTCACTTCGTGGAAAATAAACCAACCATCTGCCCCCACTGCCCCCTCCCCACAATTGCCTGGACAGTGTTCTGCCAGTGGTTAGGGAATACCAGCTTGCTCCCTGTTTTGCAGATCTATGAAGGAGGGAACTGCATGACTACAATTCGACAACCTTCCTTTGCTCATACTCCTTCCCTACCCTTGGCTTTCCGCCCAGTTACACCCCAGAACACAATTTATTCCTTAATATGGTTCTAGGCACTTAAATGTGGTACCAATATTTGTTCTTAACCCATTTGTTCATACTAGAAGCTGCAGTTTTCGAGTTATGTAAGCAAAACCTTACAAAAGTGATCTTTACAACCCCTCCTCCCCCACGCTCCCATCACACCACTCAGGATTTTTAGTAGGTAATTCATTACATTTCCCTCTACCGCTGTTCAAAAATTTTCTGACTACAGGAACTTCTTCCCCCAGATGACATTTTATGCTCTTCATTGACTGGGCTATAAGTAACCATTGTGAAGCTTGTGTTGATTTGTGTGTGATGTTGTGTGTACTGACCGTTAATATTATTTACAAAAAGGAATGAAGGAGATGTATGTGGTCCTCCAAGCAACTCACCAATATTAACTCTCGTTTCACTTTTATGACGCATTAATCCATTGTATGTTTGTTTCTCTTATAAGCTATAAGCATACTGCTCTGGGAGAGTGAAGGGGCCTTCTCAGCAGCCTCTGTGCTATGAGCAGATCACAACCTTTCATTTCCCACATTCTCTGTTCAGGGGCCTAATTAAAGAGTGTGATCTTTATAACGTCATCCTGTTTTTATTTTACCTGCAGCAGTAGAAACGTTTTGTTTATTTTGACAATGCCACAAATAATTTTTTTCACATAAGATCTTTGACTAAAGAGACACTTGTGTAATAGCTATCCACAAGTAATACATGGCCCGCCAATAATAATCCATTTACTAACCTCATTACGACAGTACATGAATGTTTTTTCTCAGTTGTATTTTTTTCTGGCAGAAATGTCAATATTATGAGTAATGTTTAGGAAGTCTCAGTTTATACTGTACCCTTTTTTATCACACTTACAGCAGCACTTGCTTGGAATATAATGGCGAAAACTGAAGACATTCCGTGAATGCAACTACACTTTCAACAATAACAATGTTTTTAACTTAACAAACACTGTTTTTTGCCTTGTTTCACATATTTTATTATTAATGTTACTGCACAACCTAGGTTTTGGGTGGTAAACCCATTTTGTTGTGCAGTAACATTAATAATAAAATTTGTGAAATAAGACAAAAAACAGTGTTTGTTTAGTTAATTTACAATGTGTCACCAAGAACCCACCTCAGTTTTAGCTTTGGTATTGTTTGAAAAATGTAAAATGCCAATTTGGATTAAAAATGATCATGTTTGAAGGCATTTTTATGTGAGTGTTTTTATACATTTTCTTTTTTGACCGATACAGTCTAATTTCCAGTAGTCACTCTATACCCTTGGTAAGCAGCAGGCCAATAAAGGTATTCATTTTGCCTCTCATAACAAGCTGCCAGGTCTGTTGGTGTCTTATGCTGCTAGGCAAAGGATGTAGGCATTATACAGCGTATTTATTTGTTTCTTCAACTGTCATTTCTAATACATAAACTGTGAGGAATAATTTGAATAATTCGTGTAAAGAAACTGGATCATTGCAATCAATGTTTTTAATTGAAAATTACACTTCTTGCAAATATTCATTTACTATTGATCTTCTGTTTCTTATTTGCTGCCATTCCTTGTCTTCATCTTCCTCTGACAATGAATCAGACTTGGAATTATCTTCCCCCGTGGTAGATATGTTCACTTCAATCCAAATATGAACAATATTGTCATTTGAAGAGGTTTAAAATATTCTTGGTCTTTTATTTTCACTGCTTCTATTTATAGATTCATCACACAAATGATTTATTTCCATATCCATGTTATCAATTATTTATAAAGCCAAAAATTAAAAATGGCAAAATGCTAACCCCCTTTCTAGTCACAGTTACTGTACAAATGTATGGTTCGGATGAACAAACACCATGTGTTTTGTATAGCTTCCAACACAAAGTTGTAACAGTGAATACTCTGCCGGGGACGGAAGAGGGGGAGAATTATACATCTGGAAAGATGATGTTGATTTTGATTCGATGACGCCATACACCACCTGGGGGCAGTAAATGTACTGATAATAGTTTCAACATCGTACACCAACAGATCGTATTGTCATGTAGCTATCAGAGCACCATCTATTTCTACCCTTTAATAGAGAATGCCCACAGCCAGAAGACTCAGTGTGGTTCAGATGCATGAAGTAAGCAGGCAACCATGCCACAGAGATGCACCCATGCTTCCTCTAGCCACTGAATGAGTTTGTAAGGGGTCACCGGAGAATTTCCACACACATTCAATGCGCTGCATCAGTTGTGCTATGATGCTGGTATCAGTGGTCATATGAATATTCTCACAACCATAGATGAGGTTCTGGGCATCCACACAGCACAGACACCCACCAGGACTGTTGTTAAGGGCAGCAGCAGTGGCAAATCACACAGCTACCACAGCACAGATAAGAGGGCTTGGGAGCCCAGACATATCAACATGAACTGTTGCGAACTGGTCATTAGCAGTGGGACTACAGGCACACGCATCTCTAACTTGTCTTCCATTCATGCCACAGCATCAATGTGCGTGGCTTTACTGGTACTGTTAGAGGACCACTCGGTAGATGGAATGGCATGCCATGGTCTTCAGCAAAGAAAGCAGATTCTGCCTGCACACAACTGATGACAGTTCGTGCATATGACGTAGACCTGGTGAGGGCTGTCTCATAGAGTTTATTCATCCAAGACACATGAGCCACACCTCAGGGGTGTGCGATAAACTAGAGCTCTTGTTAATCTTTGATGTTTCTGGAGGGGACACTAACCAGTTCTCAATAAGCACAGAATGTTGTTAGACTTGTTCTTTTGCAACAGGATAATGCTTCCACATTTGCTGCCTATGAAACTCAATGTGCTCTGCAAGATATGCAGAAACTTCCCTGGACAGAATGATCTCCAGACTTGTCCCCAATCAAGAAATTGTGGGATATGATGGGGTGAGAAATGACTCATGTGATTTGTCAACCAACAATTCTTACAGAACTATGTGAACAGCTTGAGCAGGCATGGAATAACATATCCGAGGACAGTATTCACCATCAGTATGATCGAATGGATGCCTGAGTCAGCACCTGCATTGCTGCCTGTGGAGACTGCACCACATACAAATATGGATGTTTCAGCGTGAGTCGATACCTGGTGATCTGTAAATGTAATCATTTCATGTACTTCATATGCACCATTACAAAGCAAGTCTTGAGTCAACTGGAAACCTCTAAAAGGGTGTACTAATTTTTTTTCCAGTGTGTGGATAATTGAAGTTGAGCCTAGTGGAAGTCAAAAATAGTCCAGTATATAACTCAACAAGTACTGTATTTTACCGACTACAAGACACAATTTTTTCTTCAAAAAATTCAGGTGTGTCTTGTACTCGAAATTAATATAAAAATGTCCAGCATTTGATTTCAAATTCCCACCAGTCTTAAACGTGGCCATATATTCGGTGCTGTGGAGATCTCTGTCTATCTGGCAACATTGGATTCAACTGGCAGCAGCAGTGCACAGATGCGACAAACCTGAGTTGTACAGATTCACAAGCTTACCAACACTGTTTCCCCCACTGCCCCACCATCACAAACCCAGAACACTGTCTAGCCTATGATGCATCATCGCAATCTATGGTGTTGTGGCGATTCCTTCCCTAGTCTCCATATCAAATGTAGCAGCAGATGACAGATGACAGGCTGCGTAAACTAGAAATCAGCGCCCCCCCCCCCCCCCCCCCCCCAACACACACTGGTCACTTCTGCTGGAGGGGGTACTTAGATGGCTATGCTTTCTGGAAGCTAGGCATTCCAAACCATAACTCGACCAGTCTCTTGTTCCACTATGACAAGGCAACATTCCCGGCAGCTCACCCGCTCAACTGCACGTGGCCCGTGTCATATTTTGCCGGGGTATGCACCAATCGCAGAATTCTCATCCCATGCTCATCACTGTCCAGTTGCAGTCCATTTAATGAGAGGAGTGCTACCACATTTTTTCCATGCTGCTTTCCTGAGCTGCATTTTCTTGAGGTACTTCTACTAACTTAAGGAGTACAAAGCCTGATGCTGGACACCCGGTTCGTCCTCCCGATATCAGCAATTTGGATACTGTGTGCACTGTAGTACAAATAGTGCAGTGACATGGAGTGTGCACCAGGACTACCAGGCTGATTTATTACTATTCTCTGTCTGGCCATTTTGGCACCACTTTGCCCCATAGAGGTGGTTTTCCCATGCTGCCGAACAAAGGTTGCTGCCCAGTCCAGACCCTCCTCAATTAAGAGGTATTTTAGCTTGTTTTGAATGTTACTGTAGTCATCAGCTTTTGGGTTAATATGTTAGAACCAGCCCATGTGGCTCTTCCAGCTTGCCCCCATATGTATTGCCGTTATCTTAACTAGCACACTGCTTAGGCATGTGCACCCCTTAGATGTAAAGTAGGGAACATAAACAATTCCTTCACTGGTGACCCCCTGTAAACCAAAGTGCCAAGTCTCATTACTGACACACTCTGGTTTTCCTTTCTTATTAATCTGGTTAGCACAATTCATGTAGTCGCAAAATCAGTTCCCGTTAGGTCGGCCGGACACATCCGTTTTGCACCCCCACTCGCCCCTTGTCCTCTCCATCCTCCTGCAACCCCCCATGCATGCCACCCCAACTCATGCATCTCTGCCCCCCCCTTCCCAGCCCCACTTTCTGTGCTTAAACCCCTCCACACACACTCTCCCTTTCATACACCACCATCACCCTTCCACACGCTTCCCTGCGCACCTCCGTGTATGCCGTCTCACCGCTCCCACCACCATGCCCCTCCCTGAGCTGACAGACGTGTGCCCAGACAATCCACAGTGTAACCATGCGGCATAGTGAACACCCCTTCCCACAACAACACATGGCGGAGAATGTATTGCATGATCCATGCCATGCATGACCTGCCTACCTTCTTCTCCACAACATTGCTTGCCAACACCCTCCCTCATACCTCGAAATGCTGCCTGCGTGGTTAAATTGCTATGCCTCTGCCACACGTTCCTACCCCTATGGGGGTCACGCCTGATGGGTTCTTTAGTCAGCAGCCACCTGTTACTCCTCCCGCCCCAGCACCTACAAGCACTTCGGAGTTATCGGAACTCCTCACGCAACTTTCAGCACTACAGAATTGCTTGACTCAGCTGGCCAACAGGGCAGTGTGCCCAGCACAAGCCGACTCTGCAGACCCTCTCTCAAGTCATGTTGCTGCTCATTTGCTTCCCTTCAACTCATGCCTGTGGTTTGCTTCCATGGAGACACGTTTCACAGGTTGCTCCATCAAGAGAGACGCAATGAAATTCACGATTCTTGTCAGCCACCTCAACGTGATCACTACTGACCAAGTCTGGGGACATCGTTTCACACCCAACCCCCTCTTGTAGCTACAGTGAACTAAAAGAATGCAGCATCTCCAGCTTCGCGCCCTCAGAGCTGCAAATGGTTGGCTCTGAGCACTATGGAACTTAACCTCAGAGCTGCAAATGGGCACGTAATTTGTTATCATCCAAACAGTGTGACAACATGTACTTGTCCCTGTTGCTGGATCACATCTGAGCATTTGCCAAACCACACATCCTCCCTAAAGGCCTGCCCACCCCCATTCAGGCGGGATGCCTTTGTTTTGCACACCCACTTATTGTTAGGCGATGCAACTGTCTTGGCCGACAAACTGTTCAAAACCCTGAACTTCTTCCCCACTGTGGCTGCAGTGCGGAACGCCAGCTTCTGTGCTGCGGCTCTAGCCGCCAATTCACACAGCCCTCCCACCCCACCTCGAGCTATGACGTGCATGATGTCACTCGCTCCACCTGTTGCTAACAACACTCCAGCACACAGGCCTCTGACCTCTACCAAATTCTGGCACATCTGAGCTCTGAGATGGTAGCACTTAACACCAGCATTGCCTGCCTACACCTCATGCAGATGCCGCTAGGTGCTGACCACCCTCACACATGGGGCCATCCCAGGTGAAAAGAGCCACCCCGCATGCACGGTTCTAACTGCTGACAGCCGAAGCCACCACAAACTAGGCACAGTTTTCTGGTACCATTAGAGGTTTGGTGAGAATGTGGCCAACTGCAGACCTCCTTGCTCCTGGTCCCCAAACCCCAGGCCACTAGCAGTAGGTGTGCCCAGTTGCTGTGCCACTTCACAGTGCCCATTCATATGGGATTTGAATGACACTAATCCCCCTGCCAATTACATTGTCAACACTAGCTCAGAGTTATCCATTTTCAACCACAAACTATTCCTAAGTCCCAGCACCTTATCCTCGTCGCCAACAACACGGTCATCCCTACTTATGGGAGGAACACCGGCTTGGTCAACCTAGATTTCCAGTGTGAACTCCTGCGGGCCTTGACGGTCATGGACATTATCAGCATCATTCTGGGTGCTGACTTCCTTGGTCCTTACAGCCTACTGTCCATTGTAGCAAAGCACCATTTGGTTGATAGCACCTCCAGCAGGACTGTCTGCTGCAGCTTCCACCCTACCACATACTTCACTGTGAAACAACTGGCAGCTTCAGGCCCATATGCTCAGCTCCTTGCAGAATTCCCACTCCTCATCCAGCCATCCAGTGCCGCCCCCATAATGTTCAGCATGGGACTATGGGACTGTGCATTACATTGCCACTACCTCTGCCCTCTGCCCCCCCCCCCCCTCCCCCGGTTTTCTGCTGTGCCCACCCCCTACTCCCCCACAAGCGCGCAAAATCGCACAAAGGAGTTCAAAGGGCTGGTCACCGCCAACTTACTTCACCCTTTCAAAAGCTCCTGGGCTTCAACTCTTCACCTCACCCCAAGAAGCATAGTTCCTGGCACCCTTCACAACTAGCATAAACTCAATGCCCGCACCCCCTTGACCACTGTCCAGGCCCACTCTGCCGCACCTACAGTGATACCATCTCAGGAGCTGCTGTCTTCAGCAAGGTAGATGGCACTAAAGCCTACACACAAATCCCAGTTGCCCCAGAGGACATTGAGAAAACAGCCATAACTGCACGTCTCGGCCCATTGGAGAGTGCATTCATGATATTTGGCCTTTGCAATGCCACACAAACAAGGCACTAGGGTGTTTCGCCTATGTATTTGATATAGTCATCTACTCCACAGATCCTACTGAGCATCATGGACACCTACGCAAAATTTTTTCCCACCTACAGGAAGCTGGATTGGTTCTCAGCTTGGCAATATGCATTTGGGGGGTGAGCGAAGTCGAATTCCTCAGCCACGTAGTGTCTGCCGCTGGCTCCTGCCCCCTTCCCGAAACAGTACAGGAAGTAGTGGACTTCTCACATCCTACTAACTTCAAAGGCCCCTGGCATTTCATTGGCATGGTCAACTTTTGCTGTCACCATCTTAAGGATGCCGCTCCAGCCAAGTGCCCCTTATTACAGCACTCTGTGGTTATAAAAACAAATGGAACAAGCTAGTCCCTAGGACCCCGGCCATGACCGAGAACTTCAAGAAAACAACAGAAGCTAGCCAATGCAGTCCTCCTGGCCCATCCCCACCCCCATGCCCCCTCACAGTAGTGGCAGATGTGAGCCAGACAGCTATCAGAGCCATCCTGCAACAATAAGTGGACAACGTCTGGCAACTGCTCACTTTCTTTTTGTCCAAGCTCTCCAATACATGCCACTGTGGCACATATGACCGTGAACTTCTAGCAGTCGATGAAGCTGTCCGCTATTTACGATCTTTAGTCGAGGGACATGTCTTTACGATCTTCTCAGACCACTGCCCTGTCATCTCTGGTTTTTGCAGGAAAGACATAGACGATCTTGCCTTGCCTACAGGAGTATATTGCACAACTCACCACTGACATTTGCCTTTACAAATGTCTGCTTGTGTCTGTGTATGTGCGGATGGATATGTGTGTGTGTGTGTGTGTGTGTGTGTGTGTGCGAGTGTATACCTGTCCCTTTTTCCCCCCAAGGTAAGTCTTTCCGCTCCCGGGATTGGAATGACTCCTTACCCTCTCCCTTAAACCCCACATCCTTTCGTCTTTCCCTCTCCTTCCCTCTTTCCTCACGAAGCAACCGTTGGTTGCGAAAGCTTGAATTTTGTGTGTATGTTTGTGTGTCTATCGACTTGCCAGCACTTTTGTTTGGTAAGTCACATCATCTTTGTTTTTAGATATATTTTTCCCACGTGGAATGTTTCCCTCTATTATATTCATAACTATGAAATAAGAGTTTCGTAATTAGGCCGTGTGTCAAAACAATGATAGTGTCTGCTCCATACATACCTTTCTATTCTTCAAGAACTATGAACTTGGTGGTTAAGTTTTTACTGCTATTAGATGTTCAATAGTATACTATTGTAGCAGTATGAGGAGGTTTGCCTGCAAACTTTTAATGAGGCTTATGGAAAGTTAAAACAATAGTGCACTGGCCATATATAACTGTATTATTGGTGGGTTGTGAACAGTGAAAGTAAACTACTGTGAAACGCAACTGTGTACCTGTTGGCTACATTATTTAAAGTAGTCAGTGTTGTACTTCCACACCCCATTTTTCAGCCAGTACCACAACTCCTTATGTTGATACCGAGGACAAAAAAATGAAGAACCCAAAAGAAGACACCCAGGCATCAGTGGTTCTACCACTCTCATGAAACAATTCTTTGTTGGGCTGAGCATCCAATGTGACTGGAGCAACTGGACCTGGTCTTGTGTTCCTTGCAGCGTGCCAAGGTTGGATGACATGTTCAGTCCCCTGCAGCCATCTTTATCCCCACACAACACTGGTTCATGCACGTTCACCTCGACATTGTTGCTCCACTACCCTTCACCAACAGGTATTGATATCTGCTGACAATTATTGACAGATTTACTTGCTGGCTGGAGGCCTCCCCTATACCAGACATTTCAGTCAAAACTGTGGCTGCAGCCTTTGTTTGTACCTGGGCTTCCTGCTTCGGTTGCCCACGCAACATCAGTACAGATCACAGGTGCTAGTTACCCCCGGCCCTCTTCCAATCTTTGGCTGCCACCTACAACTCAAATTTCCACCATACTGCCAGCTACCTCCTTGCAGCTAACGGCAGAGCTAATGACTGAGTGGAGTGGTTCTACCGCACTCTTAAAGCTGCCCTCACGTGTTATTCTTTCGAATCGTCTGCTGCCCTACCCCTGGTACTTCTCAGCTTGTGGATTGATACAAAACAGAACTGGGAACTTTAGCTGCCAAGCTGGTATATGGACAGCCACACGCCACTTCTGGTGGTTTTTCGGAAGTGACACTGCTCCCTCCTGACAGCACCATTCCAGGTTTCATGCAGCAGCTCCAGAGCTACATGGCCCAACTGTGACCAACGTCTCTGCAACGGCACGGTGTGCACCGTACCTTCATCCACTGCTACCTCACAGCTTCCACACACATCATTCTTCGAGTGGATGCATACCAACTGCCACTCTGCCCTCAGTGTTCGGGTCTGCACCTGGTGTAGCGACATGGGGATAAGACATTCTCCATTCGTCTGATTGGGGTCGCAACAACCGTCTCCATAGATAGGCTTCAGCCGGCCTACGTCCTAGAGCCCCCTCCAGCCAAAGAGCACAGCACCATCAAGGTAGAGTTGCCCCCACCTACCACCAGATCCAGCCAAAGCACCACCGCAACCTCCAGCTGCCATAGACAGCAGCACACCCCCACAGGTGCCCAGCACTCTCAACAGAGTGTTGTCACCACTGCAGCTAGCTCTTGCACCATTGAAGCAGCGACACTACTTCACATGCTCCCAGCACCACATGCAGGAGCTGTCCATGCCCCACCAGAAACCACAGCACGAGCATAGCAGCAACAATCTGTGGATGCCCCGCAGCAAGCGTCATCAGTCAGCTTCAAACACCCCTCTGTGCAGTTGACAATGGCGTTTTACTCTCGAAAGGGAGGGACTGTGTGGTGACTCCTTCCCCAGTCTCCACTTGTAGAAGCAGAAAAACAGGCTGTGAAGACCAGAAACCAGCCCCCCAACACCCTTGCTGGACACTTCTGCCCAAGGGGGAACTTAGATGACCAGACTTTCTGGATGTTAGGCAAACCGAACCGCCGTTCGACCAGTCTCTGGTTCTGCTCTGATGACACAACATCCCTGGCTGTGTTCTTGGCAGTTTGCTTGCGCAATTCCATGTGGCCCGTGTCTTTGTACACTGCATTTTGCTGAGGTATGTGTGAACCGTAGAATTCTTATGCTGTGCTCGTAATATTGTGCTGTCGCAAACCGTTTAATAAGAGGAGTACTACCGCATTTCTTCCATGCTGCCTTCCCAAGATGCATCTTCTCAAGGTACTTCTTCTGACTGCTGGAGTACAAAGGCTGATGCCAGATGCCTGGTTCATCCTCCCAGTATCAGCAATTGGGGTACTGTGCGCAGTATAGTGCAAATAGTGCAATGAATAGCAATGCACACCAGGACAACCAGACTGATTTATTGCTATTCTATCGCCGGCCATTTTGGGACCCCTTTGGCATCAAGTGCGCCATTGAAGCGATTTTCCCACTCTGCTGGATGACACCAAACAAAGGTTATAAGCCACCCATGAGGTCTTCCCGGTCCAGGTCGTTCTCGATTAAGAGGTATTAGTTCATTTCGAAAGTTACTGTAGACATTAGCTTTTGGGTTAATATGCTAGAACAGCTCTTCCAGTAAGCCCCATCATGTATTGCCATTTTCTTAACTAGCACACTGCTTAGGCATGTGCATCCCTTAGATGTGTAGAAGGTAAAGTAAACCGTTCCTTCAGTGTCAGACAACTTGAACTGAAAGTGATTTGCATTATCGGTAACAATACAATACATTTGTTAATAATTAGTTTCCTAATGGAAAAAATAAAAGGTATTTATATAATGTGGGCTGTAAATTGAAAGTAATAGCATATGCAGAAGAACATGGAAACAGAGCAACTGAGCGGCATTTCTGCTCTACATGAACAGAGAAAACCATTCATGATTGGCAGGCTAGTAAATAAGAAATGAAAAAAATGAGGAAGACTAAATGTGCAGATACAAGACTTGAAATGTTCTCTTGTTGGTTTAGGGTATTATGTTGCTGTTGGCTTGTTCCTCGTAGTTGAATCTGAGTCAGAACACTTCATGAGATGTCACGCGATGTAATATCAAAAATATTTACCCTTTTTAAGTGCAGTTCCTGCTATGAATAGCCTCTGAAATCCAGTGTGTAGCCAAGGAAAGGCTTCTTAACTTCTTCATGTTCTGCAGCTGTTATTGGAACAAAAGAAGATAACTTCCAGTCACACCACGAAAAAGCATGTACACTAATTTCCTTTTACAAACACATCTTTCTCTGAATGGGTGTACAAATCATTAGTGTGACTCTAGAATTAGAGTAGAACACATCTTTCCATTTGACATACACCTCAAAGGTTCAATGAGACATCAAAGTTTACAATATATTTTTATTTGTCACTGAATCATCTTGTCTTTCATTTTGGTTCTTGGAGAGTGTGGTTGCTCCTTGGCGGTCAAGCCTCCACCAAGCTGCTATGTCAAAATGTAAAAGGCCCCACCCAAAGCATGTGAAGCTGTTTACTTGTTTTCACACCCTGTCATTTTCTCATATGCCACATCTCTGGTTTAATGTCAGCACACACAAAAACAAACACCCGCACACAGTATTATGTTCTGCAACATACTCCCTACTATTCTGTCAGCATCATCTTTCCTTGTACTACACAAGGAGTGTGAAATGTCATTTGCCTAAATGGCATGTAACACTTCATATTCCCCTACCTAAGGGAAAGACCAATATGTCTGCTTGTGTCTGGATGGATATGTGTGTGTGTGCGAGAGTGTATACCCGTCCTTTTTTCCCCCTAAGGTAAGTAAGTCTTTCCGCTCCCGGGATTGGAATGACTCCTTACCCTCTCCCTTAAAACCCACATCCTTTCATCTTTCCCTCTCCTTCCCTCTTTCCTGATGAGGGAACAGTTTGTTGCGAAAGTTTGAATTTTGTGTGTATGTTTGTGTTTGTTTGTGTGTCTGTCGACCTGCCAGCACTTTCATTTGGTAAGTCACATCATCTTTGTTTTATATATATATATATATATATATATATATATATATATATATATATATATATATATATATATATGATGTGACTTACCAAATGAAAGTGCTGGCAGGTCGACAGACACACAAACAAACACAAATATTTCCTACGTGGAATGTTTCCCTCTATTATATATATATATATATATATATATATACAAAAAATTAATGATATGAATATAATAGAGGGAAACATTCCACGTGGGAAAAATATATCTAAAAAGAAAGATGATGAAACTTACCAAACAAAAGCGCTGGCAGGTCGATAGACACACAAGCAAACACAAACATACACAC
The DNA here is from genome assembly GCF_021461385.2 of Schistocerca piceifrons. Classification (NCBI taxonomy): domain Eukaryota; kingdom Metazoa; phylum Arthropoda; class Insecta; order Orthoptera; family Acrididae; genus Schistocerca; species Schistocerca piceifrons. Next base: position 57,182,862 of record NC_060142.1, on the reverse strand, counting down.
AAAATTCTAGCTTTCGCAACCAATGGTTGCCTCGTCAGGAAAGAGGGAAGGAGAAGGAAAGACAAAAGGATATGGGTTTTAAGGGAGAGGGTAAGGAGTCATTCCAATCCCGGGAGCGGAAAGACTTACCTTAGGGGGAAAAAAGGACAGGTATACACTCGCACACACACACATATCCATCCACACATACACAGACACAAGCAGACATTTGTAAAGGCAAAGAGTTTGGGCAGAGATGTCAGTCGGGGCGGATGTACAGAGGCAAAGATGAAGTTGAAAGACAGGTGAGGTATGAGCGGCGGCACAGTGAAGAAGAACTCCAGAATTTCCTCTCCAACCTCAACTCCTTTGGTTCCATCAGATTCACCTGGTCCTACTCCAAATCCCATGCCACTTTCCTTGACGTTGACCTCCACCTGTCCAATGGCCAGCTTCACACGTCCGTCCACATTAAACCCACCAACAAGCAACAGTACCTCCATTATGACAGCTGCCACCCATTCCACATCAAACGGTCCCTTCCCTACAGCCTAGGTCTTCGTGGCAAACGAATCTGCTCCAGTCCGGAATCCTTGAACCATTACACCAACAACCTAAAAGCAGCTTTTGCATCCCGTAACTACCCTCCCAACCTGGTACAGAAGCAAATAACCAGAGCCACATCCTCATCTCCTCAAACCCGGAACCTTCCACAGAAGAACCCCAAAAGTGCCCCACTTGTGACAGGATACTTTCCGGGACTGGATCAGATTCTGAATGTGGCTCTCCAGCAGGGATACGACTTCCTCAAATCCTGCCCTGAAATGAGATCCATCCTTCATGAAATCCTCCCCACTCCACCAAGAGTGTCTTTCCGCCGTCCACCTAACCTTCGCAACCTCTTAGTTCATCCCTATGAAATCCCCAAACCACCTTCCCTACCCTCTGGCTCCTACCCCTGTAACCGCCCCCGGTGTAAAACCTGTCCCATGCACCCTCCCACCACCACCTATTCCAGTCCTGTAACCCGGAAGGTGTACACGATCAAAGGCAGAGCCACGTGTGAAAGCACCCACGTGATTTACCAACTGACCTGCCTACACTGTGAAGCGTTCTATGTGGGAATGACCAGCAACAAACTGTCCATTCGCATGAATGGACACAGGCAGACAGTGTTTGTTGGTAATGAGGATCACCCTGTGGCTAAACATGCCTTGGTGCACGGCCAGCACATCTTGGCACAGTGTTACACCGTCCGGGTTATCTGGATACTTCCCACTAACACCAACCTGTCAGAACTCCGGAGATGGGAACTTGCCCTTCAGCATATCCTTTCTTCTCGCTATCCGCCAGGCCTCAATCTCCGCTAATTTCTAATTTCTATTTGCCGCCGCTCATACCTCACCTGTCTTTCAACTTCATCTTTGCCTCTGTACATCCGCCCCGACTGACATCTCTGCCCAAACTCTTTGCCTTTACAAATGTCTGCTTGTGTCTGTGTATGTGTGGATGGATATGTGTGTGTGTGTGCGAGTGTATACCTGTCCTTTTTTCCCCCTAAGGTAAGTCTTTCCGCTCCCGGGATTGGAATGACTCCTTACCCTCTCCCTTAAAACCCATATCCTTTTGTCTTTCCTTCTCCTTCCCTCTTTCCTGACGAGGCAACCATTGGTTGCGAAAGCTAGAATTTTGTGTGTATGTTTGTGTTTGCTTGTGTGTCTATCGACCTATATATACAAAAAAATTGATTTCTCATTAACATACAACTATAAACAACCTAATTACTTAAAAACACTTGGTATGTTCTGCTTCTTTAAAAAGGAATAAAACTTCATTTTGAATAACAAGTCTTTTCAATTTTGTTGTTTCATTGTACGTAAGTTGTGCTAAACAATGTTAGTCTACTTGTATAACTCAATCTCATTTACTTCACATCCCATGTGATGCTGGAAATGTCCTGCAATTGCCAGTCTTTCTATGTAGAAAGATATCACTATAATAAGTGTGTGTATTGTGATCCAACTTAAATACACTTCTTCAACTTACTTACGGTTTTTAAAGGGTGAGTTATTGAATTATATGAAATAAAATTGTCATAACTTCTGAACGGTTTGCGTTAGGATGTTCAAACTGCACAGCTGGTGGCGAGGCATGATGGGAATTAGTATGTGCATGCACACACGCCTTGTTGTTGTTACTCACTTTCAGTTGGGTGGGTTCATCAATAAGCAAAATTGGTGCATTTGGGGGCCTGAGAATCTACATTTCGCTATCAAGAAGTCTCTTTACTCTCAATGGGTGACTGTGGGGGGTGCAATGCCCAGTCACGGAATAATCAGTGCAATATTCATTGATGACACGGTGACTACCAAATGGTACATGAAGATTTTAGAAGATGATTTCATCCGCATTATCAAAACTGATCCCGATTTCAACAAGATGTGGTTCATACAAGACAGAGCTCAACTCCATCGAAGCAGGAGTGTGTTCGATGTCCTAGAGGTGCACTTTGGTGACAGCATTCTGGCTCTGGTGTATCCAGAGGCCACTGGCATGGGCCCCAATTGGCCGCCATATTCTCCGAATCTGAACACATGCAACTCCTTTTTGTGGGGCTCTATTAAAGACAAGGTGTAGAGCAATAACCCCAAAGCCGTGGCTGAGCTGAAAACAGCCATTCAGGAGGTTATTGACATAATAATAATAATAATAATAATAAAGATTTTATTGTCTTTAGGCCATTACATCAATTGACAACGTCAAATGAAGTTACAATTTATAATATAGTGTGATAAGGTATTTACTGAAATATTTTAGCTTATATTACAATAAATGTACAGTGGGTCATCTGTTGGATTACTGCATTTTACAGTTGAAGAATTCATTGATATCATAGAACGGGTGGGCAATAAACCATTCATGCAGTCTTTCTTTGAATGTATGTTCAGGAAGATCCTGTATAGCATGTGGCAGCTTATTAAATAGTTTGTGCCCTGCGACTTCACAGCTATTTATTGATTTTGATAGTCTGTGGTAAGGCGTGTATATGTGTTTGATGCTTCTTATGTTGTAACAATGTACATTTTCTCTACGTTTCACATCTTGTAGGTTCTTCTTCGTAAAGATTAAGACATTGTATATATATAGAGGTTTATTACTGTCATAATTTTTTGTTTAGTAAATAAGGGTTTGCAGTGAGCCTTATGTGAAGAATTTGTAATTATCCTAATGGCTTTCTTCTGCAATAATAGGATGTCATGTATATGACTACAGTTACCCCACAAGATAATGCCATAGGATATTATACTTTGGAAAAATGCAAAATAAGATGATCTGATGTATGTTTCAGGTACACAATTTCTGAGTTGTTTTAATAAATAAATTACTCTAGATAGCTTACTACTAATATAGTTTACATGTTGCCCCCAGGATAACTTTCCGTCTAAATAAACTCCCAGGAATTTAACAGAACTAGGGTCATCAGATAGTGGCTTGTCTCTTAGAGTGAAGATTATCTGCTGAGTTTTATTTTCATTTAGCAGGAAACCATTTGCTCTGAACCAATATGCTGCATGAGTGAGTGTATTTTCAGCACAGGTTTTAAGATCATTAAGATTGTTACTGCTATGAAGAAAAGTCGTATCATCTGCATACAATACAGTGGTGGATCTAATAAATGAGGGGAGGTCATTGATCATTATCAGAAACAGGAAGGGCCCCAGTACAGATCCCTGAGGCACACCTACTTTAACATTTTCTATGTTTGACATTTCCTTACCAACACAAACTACTTGTTTACGGTTGTTAAGATAAGCTTTTAATAGTCTGAGACTGTTTCCTTTGATGCCGTAAAATTCTAGTTTCTCTAGTAGTGGTGTGTGCTCAACACAGTCGAAGGCCTTGCTTAGGTCACAGAATGAGACCTGAGCAAAGCCTTTGATCTCAAAAACTTTGAGGATGTAACTGACTACCGTGTTGATTGCATCAATGGTCGACAGATTCTTCCTAAACCCGTATTGTGCAGCATTAATTATTCCTAGATTCTCAAAGTGAGATGATAATTGTTGGTACATGATGCATTCTATTACCTTGGAGAATGCGGGTACTATTGAAATAGGCCTGTAACTAGATGGAGAGTCTTTATCTCCCTTTTTGTATACTGGGATGATCCTAGACAGTTTTAACTCATCAGGAAAATATCCCTCAAGTATGCACTTGTTTATGCAATGGGTTAAAGGGTACGGAATGCAATCACACACTTTTTTTAGCAGGTTGCATGATATGCCACATATATCTAAGCTATCAGATGATTTCAGTTGTTTTATGACCTCTTGTACATATCTAGGTGATACTTCGGAGAAGGTTAGCATGCTTGTATTTAGTGACTGTCTACCCCAATTTTGGGAGAGTAACTCTGATGGACTAATGTCTGGTTTGATAATTGCATCTCCTATTTCTTTCATTGAATTAATAAAAAACTCATTGAGTGTTTGTGGTGGGATATTAATTTTGTCTTTTTTAGTATCTGTGGCAGCACTGTTAATTACTTTCCAAGTGGTTTTGCATTTATTGGTGGAATTATGTATGCTGTTGGCATTGTAGGTTTTTGTGGCTTGCAGGATGGCTTTTTTGTATTCATTCCTGCATTCCACATAGGCTGATTTGGCACAGTCAGACTTCATACTATTGAATATGTTGTACAGTAACAAAACTTGTGTCTTTAGATCTGTCAGCTGTTTAGTGTACCATATATTTTGTCTGTTTTGAGATCTGGATTTGTGGCTGCTGTCCATTATTTTGATTTTCTTTATGTGAATACTACGGTTAAGTAGGGTCAAGAATGCATTAAAAAATCTATCAAATATTATTTTGGCTGGCAGGTCATTACTTGATGTGTAATGCCCATCGACACTACAATGGCCAAACCAGTCTCTGTCAGCAGGGGAATTACGAAATGTGTTAATTTTATCCTCAGTTACAGGTCTAGTAATCACAACTGTTGGGACAGGTCTGTTTGCATTGCTCCTATTGAGGGGAATTTTACTTGCATAATTTAGAGATACGGAGTCATGGTCAGTGAATGGCAACACTACAACTTCGCATCTGTTTTCTGTGGTCTTGAAGTTTACAAAGATGTTATCTAAACATGCTTTGTTTCTTGTGGGCCTGTTATTAACATGATGTAAATTGTATTGTCTTAGTAAGTTTTCCAGATATGCAACACTACCCTTACATTTAGTAACATCAAAATCAGCATTCAAATCACCTCCTATTGCAATATCATAGTGTAGCCATTTAATATTACTTAATTCACTCAATAGCATGTCCATTTTTTTCTAAAAATATGTTAATGCTTCCCTTTGGTGATCTGTACATGGATACTACTATTAGCTTATGACTATTAATGATTATACCCGTAACTTCAAAGTGCTGTTCATCACACAAGGAATTTAGGTCTAGTTTGGTTATTGTACAATTGAGTGACTGGTTGGAATAAATTGCCACACCACCTCTAATGTGCTCTTTCCTACAGTAGCTATTTACTATACTAAAATTGTCAAATTTGGCAACTGCAAGTTCATTCTCATTAGCCCAGTGTTCACTCAGACAAAAAATATCAAACTGATTATCAAGACCAAACTCATTAATGATAAGTTCTTTATCTTTCAGTCCTTGAACGTAAAGGTAACATATTTTAAGATCCATGCTCTTGTTGCTTACACACTGAACACTATGGTGATTAGTTTTCAAACCTTTTTCAGGGTCTATCTTTTGGATTTCTGCCTCTTGTTGCCTTTTACTAAAAAATTGTTCACTTGGAGTGGTAGCACATCTACTGTTGTATGCCTACTCTTCCCTCCTTGTGATGATACCGTAGATGAGGCTGCTACTACAGGAATTGATGGAACTGCTGTTATGGTGTGTGGAGGCACTGTTGTGGCATCTGGTGACTGAGGAGATAAGATGGTTGCTTCTTCTTTTGCTGCTGTTGATACATCGATGTTCCAACACTTCACCACGTCATGCAGAATTTCACTATCTATCTGTGTCACATCATTGCCAATGATGGCAGGCATATTGAACAGTCATAACCTAAATCCGAATATCTGTAGTGTTATTTCCATGTTGAATAAAGTGTGTGAACATCATAGTTTGTAATTAATTTATAATTTTTTCATATAGTTCAATAATTGTCACCCTTTATATTCATTAATTTGTTTAACATTGCATTGCCATCAAGCCAGTATACTCGAGAGTTTCATGTTTACTTTTTGTATATTTACCTAGTTAGTTATCTTTTACTCTTTCTCACATTATTATTGCCTGAGGAGTTGCTTGTCGACGTATGCGTACTATTCGGTTTCCAGACTCAAATCTGAGTACAGACTCTAGTCAATGAGTGTGGAACATTCCTGCTCCAGCCATATACTATCAGGTAAGTCTATTTGCTTATAGAACTAGTGGAGAAAACTTTCATATCATGACCAACATTTGTTATATAGTTTCGTACTTCTGTATTCACGGCACTTACACACCTTCTAGGGTAGTCACTGTGTCAAACCTCTATACCATTATAGATGTGGGAGGGCTCAGGTTATTCTCTCAACAGATTCACCTGACCAAGGTATGGAACATCCCTTCTGTGGGTCCATCTAGCCTTACCTCTCTCTCCTATCTATATTAAATGGCACAAGTCATTCCTCCCACAGATTCAACTGACCAAGGTACAGGCCATTCCTCCTACAGATTCACCTACCCTTTTCTTCTCCTACAACTCATCTGCTATTTGGATATGCCCCATCTTAACTTCATCAGTAAACACTGTTACTAGCCCCCTTTCACCATCTTTTCTCACTCTAAAAGATAAGTTTCTCTCATAATTGCTTTCTGCTGACATTACCTGATTGCTGACACTCTAAATATCCTAACTCCTCTCTTCTAACTTTTTCTTCCTTACTCTTATTTATAACACATACACCATCTGATACATACAGCTTATCCTTTATATTCCTATAGTAATAGATTTAGATAATACAAAGGATTTTATTCCAGGTATTTCTTGAGAAGACACTAGGATAATGTTGGCACTTTGTCTCCTGTGGTTAAAATTCATTCCTCATGGACCTACTCCTTGTTGAATACTAGTTATTAAACCTTCTGCTTCTCTTAACTGTTAAGATCTTGCTTCTTATTCGGCTACACATGTTAGCACGCCATCAGTTGGTCTTGCCTCTCATCTCCTATCTGGACTCTTCTCCCCTACAACATGTGGCATGACTAACATATGTCACTTACTTAACCCTTAAAAAAATTCTGTTAGTCTATTGTCATCGTCATATATGAAATACCCAACAATGCAATCTTGCTGTTTTAGATTGCAAATTACACTACATAGACTGTAAAAAGAAGAGATTCCGCAATAGAAACTTTGAATATGGACAGGGGGAACATAGATTTGGTACTCCTAATGCAGGATTAAGAAAAGGAAATAGAGAGACCTGTACTTTAGGATCAAAGAAGGAAAGAAGACAGTACCCCATAGATGGATGCCCTTACCAACCCCGACCACAGGGATCCCATCTGCTAAGGTACCTCACTGTAACGCTGGTGGAAGTTGTCCAACAACCCCTACAGAATGAACTTGCCATGGTTTCATCATCATAGACACTCTGAAAATTGCTCCTAATGAACTCCTATGAAATACAATGAAATAGGCAAGTATATTCGAGAAAGTCATCGTCAATAGATCACCTCAATAGAAGTGATATCACTACCCATGATTAACCCCCCCTTAAAAAGTCAAATTCTAACCCAACATTCTATTCTTCATTCTTTATGTTTAAAAAATGTACAAAACCAATAACTTCTTATTCTAAATTCCAGAATATTTAGCTTATGCAAAGACCTCATGAGTTAAAGCATTTCTCTGCAAGTGTCATCATGCTAAGAACTTCTTCCACTTTTTATTACTATCACATGATAATAGAGTTAAAATCATTATTATTCTTGGCATTTTGTGTACTGTGTGTACATCATACATCTTCAAAATTTTCCTTTAAACGTTAATTTATAGGTAAGTTTATTAACAAAATTCATGGCTTTCTTCGTAAATATACCGATGCAATTATTATTGAATAAACACTAGATGCTACGCATACAGGTTTTGGGGTCATATTTTTCATAGTTATATTTCTGGAAAAAGTGGTAGTAGAAGGTATAATATTAATAAAAGATAATAGAACAGTCAAAAAAGACAGAAATTGACCCCAAGAAAACTAAAATAGAAATATCTCTATTGATCCATTATGAACTGGTTAGGTAACTGTCAATGTCAATAAAATTCACCAACAGCCGTGTAACTTAAGATGTTATTTTATTTTGAAGGCTACCAGTTTCAGCATCTCTCCAAATAAACAAAAATGTCATATACGGCTGGATGTCATGAATTCAATCATTACACTAGTGCTTCATTCGAGGACTTGATGGCAATAGAAATATGGAAAAAATTTCACTTGGACGGCCAGTGGTCATCGATCCACCAAATTTGCAAAGGGTGTGAGCTCTCCTGGGGCCTTAAATCTTTTACTCATATCTACATTGTATAATCCTTTATCTCGCCCTCTATCAGGGTCTGTTAGATACACTGCTTTTGGATGTGGTATATTCTGAACTTTATAAGCTATACTGTAATGTTGAAAAAAATTGCTTATTTCCTTCTTTAAATATAAGCTATGATGAAAATCACATACTAATACCAAATAATTTACTTGAAAGCTCGGCACAACAGCCTCATCATTAAAAGTTGTAACTCATTTTTGCACCTGTGTAATCAGATTCTCTTGAACCTTCTCCTGCAACTTTTTCAAGAGAATTGCCAGTGAATTCATCCACGTAACTAATTTTAACAAGGGTTCTCCTATAAAGGTTTCATTCATAATTTCCAGAGGAGCTAATCCTGTTGGCATATATGGAATTCATGAAGGGTTACATGAAATTTTGGCACTAGTTGTGCGAGGGTAGTGTGCCTCGTAGAACAATACATTTTACACAGACATCCTAATTCCTTCATAACACCTTCAGAAGGACTAGTTTGTGGACTATATCTGCATATAGTTATGTGTCTTACCATTTCCCAAGCCAAGAATTTCTTAAAATTATGTATAATAAATTGTGGAGCATTAGCCGTTTATAGATGTTGTGATTTACCCACATCTTGAAGATAACCTTATAAACAATCCATTACTGTCTTTCTCTTCTAATAACCATTTCCTTGTAGGTATCTTATGGATAAAGGAAACTACCTTTTCTATGTATATCCCTAACAGCTGTTCCAGTATGTTCTCTGTTTTTCATAACTATTATAAGGTAATGCGTTTCAATCACTGTATTCTCTGTTCCTCTTTGATTTCTCCATGTTCTGTTGTTCTCACTACAAAAATAAGGCAAAAATACTTGTGAAGGTATATTGGTGTTTTGACACTCTTTATTGTGTTGAGTGTAGGAAATGTTTCACCCCACCCCCTCGTAGGCGTATGCCTGTTTTTGTTTTCTCTTCATACTTGGCAAAGAATGGTATTTTGTTCTTGATGAACTTGTTTGGTAATCATTTATTATCCATGCTATTACTTCCCCTTTTATATTCTGGCATATGTTCATTCCTTTCTTTGTTCAGTGTATCTAATCCCTAAACAAAACTTAACAAACCATTAACTGTTGTCCAGCCTTTATACCACACTTCCTTTCATACATAATATGGTAACCTTCGTACCAATATTTTGACTAAATGGGACTTCTCTGTTGGCATATCTAAATATTTAGAACAATTAGGTGCCATTCTGTATACTTCTAAAAACATCCCCAAGAGTTAATGTCATATTTTAGGTGTAATAACTCTAATGTCAATTTCTCTTGTGTGCTAGTAGACCTAAATTTCTGCTTAAAATCCTCAGAATGAGCAGTAACCCATTCTGCTGCATCAACTGTCAAATAACTCAAGGCAAAATCTATCTTTTTCTGGTCCTCCGAGGTTTTTGGTAAAGATCTAGAAAATACTCTCAAAAAATAGGTGGGGTTAACTTCATCATCAGGTTTGAATTTCGGAAATTCCTTTGATAAATTCATATTTCTTCCCAATTGTAACTTCTCTAATAAACTACTCAATAAGCCACTGTTATTTATGTCTGCATTTTTAAGGATTTCCTGCTTAGTACTCTCAATAGGTTAAAGCTAGATATAGTGGGAATAAGTGAAGTTCAGTAACGGGAGGAACAGGACTTCTGGTCAGATGAATGCAGGTAATAAACACAAAATCAAATAGGGGTAATGCAGGAGTAGGTTTAATAATGAGTAAAAAGTAGGAACGCAGGTAAGCTACTGTGAACAGCATAGTGAACTCATTATTGTAGCCAAGATAGACACGAAGCCCACACCACCACAGTAGTACAAGTTTATATGCCTCCGCAGATGAGGAGGAGATTGAGGAAATGTATGAAGAGATAAAACAAATTATTCAGATAGTTAAGGAAGCAGAAAATTTAATATTTATGTGAGACTGGAATTTGATAGTAGCAAAAGGAAGTGAATGAAAGGTAGTAGGTCAATGTGGACTGGGGGAAAGGAAAGAAAGAGGAAGCCGCTTGGTAGAATTTTGCACGAAGCATAATTCATTAATAACTGACACTTGGGTTAAGAGTCATGAGAGAAGGTTGTATATGTGGAAGAGACCTGGAGACACCAGACGGTTTCAAATTGATTATATAACGCTTAGACAGAGATATAGGAACCAGATTTTAAATTGTAAGATATTTCCAGGAACAGATGTGGACTCTGACCACAATTTATTGGCTATGAACTGCAGATTAAGGCTGAAGAAACTGAAAAAAGGCAGGACTTTAAGGAGATGGGACTGGATAAACTGAAAGAACCAGAGGTTGTAGAGGGTTTCAGAGGGAGCATTAGGGAATGATTGACAAGAATGGATAAAAAATACAGTAGAAGAAGAATGGGTAGCTTTGGATCAAGTAGGTAAAAAGATAAGGGTAATCCTTGGGTAACACAAGAGATTTTTAATTTAATCGATGAAAGGAGAAAATAGAAGAAAAATAATAAATGCAGCAGGCGAAAAGGAATACAAACATCTAAAAAAATGAGATTGACAGGAAGTGCAAAATGGCTAAGCAGGAGTGGCTAGAGGACAAATGTAAGTATGCAGAAACATATATCACTAGGGGTAAGATAGATACTGCCTACAGGAAAATTAAAGAGGCCTTAGGAGAAAAGAGAACCAACCACCTGTATGAATATCAAGATCTCAGATGGAAAACCAGTCCTAAGCAAAGAAGGGAAAGCAGAAAGATGGAAGGAGTGTATAGAGGGTCTATACAAGGGAGATATACTTGAGAGCAATATTATGGAAATGGAAGAGGATGAAGAGAAATATGAGAAGGGAAATATAATACTGTGAGAAGAATTTGACAAAGCACTGAAATACTTACATCGAAACAAGGCCCCAGGGTAGACAACATTCTGTCAGAGCTACTGATAGCCTTGGGAGAGCCAGCCATGACAAAACTCTTCCATCTAGTGAGGAAGATGTATGAGACAGGTGAAATACCCTCAGATTTCAAAAAGAATATAATAATCCCAATTCCAAAGAAAGTAGGTGCTAACAGGTGTAAAAATTACTGAACTATCAGCTTAATAAGTCACGGCTGCAAAATAGTACCATGAATCCATTACATCAGAATGGAAAAACTTTAGAAGGAGACCTCGGAAAAGATCAGTTTAGATTCTGGAGAAATGTAGGAACACAAGGCAATACTGATCCTATAACTTATCTTAGAAGATAGATTAAGGAAAGGCAAATCTACATTTTTACATTTGTAGACTTAGAGAAAGCTTTTGACAATGTTGACTGGAATACTCTCTTTCAAATTCTGAAGGTGGCAGGGGTAAAATACAGGGAGTGAAACGCTATTTACAATTTGTGCAGAAACCAGATGGCAGTTATAAGAGTCGAGGGCCATGAAAAGGAAGCAGTGGTTGGGAAGGGAGTGAGACAGGGTAGCAGCCTATCCCCCATGTTATTCAATCTCTATATTGAACAAGCAGTAAAGGAAACAAAAGAAAAATTCAGAGTAGGAATTAAAATCCATGGAGAAGAAATAAAGACTTTGAGATTCGCCGATGACATTGTACATCTGTCAGAGACAGCAAAGGACCTGGAAGAATGCAATGGACAGTGTCTTGAAAGGATATAAGAAGACCATCAACAAAAGCAAAATGAGGATACTGAAATGCAGAAGGGTTGGGTTGTTGTGGGGGAGGAGACCAGACAGCGAGGTAATTGGTCACATCAGATTAGGGAAGGACGAGGAAGGAAGTCGGCTGTTCAAAGGAACCATCCCGGCATTTGCCTGGAGCGATTTAGGGAAATCACAGAAAACCTAAATCATGATGGCTGGACGCAGGATTGAACCGTCGTCCTCCGAAATGCGAGTCCAGTGTGCTAACCACTGCACCATCCCGCTTGAGATGCAGACAAATTAAATCAGATGATGCCGAGGGAATTAGATCGGGAAATGAGACAATTAAAGTAGTGAATGAGGTTTGCTATTTGGGAAGCAAAATAACTGATGATAGTCGAAGTAGGAACGATATAAAATGCAGACTGGCAATGGCAAGAAAAGCATTTCTGAAGAAGAGATATTTTAACACCGAGTACAGATTAAAGTGTCAGGAAGTCCTTTCTGAAAGTATTTGTACGGGGTGTAGCCATGTTTGGAAGTGAAGCATGGATGATAAACAATTTCGACAAGAAGAAAATAGGAGCTTTTGAAATTTGGTGCTATAGAATAATGCTGAAGATTTGATGGGAAGATCATGTAACTAATGAGGAGGTACTGAATACAATTGGGGAAAAGAGAAATTTATGGCACAACCTGACTAAAAGAAGAGATCGGTTGATAGGACACATTCTGAGGCATCAAGGCATCACCAGTTTACTACTGGATGGAAGTGTGGAAGATAAAAATTGTACTGGGAGACCAAGATACGAATAAAGTAAGCAGATTCAGAGGGATGTAGATTGTAGTAATTACTCAGAGATGAAGTAATCTCATTATTTCTTTTTTGTGTTCTTCAGCACCTTCCTTAGAAAGAGTGTTAGCATTACGTGATTCTGCTTCCTCTTATATGGTACAATTTACAAATTTATGTACTCTTTCCCCCAAATTGGGCAGTGTATCAGGTGTGTTATCTATTTCTCAAAATTCTTTTCATTCTTATAAAACAGTTGTACGTTCTTTTGCCTCTGAGATTTGCTCTTTAACCTAGCTGAACTCTCTAATGTCAAACTGACCTACTTTGTTAATTTTACCATCTAATACTCTGAACTGCTCTTTTACTCCCTCATGAACTAAATTGGTTATTGATCTCATCCTTCAACTCCTCAGGCAACTGGGTCAAAGTATTTGCAATGTTAGTTAATTTAGCCTCCATTTCCAGTCTGATGTGCTCTGTTATCTCCAATTTTAATTCTTCTTTCACATTTTCTACCTTGACAGACAACTCATTACTTTTAGACTCTACTTTGTCAGATAGTTCCTTAGTATTAGAATCTACGTTATCAGATAATTTCTTAAAATTAGAATTCATTTCATCACACTTTTTTTGTAATAAACCTTGAAACCATTCTGGAGCCTCTGCGGCTAGTTTTCTTGTAATGACAGGCATACAATGCATATATCATCTAATGTATACCCTCCGTTACGCTAATAAATGGATATTGCACAGTTTTCTTAAACATGATAACACTGAAGCAATGTGTCACTGCCTAAATAAAAATAAGGTTTTCAAAGCGTATTTCTTTATTTTTGGAACAGCTTGTGTTTTCTAATGAAATGAACTCTCTTGTCCCGTAGGCGATTCAAAAGCATGTACGTGGGGATGTGACACGATGATTTACACTGCCCAGTGCAGCCAATGTCTCAAACACAGTGATAGGTGGACTGCATTGCGTTGTACAGCAGCACCCATGCAGCGCTGGTCAGGAACTACTGTGCCCCCCGGTGATGTCAGGATTTGAAACTTTCTTCTCTGAATCCACCGAGAAATTCTTCACCTCCAAACCCGCCGAGAAGTTACTCTGTTGTAGTTAAAACAGTCTTTTATTCATGTGTTGACATTGTTTACTTGACACATAAATTTAATTGAAGCTGCCGTAATACTTGTCTTACAACTGTATCAGTGTGGTTTGTCTTCAGCTTCATGAAATGTTCTGATATTTTATTTTGCTTTCTTCATAACAGATTGTTACTGAGTTTAGACAATATAATTATGTCCATTCACTTGTAGTTTCTCCTTTTGTTTTATCCTTGTTGCTCTTAGAAATGCCATAATTTATCACTCATTGAATTAAAAAATTTTGTAAATTTTTAGTTCTTCATTTTCTTCCCTTTGCTCCAGTGCTCCATGTCTTGAACAATGGGAGCCGCTTGAAGTGTTTTTCTTGTTGGTTTAGGGTTTTATGTAGCTTGCAGCTGCTGGCTCACTCTTTGTAATTGAAGCTGAGTCAGAACACTTCTCGAGATATGTCACCTAATGTCCCAATGTAATAACTGACATATTTACTTTTTTTAAAAATCCAGACACTATAGTTGATTCTCTCGAAGTACAGGTCCTGCTAATCAGTGCAGCTGAAATCCTGTGAGTGGCCGAGGAAAGGCTTGACTTATTCATGTTCTGCAGCTGTTATTGGAGCAAAAGAAGATAATTTCTACTCATATAACGAAAAAGCATGTTCACTATTTCCCTTTTAAAAACACGTATTTCCTTGAGTGGATGTACAGATCATTAGAATGACTCATGAATTAGAGTAGAACACAACTTTTCATACGACATACGTCTCGGAGGCTCTACATGACATCCAAGATCAGAATACAAGTATATTTTCTTTGTACAAAACCATCATGTCTCTTGTTTTCATTCTTGGAGAGTGTGGGTGCTTCTTGAGAGTAAAGCCATTACCAAGCCACAATGCCAAAACGAAAGAGGCCCCACCCACAGCAGGTGAAGCTGTCACACCTTTTCTCATCCTGTTTAATGTCTTGCACATATGAAATCAAACACATTCGCACAGTATTATGTTCTGTGACTTACTCCCTACTGAATATTATTCTGTCACAATCACCTTTCCTTATACTACACAAGGAAGAAGGAAGGTGAAATGTCATTTGGCTAAATGGCACGTAATACTTCAGACTGAATTCAAAATGACCAAAACTAGAAGATGACATATTGAAATGGATTCAAGGACACCGTCAAAATGGGATTGGAATTAATACAAAAATGATTCAAATACACACTTGTAAGCTAGCGCTACAGTGGAACTTAACAGACTTTAAGGGTGGAGTTGGTTGGTGCTACAGGTTTATGAAACGTCACAGACTTAGCATGTGAACCAAAACCAAAATATCTCAGAAAATGCCACAAGATTATGAAGAGAAAATATTATCTTTCCATCACTTTATTACTCAACTTCAAAAGAAAAATAGTATGGAACTAAGCCAAATAGTGAATATGGATGGAACTCCTCTGACATTTGATGTGCCTAGTAACAGAACTGCTGCCGTGAAAGGTGCTAAAACTGCAAATACAAAAACAAGTGGACATGAAAAAATGCACTATACTGTTATCCTTATATGTTGTGTTGATGATACTAAACTTACTCCAGTGATCAGTTTCAAGTGCAAAACAATGTCAAAATCTTCTGAAATACCATCTAGTGTTTTTGTACACGTACATGACAAGGGTTGGTTGGATGAGGCTGGTATGAAATTATAGATTAACAGAGTGTAAGAGAGGGAATGGTGCTTTATTGAAGAGGATTTCTCTGCTTGTGCTAGATCATTTTAACAGTCACTTGAAAAAATCTGTGAAAGAGAAACTGAGACAGGGAAATACAGAGCCTGCTGTTAACCTGGGAGGACTTACTTCACAATTGCAACCTCTTCATGAATCAACAAATAAAC
This sequence comes from Schistocerca piceifrons, assembly GCF_021461385.2. NCBI lineage: Eukaryota > Metazoa > Arthropoda > Insecta > Orthoptera > Acrididae > Schistocerca > Schistocerca piceifrons. Next base: position 57,166,852 of record NC_060142.1, on the reverse strand, counting down.
CATTTAAAGAGTATATGAGAGAGAAATGGAGCAAATGGATGATGGTTGAAGCCCAACATAAATTCACACCGATAGAGCTTTAAAACGACCTACAATCAAACAAGCGTGTCAGTGGATAAAACAGTCATTGCCCAGAGTGAGAGAAAACATTACTGTTAAATCTTAAAAGGAGTGTGGTATAAGTAATGCTCTTGATGGCAGTGAAGACCATTTTATATGTGAAGAGTACAACAATGACACTGAAGAGGAAGAAGAAGAAGAAGCAGAAGCAGAAGAAAGTTCAGATGATGATTTGCAGGGATTTTAAAGATGAGTTTGATTTTACAAACTAAGAAATTAGGTCTGCAGTCTAATAATAAAAATGATATTTAAAAAAATGTTTAAATATTAAGGTGCATCTTATAGTCCATAGCGTCGTATAGTCCGTAAAATGTGGTACCTGCAAACATGCTAAAATACAACTGGTTTTGACATTCCATTAAAATGTCCATTCATTAACACTATCTCTGGCAACACTTCGCACTGGTGGTTTTGAATACTAATACCCTTGGACCAATAATGTGACTCCCCAGGTAGCGATTACACATACCAGCAAAACTCACAGCATCTGAAGAAGATGACTGGGTCAGTCGTTGAGATACTGTGCACAAAATGGAGACAACCTGGCAGAACTCCCTTAAGCACAGTATTAATCAATTGTACTGAGAAAAATTTAGGGGTTACTTACATTGAACCATTTATTTTCAAAGTGGTGTAAGACTAAAAATAGTCTGTGGATGTGCTATGATGATGTTGGTTGGGGGGGGGGGGGGGGGGGGGGGGTAGACTCAACATCGTGGTCATCAACACCCATACAGTTTCCAATCTTTTCATTACTAGTCTCACCACTACCCGAATGATGATGAGGGCAACACAAACACTCAGTCCCTGGATGGATAAAATCCCTGACCCGGCTGGGATGCGAACCTGGGACCCCATGATCCAGAGGCAACACTAGTCACTAGACCATGAGTTGCAGACATGGCCTTGCTGTCCTTAACATGATTCTTCATGAACAGTAAATGAAATTGAGTGGACCGTTGTCCAGACTTCATTGTCTCCCTATAATGCCACCAGCAGTGCGCTAATATATAATGTATTACCTACAAGCCAGAGGCAAAAAACAGTTGTCAATACAATTTTGTGTGTCCCTTCAATGGGACAGCTTTCTGAACGAATGAGGTATCACATAATTTGTGTTTAATTTAACGCAAACTTTTTATTTCACTGAATATCTCATCTTTAAAAATGGACTAACACCACTTTCAAAATAAAAGGGCAATGTATTGAAGTAGTAGCCTACGGCATTTGATATGAGCACAGCCCCATGGCGAGAAACAGCAGAAGCAGCATCACCAAATGAAATAAAGCATGAATAAACACACCACTCCATGGTCAGGAACACAATTCTCAGTGACAATGTGAATGTGTTAAACATTTATCTGGCAGTGGACTTGTCCCACTCTCACTGGAAGTAACAGTTCTCCCATTTTATCTTAGTACCTTGGCTAAGGAGCACACTTACTAGCATAGCACAGAAACATGGCCTTTATCGTGAGGCCAAAAACAACCTTCCAAAGTGCTGAAATTAATCCTGGATAACATTTTTCAAATCGTACTTGCAAAGTTTGTGCATCTAATATTTGGAGACAAGCACTATATAATGAAAGTTATTTGGCATATAATCCAGATACAAAGTACAATGTCAACTAGAGGAAGGAACAGTTAAAGAACTTCAGCACAAACAAATTATGGTTCTTAAAAGGCAAGCTTCATAACATTCTTTGACAGCCAAGCCATTCTGCGTCAAGATGATATATCACAAGGATGCCCTGTGGATAAAGACTACTACACAGTTTATGGTGTTGAGACAGCAACCAGCCACAAACTTATTTGCAGTTCCTTTCTAACATGTGGTGCATATTAGAAATCTATTCTGTGACAAATCTAAAGTGTTCAGTGAGAAAAATTTACGTGTGCAACGATAAGAATGCAGTGGGAATGTATTCATATCTGTTGGACGAAAACTATGAAAACAAACACTCCAAACCGACATTTCATGACAATTAATCTGTAAACAAATGAACCACACGTTCTGATGAAAGCATGAAAACCGTCTGAAGATGAATCATAATGATTCGAAACCAGTAACAGTACCTTTTGAATAAAGAAACTGAAAATAAATTTGTGGCTGGTTGCTGTCTCAACACCATCAACATTTGTCTTCAAATAACAGCCACGGTCTCCAACCATGTCATCATATGACAAAATTGCATACTACAGGGTTGTTTAGAATGCCAGATTACCTGTTACCATAATATTTTCTGAACTTAATACCTGTATTATTTTTCTTCTATAAGTCAGTTCACCAGTGTGCTACATAGTAATGAATGGTCAATTTATGTTTCAGAAACAAAACAGTGTTACATGTCTCTCCTCTGTCATGAGAATTATCTTCTATGGATTAGTGCTTCTCCCCAAAAGTAAGATTACATTCTGGAGATGCAAAGTTCTATGTAACTGGTAAAATGTGAACCAGGGTTTTGCACATATCTGGTGAAATGGGCTCTGCTTGAAACCAAATATAATAAATAAATAAATAAATAAAAACAATTTTTGCACAACACTCGTCTGCAACAAGAAGATATAAACACTAGCTAAATAGAGTACTGCCTCAATTAAATTATATTTTAAGCAAATAAATTGGAAGAAGGATCTTTTCCTTCTTCCTAGAAACTCTGTTCCTATTGTATAGACTACTGCATCCGATGTACTTTGAGACTTATGAAAACTTTTAGCAACAGGTGCAGGTCATTGCTCATATACGAATTCCACTATTTTGTGACTTTACTGGTTCAAACATTGTTCTCTTTGGTGATGACATCTTGACAAAATTATTTAAATTTCCTCACTTGCAACTTCACAAGATGGTGGTCTGACTATAAAGTACTGATATGTGAAAGAAATTTATGACAGTTTTCATATCCCTCGTTATCCTCCAGCATTCTTTACCTCCTCCTCTGTACGGCATTTTATCATTGAGTTCTATCATACAGCATATTACCGTATAACCTCTTCCATACAGCAAATTTCTGTTAATTTCTTTAAACAAGCTACAAATTTAATCACCTTGCCCTAAAAAACTGACTATATTGCAGAACTAATTCACAAATGCAATTAAATATCTCAGTATTTACCAACTGTTCTGAGATGGCTAGTTGCACAGACATTTTGAGTAGGTAATAGTGGTGAGCAGTTTGGGCGCGTATGCTGAAGATGATGTGATGATGTTTGGTCTATGGGGCGTTCAACTGTGCGGTCATCAGCGCCCTTACAAAGTCCCAATTCTTACACAGTCCAATTTTTTACACAGTCCAATCTAGCCCCTGTCACGAATGATGATGATGATGATGATGATGAAATGATCAGGACAACACAAACACCCCATCCTCAGGCAGAGAAAATCCCCAACATATGTTGAAGTTACTAATTAATCAATATTTGAATTATCCCATCTGCAACTCAGTTAAGCAGTGTTCTTTAACCCTGTTCTTCTGTAGCTCATGTTCAGTTTTTGTTAGTGTTCATTGCTATCTAACAGACTGCATGCATCATTTTAGTATTCTGCACTTTGCATTTTGCAGAGTAGCATTGTGAGGAAGTAGCAGCCTAGTTGCGTAATCTGAACATTGCAAATCTTAAAAAGAAAGAAAGATAATTTTCAGATTTCCTATTGTAGATGTCTTGCTATAGTTCTTAAATCCACCTCCAACTGGTCAGTTTAGAACTTTTTTGTTTACATTAGTTATAAAATGGGAGTCTGATACACATGCACAAACTCTGAAGAGAGGTTGCTTACACCAAGATAAGTACATCTGTTAAATTTATAAGCCATGAAAATGGTCTCCCCCTACCATGTGTTGTAGGGTACAATGGAGCAGGTCAAGGTCATTTAAAAAATTTAGAGTAATTGACAACTACAACTAAATATATCACTATTTAGCACTTACATTGTAAAATCTACAGCACTGTTATTATATCATATTTATATACTTTGCTGGTAAACTAGATGTTTCTGACACATTTGTATAAAATTCCTTACTTTTTCCGGTGAGAGCAACTTTTCCTCAAAATTTGCAAGAACTTTTCAATCTCACCTATCAGTTACTTTTAACCTTATCTTTACAGAGTAAGGCAGTCACATGGTGACTCTGTGCACTCTTATTTAAATCACTGCCACCTGGGTGGCAACCACGCCACAGAGAATCTCTTTGTGAAAACAACGAGGTCGCTGACCAACAAGCAGGGTATACATTAAAACAAAAAGTGCCCTTTCATTCAAATATATTCCCAAAAACTTTCGGTACAAAGGTTTTCAATGTATGAAATTTTTTGAAACACTCATCAGGCTGGAGAACTGGGTTTTGTGTGCGTGTTTCGCAGTAATACACAGTTTGACGCCTGCCATTTTTCTTTTTTCCTGTCTGAACACTTTGTACAATCTTTATGCTTGTTCCCAGCAAGCTTATTGATAATGTGCAACTGTCCATTCAAGCATTCCTCATTATCAGAAGTTGAATGATGTCCTCGTTTCTGCCCTGGATTTCTTTCTTCACTACCTAAGTCTCTTATAACACTTGCATGGAAAACTTTGTGAGACAGTTTTGTATGTGATTTTTGTCGCAGTGATTCTTGTATAGCAAATAACTGTTTACAAGTCCTACCTCCAACAACTTGAAATACTGTTTTTGCCACCACTTCAGACTTTTCAGTAGAAAACCATAACTGGAAATAAAGTGGTCAGATTTATCAACTCTGCCCACTTTCAAAGTATAATCAATAATCACACTTGGTTTCGTTATTTCTTCCCTTCCCTTTCTTTGCTGTTTCTCCTTTCTATAAGTGACACTGAGTTATTTGCTTTTGTAGAAAGCAAGAGAACAGTTGTTTATCATGCCATGCCAGAACCATCTTTTTGTTATTGCAGAGGCATTTTATTTCATGCTTCTTCAGATGCAGAGCTCCTTTCTTGATTGCAGCTAAAAGACTTTTGCAATTGGCCTGGATCATTCCTGTGAGATGCACATTCTGTTTCAACAGTTCCTCAGCTAATGCAACACCTGTATAGGAACGGTTAGTATAAAAATGATACTCTGATTACCCTGTAACATTTCTGATATCAGCCAGCAATTGAGGAACTACCTCTCTCATAAAAATTCAAGTCTGGACAAATCAATGACTCTGTTGTTACAGCACCAAAACAAACTACAAATATAACCATTTGATGAATCCGAAATCACATAAACTCTGAGTCCCCATTTTGTTGGCTTTTGAGGATTGTACATTTTGAATAACACATGACTCTTGAATGATACTGTAGATTCATCAGCAGCTAAATACCCATATTGTTGATAAATTTCAAGAAACTTGCAAGGCAAGTAATACGACACATTCTTCACTTTACTCAGAGTGACAGAATCTGAGTGCAGACATGTGTAACACTCACTGGGTTAGAAGCATGAATTACTTGGCAAATTGCATAAATTGTCTGTGAGTAAAACAATCTGATAAGAAGTCAGATGATTGTAACCATTCTCTTGAAAAAAAAAAAAAAAAAAAAAAAAAAAAAAAAAAAAAAAAAAAAAAAAAATAATCCTGCAAGTTCTTACACTTTTGTAATTCCATACTCAGTAGCACACCATGGAAGTATTTCATTTCTTCCTGGGTAACATTTAGTATGTGAATGCTGATCTTGTCAAAGATGGTTGTGGAACTCGGCTGTTCAGTACACAATACCAAATAAAACACTTTCTAGCTATTAATTTCCAAACGGTTATTTTATTGGGCAACCAGTTTCACCAATATACTGTGCTATCTTCAGGCTCCCAACTGATCTGTAAGGAGATTCCAATCTTGGTTCTGATCAAAATAAGGGTCAGCATTCATCTGGTATCTGCAGATTTCTGCTTGATACAGCGATCATTTCAACATATTCCGTCGACCAGTAGAGGATGGTTGAAGTGATCGCTGTATCAAGCAAAAATTTACAAATACCAGTCTTTGAATTATGGACCCTATTTTGATTGGAAATGAGGTGGGAATCTTCCTACACGTCGGTCAGGGGGCCTGAAGATGCAGTAGTAAATCGCTGAAACTGGTAGTCCACAGTTTGGAATTGGGACAGCTGAAATGTGTTTGATTTGACATTCTTGGTAACATTTTCCCTGTCCCACCACACTGAATGTTGTGGAAATGGTGTCAATTTATGTATTTTTATTGTAGCGTACCTCTTTGTTTGGTCTACTATTTGTTGGAATAGGCTGTCTGTAAAAATTACTGAAAGAAACCAAGTGGCGATGATGGAACATTATCAACTTCATTGATACAACCACATTTTGTTTCGTCAAAAGGGAACTCTGTAAAGTCAGTCATTTTTGTTCTGCATTCGCCACAAATCTTCAGATGAATCATAAGAAAAATGCACATTTCCACAGTTTTCATTGTCAACTTCACTAGAATTGTTTAGAAATGAACCACTCTCATCATCAAAATCATTCTATCATTGTCACTTATAGATTCATCTAAAAGCTGTAAACTCTGTTCCTCCGAAAGAACTGAATGAGACAAATAGCCATTGCATGTGCGCTAACTTGAATGTAATAATCACAACATTCCTTACAATGCAACTGCTACAGTTTGACACTGAGTTAACACAGGTTCCACTCGATGGCAGTGCTAAGCACTATTGAGGCCTAGTACTGTCAGAATTGAGAACTGATCGTGTGAGAGCCATGGCAAATCGTGTCAAATGAGGCTCAACATCAGGGCAGAAAACAAAATTCACAAGGTTGAGCACCACTCGACACCGGAGTGGAAAGGGGTAATGATGGATGGAAAAGCACCATGCGTCTTGTGTGCAGGTACAGAGGGAATTGGCTGCTGTTTGTGAACAGTTAGAGGCTGTGTTGGCCACAGTCTACAGGCTGCTGTTCTGGGCTTCAACTGTGATGTATGCGTGGGACGATGATGACGACATACTCACTACATTTTGGCTATTGCTTAAAATATATTGAAACCAACATGACACTTCATTTGTTGCTCCTAAAAGACCTAGACAAATGCAGAGGTTGGGCGTACTGCTCAATGTGATCTCCAACAGTAACTGATTAATAGAAGTCTCAGGGGAGTAGCTATCAGATCAAGAAGGAAGTCAGTCCAGTGTACACTTGTTACAGTTTGTAAAGGAGCTCTGCTGGTAGCTACTGAGAGTACTGGATACAGTGGGCTCAAAGTTGTAGCTCAGGTTTGACACCAATGATAGTTGTAAGCCTGAAGTAGCACAGACAGACAGACTGCAAACTTACTAGCAAGGAAGGGGGTGGGAGCAAGAGCAGCCTGTGATGAGCAGTGGAAATTTCAGAATGAATCTTGGATTTATGTACTTTAGGAAGCATGTAGAATGTAGAAGGTAGGAATGTGGGGAGTGGTGGGGATGAGGGGAGAGTGGGAATGGAGGAGGAGGGAGGGTGGGGGTGGGGGTGGGGGAGGGGGGGAGGGAGAGGGAGAGAGGGGGAGGGGGAGGGAGAGAGGGGGAGGGAGAGGGGGAGAGAGGGGGGGGGAGAGAGAGAGAGAGAGAGAGAGAGAGAGAGAGAGAGAGAGAGAGAGAGAGAGAGAGAGACTTGGTGGAGATGTTCTGGAATGGACGTAGGGATTTGAGGAGAGACTGGAAACCCTGCTGGATTTCTGGAAGGGGGTCACTGTGGCCAGGCTTGTAGATGGAAATTTCACACAACTGGCGGAGTCTTTCCACCAGGTAATCCCTGCAGCTCATAAACACAGTATTGGAGCCTTTGTCAGCAGGTGGTATTATAAGGTCTGGATAAGTTTTAGGTAATGGAGGGTGGTTTGCTCTGCAGGTGGGAGATTGGTTTCTGAGTAGGGGGATTTGGCAAATGTTGGTGAGGAGAGTTCGAGGTTAGGAAATTCAGGAAAACAGTTTGGGGGTGGATCACCGATAGATGTTCGATATTGGTTTTGGACTGCATTTGTTTGGTAAGGTTAGTGGTTAATAAGTGTTTCCATTTCAGGGACAAGGTGAAGAAGAGAAGTTCTTTAACAAGCCCAGCATGACTGAATTCAGGAATATTGCAAAAGGCCCCTGCAAAGGACTGATACTTTTGTGGGACAGAGGATTTTTGGAGAACATGTGGCCACTGTCATCTCCAGGAGGTAAAGCCTGAGTGCAACTGCATCTGAGGTAAGAAGCAGTCCCTGGTGGGTTGGATAGGAGGGCTACAGACAAGGCGCAGGTAACACAGAATAGGGAATCAGTAACCATAAGGCCCCTGTAGTGTCAATGACTATGGGTGTAGGAGTATTAAAAAGGGATGCTGTTTATCTGAGCAGCCAACATCAAATATACAGCTCAGAGGCTGGAAATATGGTAGAGTAATGGCAAAACTGAAGATTATTGTATAATCCAATTTAAACAAGTACCAAGGAAGGTTGTTAGAGATGGAGAAGATCTGCCAGCCATGCTTCATAAACTTTGTTCAACAGTTTCTACACAAGCAGTGAAGTGTGCTTAATCACAAATCCAAACAAAGCCATAGCAATTCCGATAATCAAAAACTGAACGAAATCAAACTGAGCTTGAGATAATTATGACATTGTTAAGTGAATTTCAAAGCAAAGTCTTATTCACTGAACTGATGCAAAAAGGTATTAGTCTTACATTATGTCTGCCAATATATAAACTGCAATAAAATACTAGTCAAAATACTGATTTTTAAATTGTTTTGCTAAAGAAGGCCACACTATAGTACCTCTTCTAACAGTAGCATTCACTGTTGAAGTGACAGGTACAGAAAAACAGTGGTTTGCAGAATATAAATGATGGTGTAATAGAGGGACATGTGAAAGATATCTATAAAGTTGGATTCTGACTGACTTCACAACCGTTATGAGCCCAAACATGTTGCACAGTTATAAGGTAGCAAGCTAAAGCTGCAATCAACAAGAATAAAATCTCTTTACACATAAAGGTGTATATCAATTTATTAGCTTTTATATTTTGTAAAAAATGCACAAACACAGTCTGTAAAATGACAGTGTTGTAGGAGATGCAGAAAAAAGAATGCTGAACACATCTTCTTAACACGGCACAGCACACATAAAGTACTTTATATGAATACATATACACTAGGGGAACTACAACTGTTTAAGGTTCAGTCTTATTCTTGGTAGGTCCAGGTGTGACAACACCAGCTTCTCCAGATTCTAACTGTTTCAAGAGGCGAAACAGTGCAGCAGCTTCTCTGATGCGGCTAAATTCAATACAGAAGGCCTGTACTTCAATAAACAATTCCTGAAAATAATTTAAAATTTTGTTATAATAATGCAGTTATAAATAAAATGGCTGAGTAATCAATACAGCATACCATAAGAACACATTAAATTATGTCTTAATGTCAGCATCTGATAGTTAAGCTGGGACTCTACATGCATACAGTGAGTAAACTTTTAGATGGCAGACCTCTCCCTAGTCCTGAATCGGTAGAAGTTGGTAAACGTCGGGAGGCTTCGCTAGGCACGCAGTTTCGACTGCTGCCAACATTACGTAGCTGACTGTGTTGTACAAGGTAGCCATTGTCATCTGCTTCGTTATTGTTTTGTGTTGTACTGTTCTACGTGTTTTTATTGTGCAGTTCTGCTAAACATTATCAAAATGAGTGAAGAGGCAGTTGCTGGCCCATCTCGGGAGTCCCCAACAACCTCTACCGGTAGGCCTACAATTAGAAGAAGCCTTTCGCTGCTTTCGTGTAAGCATGACGCGCAAATTGTAGTGCCAGCACTGCAACTGGTAGGCGTGCCTTGTCTCCCCCCCCCCCCCCCCCCCCCAAAAAGGGTCCACTTCCCTCCCCTCGCCAGCCAATGCTTGCTTCCTCCTCTCCCCGCACTCCCCTCACAACTCTGCCGTCTTACAGTTAACACACTGTACACACATCACTACCTGGCTTGCATTTTAAAATGCGTAACTCAGACTCTGAATAACTGGGTGTGATGACACATCAGAAAAGTTAAAAGCCACTTAACTTTCTGCTACAACTGCCCATCAGCTGTCACCACACCAACAGTGCCAGAAAGTGAAATTCACCAAGTTTCTCTGTGCAAGCAAGTTTTGCCTAACTATTCAGTCACATAGTTTTGCATGACAAGAAACCCCCACTTTTGGAATTAGAGGAGTGAGTATCATGACAGAAATCTAGGGAGAAAACATTACAAAAAATTGTGGGTATCATGTGAATAAATGTTTCAGGTATGACAAACTTCCAATTCTTCTATATGCTACCATCCAGACAATTGTGCATACATGAAATAAAATTACATGCTTCATAAAAATGTCAAAAAGTACATAATTTTGGAAGTGGTGGCAATCTCATTCCAGCTTCTGAAAAATTATTTTTGCCATTGACTAAAATTCATTACAGTAATTACAGTAATACAGCTTATTCCACAAACTTTGTATGAGCTTCCAGAGAATAACTTTACAGTGAAATTGTCAATATTTTCAAAGTACTTTGACTTCAAAATAATGGTCATAAACTTTTACTATTTTTTATTACTGCAATAAATGCAAAACAAACATTAGATTTTAAGTTATTTTTGAATGTACATTTTCATGTATATAGACGGCACCAATAAGTTTTCAAATATAATTTTCCTCATTTGGAAAAAAAAAAAAAAATTTGAAATTAGGAAAAATGGTCTTGGCATATGGAAACAGTAGGTGCTGGGGTATGCATATGGAAATGAGACAGGTAGAAACCCAACTTTAGACTCTATGGCTAGATAGTACCTTTACACAATGTTTCAAAGGGAAATTATTTACATAGACATACTACTTTAATGTAAAAGATTTTGTTTTGTTTGGTGAAATTTAATTTCTAAAGATCGTTTCAGACTATTTCCCAATTTAAGTTCAATTTATCTGTTGTGTTTGATGTAAATACAATAGGACATCAAGTTGCAACCAATAAAGAAAGCTATGCGGTTCACACCAGAATCATATAAAACACTGTGAGATACTGTAACATTTTTGGCCCAGACTATCTGGAAGAGTTAGTTAAGCAGTAGTTAAGAAACATACTGAAATGAAATAAAACATTATAAAATGACCATTATATTTAAAAATTTCTTCTTCATACATTGGCAACAGTGTGTTGTCTATTAATTAACTACAATCATAGCCTGTTCACAAAGATTTGAAAACGGGCTCACTAGTTCTTGATTGGTAGAAATCAGTCAACTTCAGCCCGCTCACATTTTGCGCCCAGTTGTTACCAACCTCAGTTATCTAAGACAGACTTTGTAGTTACTGCAAAGTGATTGTTGTATTGTGTTATGTTGTGTCGCAAATTAATATGAACTGTTTCCTGGCCCTTCTTGGCCAGTGCCATATACTCTTCCGACTCCTCGGAGAAGTACTTTACAGACTGGAGTTAGACAAATAATTAATAATGTCACTGAATGAAAGAGTTGTTCCAACCTCTCTTTCCACCAGTGAGATGAACAGTGAAGTATGTACACAGGAGGAAGTTTCAGCTCTGTGAAAAGACTTTAGAGGTTTTGCAGAGAGAATCCTGGGAAATTACCATAAAACTCAATTCAAATTTTTCAGTTTGACAGTGCTCTAAAACTGCTTTCCCCTTTGTCTGAATTACTTTCACCCCTTAATGTCATGTGTCACGAATTCACATCATACCAAACTAACTCTAATAAATAGAAGGTTAATTGCTTTCGAGCACCAGTGACAGTAAGTGCAGATTCTACATGAAGCTACCAATGCCTTTGACATGTGCTGTCACTTACTGAGTGTTTTTGATACTTCTAGAGCAGCTTGCTGTTCATGCTTTTGTTCACCCCCCCCCCCCCCCCACACACACACACATACACACACTGACTGGAGGGTTACAGCTGGATATAGAGGTAAGGTAAATTCAGTTATGAAAATTATTTGTTTGTTCTATAGTATCTGTAAAGTGGTGTATATCACATTTTGATGTTATAAACAAACTGCATATGCAAGTGAATTTGAAAGTACTGTTTGAGAAAAATACACCAGTAAGTGGCACATGGCACAAGAAACATATCAAAAAGATTGTAGATGATTGCTACTCTGTGTGTTACAGCACACTGCCAAAGATATTGGATTTATTTTAAATCAATATTTTTTCCAGTTGAACATGTATGGCGGAACAAGTGTTACCAAAATATGCAGCAACTTTAAAAGTATTGTGTCAGCTGCTGCCCCCCCCCCCCCCCCCCCCCGCACCTTTCTTTTTTAAAAGAAGAAAAAGTGGTATCTATACCCATCTTTTGCTAAGTGTACATTCTAAGACTAAGAATCGCTCTTGACACTAAAGTAAGATTACAAAAACAATATTTGTTCATTGCAGTATGTGAAACATGTTAGATTAGAGCAACCAGTAAGAAAATTATTAGGCCCCTCACTCATTACATTACAAGTCATAGGTAGGATTCTCTCTGCTGTTGCAGTCTATTGAGTGGCAACTACTGTATTACAATGGGGAGAGTTTAAATTTAAAATTCAGAAATACGTTTGAAATAAATACATCTTTAGTTAGCTGTACTGTAGATACTGACCTGCACATTAATGATTTTATTCCTTATTAGTGACTGTAAAAATACACAAACAAGGCGGACCAGACGATTTTGCATGTAACGATCTTTAATGGTTTCACATGTTGATATGCAGTTTGAGATGTACAGATGTACGAATTCTGTTGGAAGATCAACAGTGGTTGTCAACCTAAGGATACAAACCAAATCATTATACTTCACAGCAAACAATGTTAGCACATTTTACAAAGATAATAAACAATACTATATTTCAGTTCAATGCAGATCTGCTTGTATTTTCTTATACAACTGTAAACATTATTTTGTCTTTCTTTCCTCAGGGATGATCTTTCTTGAGGAATAAAATGCTCTCATTTTGTAAAAGGTCAGAGAAAAATTGCTGCTATTCCAAACAAATGTTACATAATTTGCTAGATCATTATGAAAGACATGATAAACATATATGATTGTGGCTAAATTATGCAATAGGCCATAGTACAAGCGTGCACTGTTACTAGTGACAATAAGAACTATTCAAATTGTTAACAACACATTCCTCCACCATCCTTGATGTCCAGTATAAACTTTTCCACTTTCCACTTAGTTCTTAATGGCACTTCTCATTCCCTTCCCATTTCTCTTCCTTTTAATCTATCTTTACCTCTCACTTGGTCTGGACTTCATCTGGCACAGCACTTACCACTTTATCACCTTTGACCTCCTATTCTATCTAATACCTCTCTCTTCATGTTTGTCTTTCCTCATTCTCTGTCCCTAGGGTTTAGGTGACCTGCCTTTCCTTCCAGAATTTCCAAAACCTATTGCTCTTTCCTCCCTGAGGAAGGAACTAGTAGTTCCTAAATCTAGGCTTAGCTTTTTAATTTGTGTATCAGCAGTACTAGAGTTTCACCTTCGGAATGTAAATACAGTATTAGCCACAGTGACCATCCATTCTGTCTTCTCAAAATTCTGAAATAATTTCTTCTTGCAGCCTAATCATTCAAACACTCTTAGGACATCAGAAAGATCTTTCAGATAAATCTTTAAATATATTTTTGGTTTGTCTCTTTGTCTTGACTAATTATTATAGTGCAGATAACTAATTTTTAAAGACATGTTTGTATCTTTGTAACATTTACAACCAGTACTGCTTATCAAATAACAGTAACAATAATGTTCACTGCTTCACTAATTTTACCAAGTTAATTAGTATTTTAATTCATTTTATACGCAACTAACAATTTCCTACGTGAACATGATAATATGGTTAAAAGATAAGGTAATATGGTTGTCCAAATTGTATGCATTCAAGTAAGAAGTAATTCCAAGTAAGAAGTAATTCAGTGGACTTCAGTGGAGAAAAAATGGCTAGTTTCTGTAAGATAATTATGTTTGAAAGAAATGCAGATATTCATCAGCTTTCAGAAATAAATGAACATAAAAAATGACAAAGAGTGCCAATGTTGAGAGAACCAACTTTTCAGTATTTCGTATTTATTGTTTAGTCATTCAAGTTTGGCGACGCAAACAATCTTCTTTTTATACTCATATATACCCTAATATTACAATATTGGTATACTATGATCTTGTGTGGCAAAAAATCTGGGAAGTATTTATTACAGAAATAGATATAGTTTTACCTTTAGTTGTTCTAAACAGAACACAGGAGGCCATCAACTTGTTATCACATTTACATTGAAGTTTTAGAACAGTCTTATTATATTATGAAAAACTGGTCTTCTCTTATTATTTCTAATGTTGATAAAACAAGCTTTTAATTTTTCATTGAAAGATTACATGGCTACACTGAATTGAGATTCATGTAAATAAAAATTTACCCCTAAGAGACAAAAGCTGAACACATAGTAAGTGTAATGTCAACACACAATGAAATAGAGTTGATTTATGATAAATACATCTATAGTCAAGACGACGGTGGAAAAACAAATGAAAGTTTGTATCATTCAGGGTTTATCATATTGTATATTATACTAGCTTTTTATCTGCAGCTTCACCCACGTACATGTATGCCACATATATTACAAACATATGCATCAGAGTCTCTGCTGTTTTGCACCATTCAAATCCAGAGAGGATAGTAATTTTATCTGTGATATTCAGACATATGGCATGATCTTCGATCCCAAAACAAGTTGACAAACTTACTGGATTACTGCAGTACTCATTCTTGTGACTGGGTTGACATACTGAACAACACAAATAAGAGACAAACTGCACTTTTCACCCTCACACTAAGGGGAGCTAATGAGTTCTTACTGTCACAGTAATTTTTTCACAGGTTGCATGTGAAATGTGTGCCCAGTTTGGTTGAAACTGCTTCAGGCATACCGATATGAGCTGATATTTCACTGCCCTGTTACTGCACCCCCACCCCCTTCCCCTCCACATACACACTTCTCAACCCTACCCCTAGGAGTGGCAGTTATGGGTATATTACCCACAAAGTATTTTCATACAATTAATGATCACGTACATACAAAACTTTTTTGAAATTGCTCCAGACATTCCTGAGTTATGCTTTTATGTTATCCTGTTTTCACACCCATACCCACTCCTATGGAAGGTAGATAGTTCTTACACAGTGCTTCTTTCCAGATAGTAAATGATCTGTTTACCAACTCTGGCTGGAGATATGGAACGTACATGCATATATTTTTATAATATACAAACTGTTTACCCGTGGCTTCACCCACATATGCATATGTCTCATTACATTGCGGTACACAGACATCACATTACATAGCAGTACACACACGTTACATTACACTGGACACATACACCAGTATGTCTAAAACTCTGCTGTTTTACATCACACAACTTGAGAGAGGATATTAAATATATCTATAGTATCCAACTGTGTCGCATGATCTCTGGACCCAAAACATATTGATAAAAATAATGACTCGCTCTGGTGCTTGTTCTTGCAATCTGGCTGACATACTGAATAGCACAGATAAGAGGCAATTGCACTTCATACTTTTAATGTATATCAAGTCAATTAATCTATGATGTAAATGGATGCTACAATTTAATCAAAATAATCCACAACAATGAAAATATCGTCCCTAAGCCACCTTCCCACTTCTATCTCTCTCTCCCTTCTTCCACTTGCTTCATCATGCCCCATACCTCTTCCATTTGTCTCCTCAAAACCTGTCCCTCTTCCACCTGCCTCCTCATAACCCCTCCCTCTTCCACTTGCATCCTCACAACCAATCCCTCTTCCATCTGCCTCCTAACCTACACCTATTCTGCCGGCCACCTCACACCCTCTCCATTTTTGACCTGCCCTTTCATCTTCTGTCTGCCTTCTACACTTCCCCGTACTCCCCTACCACTCTGTCTATCTCCCCCCCCCCCCTCCCCCTCTCTCTGTCCAACTCCTAAGTCACCTGATTTTTAACTATCCATCTACCCAAATGGGGGGTATGTAGTTCTTACCCCCAGAGTGCTTCTTTCCACACAATGTATGACATGTGTACCAAGTTTGGTTGCAATCAATCCAGTGCTTTAGGAAGAGACGTGGAGCACATGTATATACATCCATTTTTATATCATACAAGCAAAACTGACAATGCTATGCAATTATGGGAACTGGATATATGTCCTGATATGTAGTATCCTTGGGAACTGTGCCAGGGCGCAAATTTTGCTCCTCTTTGCCACTTCGCCAACTTCGAAGGTATATAATTTGAAATTACAATAAAGCATATAGAATATGAACGAAAAAGATGTTGAAAAGTTTATGATCCAATTTACCTCAAATTTTTACAAGATATTTTTATAAGGTGCTCTAATAAACATTCAGACAGACATCGGCTACACTCTTTTAAACAGTACTATACAGGTTTTCTGTTGAAACTGACTGTGAGAAAAAAAACGCTGTGCTGTGAAAATGTGCAGTTTTGTTTTCATTCTTGCAGTCAGTTTTAACTACAACAGTAGGGCTTTTAGACCATTAGACAAATCGTTTCTTCCAAATACACTGTTTCTCTGTACATATAATTTTAAACAAAAATTGTGTACACAACAATGTGCTGTTTTGTTTTCTTCTTCACAGTCTGTTTTAACAGAAAACCTGTATATTAGGAAATTTGTATTCACAGCTTACTGGTTTATGCTTAGAATATTACTACACAATCTGAACCATCCGGAACTTTATAATGTTACCCATTTGAATATTATGTGAAACAATGTCACTGAAGCTACTATCCTCACAGATCCAGCAGCTGGAGAGGCCCCTCTCATACCCCATACACCAATTATCCCAATCAATTTAACCCTTTGGTTTAAGCTTTTGTAGTTAAAGCACACTGCAAGAAAGAAAACAAAACCACATATTTTCTTTCTCACTGTCGGTTTTAGAGGAAGACCTATATATGGTTGTTTAAAAAAATATAGTGCCTATGTCCATCCACATGTTTATTAGATATATCTACAAAAATAAACAATTTTTCAAAATATAATCCAAGTGGATAGATAAAAAAAATCTACTCACCAAGTGGCGGCAAGAGAATGCACATTTAAGAGGTATAATGTGTGCATGCTTTTGGCTCCTTCTTGTGGCAGAAGGGTTGAAGGGGGAAGAAGTGAGGTGAAGGAAAAAACACTGGTTTGGTTTAGAAAAAGGAGTAGTGTTCGAAAAAGTCACCCAGAACCCCAGGTCGGGGGAGGCTCACCGGACGGGATGAAAAGGAAAGACAGATTGTTGGGGACTGCACTAGATGAGAGCTGAAAATCTGAGAGCTTAAAGGTGGAAGATAGGGTTATATGAAAGACAGAGGTTACAGCTAAGACCTGCATGATGTGACACGAGATAGGAGGGGGATGGTGAAAAACAGACACGTCAGAAAATGAAAGATGTAGATAAATAAAACAGAGTGAAGAAAGGAATAGTTACTGTGAAGAAACTGCAGAGTTCTGAGAAACTGAAGCTGGTGTCTGGGGAAAGAATCCAGGTGAAAACAGGCACTGAGATCATGACTGTCATGTTGCAATGCAAGTGCTGCAACAGGGTATTGTGTGTTGCCAGTATACCACCTGGTCTATGCTCATTCATCCTAACTGACAACTTGGTGGTAATTATTCTGGTGTAAAAGCCTGAACAGTGTTTACATAACAGCTAGTATATGAAATGTTTCATTTCACATGTGGTTCTCCCTTTTATAATATATGTTTTGCCAGGTACAGGGCTGGTATAGGTGGGTAGGAGAGTGCAAAGGGCAAGTCTTGTAGTGGGGACAGTCACAGGGGTAGGAGCCATAGTGTATGGAGATGAGTGCAGAAGGAGCACAGGGTCTGACAAGGATATCGCAGAGATTGAGAGGGCAACGAAAAGCTGTTCTAGGTGTGGTGGACAAATTTTCGGACAGAATTAACCTGGGTGTTCTTCTGAGTTGTTTTTTGGAGGGATCAACAGTACCAGGATTGCATGCGATGGCCTGAGAAATCTGCTTTTGAACTAGGGTGATGGAACAATGATGTCAAGTGAAGGCTGAGGTGAGAATGGTGATGTATTGCTATAAAGAGTCTACATCTGAACAAATAAGTTTGCCTCAAATGTCAAGGCTGTATGGGAGAGAACATTTGAAATGGAAAGAATGGCAACTGTCTAAATGTAAGTACTGTTGTTTGTTAGTAGGTTTAATGTAAACACCAGTGTGTTGCCAGCATTCAGTGAGGATGAGATCAACATAAAAAAGTAGCATGTGATTTGGAATAGAATCATGTAAAATTTAATTGGGATAATGTCTTTAGAGATTCCAGAAATTGTAACCGCTCAGCCTCAATGTGAGTCCATATGGCAAAGATGTCATCAATACAACCCAGAGGCTGAAGGCTTATGGATCCCAGGAAGGCCCCCTCCAAGCGACCCACGAGAAGGTTGGCATAGGAAGGAGCCACCCTGATTCCCATGACTTCTTATCTGTTTGCATGTCTGCCCCTCAAAGGTGAAGTAGTTGTTGGTTGGTAGGCATAAAGTTGATTAAGGTGAGCAGGAAGGATGTCATAGGTTTGAAATCAAGTTGGCGCTGATTGGGAAAATGTTCCACAGTAGACAGACCATGTAAATAGGCGAGGTCGGTATAGAGGAAGGTGGCACCACTGGTGACAAGCAAGGTATGTGGTGGGAGTTGGAGGAGGACAGATTTAAGACATCTAGGAAATGGTTGGTGTCTTTAACATAGGAGGGAAGTCTTTGTACTATGGGAGATGTTGATCAACTAAGGTAGACATATGTTCGATGGGGGCTTTAAAGCCAGCAACTATGGGATGGCTAGGATGATTGGGTTTGTGGATCTTAGAAAGACAGTAAAAAGTGGAGATTCATGGTCTGGATGGGGTAAGAAGTGCTATGGCTTGAGTTGTTAGTCCTTATGAGGGGCATGAGTTTATAAGGAGGGACTGCAGGTGGATTTGAATCACAGGAATAGGTTCTTGATGGTAGATGCTGTACGTAGAGGTGTCCGACAGCTGGCATAGACCTTCCCTAACACTCCTGGCAGTCAAGTATCACAGTAGTAGCTCCATTGTGGGGTTATCAGCTTTTAGGAAATGAAGAGTTTCAAGTTCTGCAGAGGACAAGTCAGCATCACTTTGCGGGGACCTGAGGAAGAGTTGCGAAGCAATGATGGGTATGAGGAATTTTTGGAAGGTTTGTAAGGGATGATTTTGAGGTAGTGGTGGTGGATCAAGTTGGAATCTCTAAATACATTCTCCCAATTAAATTTCACATGGTCCTATTCCAAATTCCATGCTTCTTTCCTTGATGCCGATATCATCCTCACCAAACGCCAGCTACACACTGCTGTTCACACTAAACCTACTAACAAACAACAGTACTTATATTTTAACAGTTGCCATTCTTTCCATGTCAAATGCTCCTTCCCAAGCAGTCTTGGTATTTGAAGCAAACATAGGTCTTCAGATGCAGACTCTTTACAGCAATACTCCACCATTATCACTTCAGCCTTCATTGGACATAATTACCTCACCAGCCTAGTTCAGAAGCAGATTTAACAGGCTATCACACCCAATTCTGGTACTGTTGATCCCTCCAAAAAACAGCTCAGGAGTACACCGCTTGTTGTTCAGTATTATTCTGGTCTTGAATGTATTGATCACGTACTCCGATAAAACCATGACTTCCCAAAATTGTGCTCTGAAATGAGGTTCATTCTGCCTGAGATTATGCCCACCACAACTAGAATAGCTTTTTATCACCCTCCCGATCTCTGCAACATCATTCTCAAACTCTATGCTCCTTCTGCACCCACCTCCCTACCCTATGGTTCCTACCCCTGTTATTGTCCCCACTGTAAAACTTGCCCTATGCACCCACCTACTCACATATATCAGCCCTGCACCTGGCAAAACATATACTATCAAAGGGAGAGCCACATGTAAAACAACATCTACACCATCTATTACGTAAGCACTGTTTTGCCTTTTATGTCGGCATGACCAAGTTGTCAGTTAGGATGAATGGACACAGACACAGGGTGTATACTGGCAAGACACAATATCCTGTTGCAGAGTAAGCGCTACATCACAGTCATGAACTCAGTGCCTGTTTTCACCACATTTGCCATCCAAATTCTTCCCCTCGACACCAGTTTCAGTTTCTCAGAACTCCGCAGGTGGGAACTGGCACAGCAACATGTCTTTGGTTCTTGCCACACCTGACCTGAATTTACATTAATTTCATCAGTCCAAACATTTCTTCATGGAAACTATTCCTTTCTTCACTCCATTTCAGTTTTCTACATCTGTCATTTTCCGGTTGGCTGTTTTCACTGTACCCGTCCTCCCACTTCTGTCACATACAATTCACTTAGATCTTCACTCTTATTAACTCATGCGTGATGTGATAGAAGTGATCTCGGTCTTGCATATTAACCTATCTTCCACCTTTAAGCTCTCATATTTTCAAATCTCATCCGGCGCAGTCCCCAACAATCAGTCTTTCCTTCTCATCCCGTCCAGTAAGTCTCCCCCCGCCTGGGGTTCTGGGTGACTTTTCCGAACACTACCCCTTTTCCTAAACCTCACCAGTCCTTTTCCTTCACCCCTCTTCCTTCCCTTTCAACATTTCTGTCAGAAGAAGGAGCCACTGGCTCCAAAAGCTTGCATACATTATACCTTTTATATGTCTGTCAAATGTTAATTACAGTATTATGGAGGAATCCGAAGTAATTCTGTCAATAACTTTTCAAGATTTTTTGAAACAATGTTTCCCTTTTATATTAGTATAGCTACAGATATACTGCACTATGTATGTACCATTATACCATTACTGACCACACACAAACTAAGCAATACAGGCTTTGTGAAACTACAGCGGGAGAGCATGCAGCTAGTGCTCCCAACTAATACTTTTGAGAAAATAAAGGAAAAAAGAACAGACATCCGCTACACTGATAAAAAATTCTTAGACTGCATACAAAAAGACAAGTGAGAATAAAAGTCACTTATCATGATATTAAAAGGATTCTATGCTAGACATAGGACAGGGAAGATATCTTATTCTAACTAACAGGCAGACACAAAAACAATTTCATCACACTCTACATCAATATACAATACCTGTAATGGCATGTTTTTTGTGTCTTAATCCATCGCTTGCAATGCAGAACACGTGTTATTAAATGGAAACTTCAGTCACGGGAGACAGAATTGCTGGCCTGTATTACCTTCAGAAGGTGAAACTGCAGTACTGTTGATAGACACATATCAGCATACATGCACTATCCTAACTTTTGGAACTAACAGATCCTTGCTTGGTCAAGTCCCTCCCATCCTAGGTTCTGAATGCCCTGCCCTTCTTTTTTGAACTCCTGCAACCTATTGCTCTCTGCTCCCTGAGGGAAGGAACGATTAGTCCTGAAAGCAAGGAGAACATATGTACTTTCAAGTGTGCCCTTTGCCAGTATTGCAATTATGCCTCCTAGAGGCAAACATTGACCAGCAATTCTGTTTCACAGTTCCATAACAAATCTTATGAGTCTACTACCACTAAGGGAGCAGCAGGAACATGCAACAACCTTTATCTACTACAACGTCTACAAAGAGCAATAGAAAAATTTTATATTAATACATACAACATGACCTTTATACATGTAGTCATATACCACCATACCACCATAAAAATTTGAACACAGTATCTTGACTTTGGTATTTAATGTGTGTGATTTTAAGCTTTCCCTGTATCATCTGATGATGCCACCTGGCTGAATACTCAAGTAAGTTTCACATTTGATGTATTATGGAAAAATGACCGTTAGAAAAAAGAAGTTGTGTATGACACTTTAATTCTGAATGCCCTAAGGTGAATGAAAAAAAAAAAAAATTTAAGTGCCACAAAATATCAGGCACTGACTACGAAAAAGGCCACCTCCATAGCTGAGACGTCAACATGTCTACCTGGGATGCGGAGCACCCAGGTTTGATTACCGGTACTGCCAGCCATTTTTCTTTTGTGAAAGGACTGGAATGGGGTGCATTCAACCTTGTGAGACCAACTTTGTATGGGGCAGTGCGTCTGACGAAAACCACCTTTGTCGAATGGTACGCTAAGTATTAGGATGGCCGCAGTGCAAAACACGACGCTGGTCGATCTGGGACGCCAACCAGAATTTACAACAACTTCAGTGGGAGATACTCGAGCATACGTCCTATGCGATTAGGGCACCTTTGGTCCCTTAAAAAAGGCCTTGAAGAGTTGACATTTCCTGTTAGACGACGATGTGCACAGGAACTTATGGACTTCTTCACACAGCAAGACACAGTGATTTACGAAAAGGGTGTCCTCAACCTGGTGCACGAGTGGGATGATTGCCTCAATGCTCATGGAGATTTTGCCTGACTGGCGTACAGATTTTGGAATACACAGCCACTGAACCGAAACTTTTTGATCATCCCCTATATATTTGTGGCAGACTTCTGCTTCAATAGAATATGTAAACTATAGCTCCATGCACTGACCCTAACGGACCATTCAGTAGCTTCTAGCCACCATATCATCATCTGTCAACGGTGTCATTCACATGCAGTTGGCGAATGAGTTCAGCACACTGGTCTCATGGCCAGTTAGCTCTCAGAACGTGGAGCTGCTACTTCTCACTCAAGTAGCTCCTCAATTGGCATCAAGAAACTGAGTACACCCTATCCAATCCTCCCATCTAGAAAAGTCTCTGACAATATTGTGAACTGAATTTGGGTCCTCCACATAGCAGTCAGACATGATGATTACCCAGCTACAGAGGAAGACATAGTATGTAAAGCATATACCAAACTTAGATGTTGTGCACTAGACATGTGTAATACACAGAAATTTTTCTCGACAATTTCTTACTGCCAAACACTGAAACTAATAAAAGGATGAAAGGTGACAACTAACAATATAGTTGAAGCTTTGAGTGATAGACAAACACATAAACTGGACTGAGAATGTTGCTAAGATTTCGGATGAATCTTCCTTCACACACACACACACACACACACACACACACACACACACACACACACACACACACACACCTATGTGGCTACATTGTTTTGACTGGCTATGTTGTATTGCAATGTAGTTTAATTGGGTAAGGTACTGCATTGGTGAGAGTGGGCGAGGGGAGAAAGGAGTTGGGGAGCAGGAAGAGGTGTTGGAGGGAAGGGTTACTGACAGCTGGCATTGGTGAGAGTGGGTGAGGGGAGAAAGGAGTTGGGGAGCAGGAAGAGGTGTTGGAGGGAAGGGTTGCTGACAGCTGGGGGGGGGGGGGGGGGAGGGGGGGCAAAGACAGCAAGCACTAATGATAGGAAGACAGACCAGGTAAGTTGTGTGTGCTGCACAATGATGTAGAGTAGCTCACTGGGAAGGGGAAAGAAAACAGAGGAACATGGAAACTGAATAGGGGACAGCGTGAGTGTAGAAACAGTAGAGTGGATGCTGTCTGGACTAAGTTGAGGATAGGTGGGGGCCAGGGGATAGTGAAGAATGAAGCTAGGGGATTGGCAGATACATGATTATTTTACAAGGACGATTCCCATCTACATAGTTCGCAGAAGCTGGTATTGGGAGGGAGGAGGGTGGGGGAGCGATGGATTCAGATTGTATGTGTGGTGAAGCAGCCACTGAAGTTGAAAATGTTTTACTACCAGGTGGTCAACTCTGCCACAGTTTGGCACCATCATTCAGGTGGACAGCTAGTTGGTGGTCATGCCTATAGAAATGGCTTGCAAAAGTTACAGCAGAGCTGGTATGTAATATAACTGGTTCCAAGGTGACCTTGCCTTCGAGGATAGGCTATGACTGTGACAGGACTGGAAAAGGATGTGCTTGGCACATGCATAGGACAGGTCACGCAATTGCATCTTCCACAGGGTTATGATTCATGTGGTAATGTGCTGGAAGAAGATGTAGCATTAGGATGGTTCAGGACATTTTGTAGACAGGGTAAGCAGTGGAGTATCACTAGAAGTTTTGGGAAGGATTGTAGGTAGTATGTTCTTCATTTATGGATAAGATGATAAGTAGCTGATGCTCTGGTGAATGATATAGTAAAGCTTTTTCAATCTGGGGTGATACTGGATAATGTGGACACTGCTCCTTTTCAGATGGTTCATGAGAGAGGTTGGAGGATTAACAACACATGTGAATATGCCATGGGAAATCTGTTGGTAAAATAGTTTTTGAGAATAAGGGCTTTCTGTGAAGGCCTTAGTAAGATTTCCTGCATAATGGGCAAAGGGTTGCTCATCACTGCTGATGTACTATCAATGAGTGTCTTAACTGTATGGTAGTGGCTTTCTAATGTGGAACGGATGGTAGCCTTCAAAAAGGAGGAACTGTTTATAGTCAGTTAATATGGGCAGTGGTTTTTATGGAGACATAGGAGATGTGGAGAATAATGTCCAGGAAGGTAGCAAGAGGTGACATAGATTGGAGACAAGGTGTAGATGAATGAGGATACTGTCTTGGCCCTGAGTTCAGTTCATAAAGATATCATCAATTAATATGAATCAGATAAGGTGTTTTCTCTAGATAACCAATAAAAGATTAGTGTAGGATGGTGCCTTGTGAGTGCCCATGGCCATGTCATGGATTTGTTTATGTGTCTTCCTCCCAAGGGACAAGTAACATAGTTTATCAGTAGTTGCATGAGAAATAAGGTGGTGGGTCTGGAAGCAGTTGGACATTGAGAGAGATATCATTCAACAGCTACAGTGCCATGGGTACGGGAAATGTTGGTATATACAGGGAGGTGATATCAACAGTGACGAAAAGGAATCGTCATGGTAATGGAGTGGGAATTGTTGACCGATGATGAAGGAAGTGGTTTCTGTCTTAGACATAAGAAGCTAGGCTACAGGCAACAGGATGGATGTGTTGGTCCACAGGAGGTGAGATTATTTCCATAGTAGCACAGGGAAAAATATATGAGGTTAGTGTGTGTGAATTAGTTGGCATGAGGAGGCAGGTGGATTTAGAGAACAGGTTCTGGGATAGACCTAAGGATTTGAGTCAGGATTGGAGATTATATAGACTTCTGATATGGGAACACTAAGACAGCACTTGTAGGTGGAAGAATCAGACTGCCAGGGAGCCATTGTGTTTCATCATGAAAGTGGCAGGCACAGGGAGGGTGATTAGATCAAGGTCTGTCTTATATTTGTGAATGGCTGTTTTCTTTATCTGTCAAGAAGTCTGTGTCATTGGGAAGGCACCTAAGAAAAAGGGGCGAGGCCAAGTTGCAGGTAAGAAATTTCTGATAGCTACGAAGGGTGTGGTTGAGTGGGAGTGTTGTCCATACTTTGTTGTTGTTGTTGTTGCCTTGTATTCTCTCTCTCTCTCTCTCTCTCTCTCTCTCTCTCTCTCTCTCTCTCTCTCTCTCACACACACACACACACACACACACACACACACACCATTTGTTCGATCTGTCTCTACATTTTCCTTCTCACCTTTCTTATGCACACTAGTGCAGTTATGCAGGACTCAATGGCAGCCTGTAATGCCCAATGTGCTGTACTCTGACTGTAGTGTACATTTCCCTCTATTTATCTGATTGCTGTCTTTCAGTTTAATATTATTTAACTATCAAATTATCTCATCTAATCTATCCACCTTCCTGCTACACATTGCTCCACTGATTATTTCACTTGATATGTGTGGAGAAACATTACCAACGAAGCAAGGTTTTTTCTCTTCATGTAATGATCACAGCATTTTGATCATGACTGAACTAGCCTGCACCTCAATGGGTAAATTAGCATCAACTCAACCTACAAATTCTCTTATGATGAGTTTTCAACACCAATTCACACAAATATACATCTGCTGCCAGTGTAATGATTGAAATTTTTTACAGGACAAGGGAATTAAGTGAAGAGCAATTATTAATATTAACTTCAGCTCTTTTGCAAATGATTCAGTTATCTATAATGAAGCACTGTCTAAAAAAAGCTGCACAAATATGATTTCAAAGTGGTTCAGAGACTGGCAACTTATTTTAAATGTTCAGAAATGAAAAACTGTGCACTTCATGAAATATGGAAAAGTAATATCTTATGATTACAGTATCAATGAGTCACAACTGAAGGCAGTCAACTCATGCAAATACCTGGGTGTAACAATTTGTGGGGATGTCAACTGGAATGACCACTAAGGGGTCAATCATAGTTAAGGCAAGTATCAAACTATGATTCATTGGTAGAATACTGGGGAAACACTGCCAGGCTACAAGAAACACTACACACAAAACATTCATGCATCCCATCTTGCTCAAGTGTGTGGGACCCATACTGAATAGGACTAAAAAGGGACAATAGCTACCCAGTGAAAGCCTACTTACAAACTTTTAAGAACCAGTATTAGTGAAGAATCCAGAAGTACACTTTGCCCCCTACATATCACTACCAAAGGGTCCACAAAGGCAATATTACACTAATTCAGGTGCACACAGGGGGGTTTAAGCAGTCACTTCCTGTGCTCCATATAAATAGGAATGGGAACCCTAAAATGTGATATCCCTTCTAAGAATCATCAGGTGCATTTCGTCTCATGTTTCAGCAGATATTTGTAATTTCGTTTTTGCATTGTGTAGTTGGAGTCAGCCCAAACAGATACTGTTCATCACAGTTTTCATGTGACATTCAATGACGATGGAAAGCATTGTTTTTTTTCCCCCATTTCAAACAAAATGATTGTTAAAGTGGAGTTTTATGTGCAAAGTCAATAGAGCGGCCCCAAATCAGTCTAGTGCGATATTAATTTTATCAGTATACAGGGTGTGTCATGAGGTTTCCTCCAGTTTCTGGAGGGTATTTCTTAGGTTATGTGGGACAAAAAATGTAAATAAAGTAATGGGATCAGATCCATAATTAAGGAACTACAGTAATCGAAAAACTCAGGAAAAAGGCAGAAAAAAACTTTTACTCTAGGATTTCACTATCAAAAATGCACATAATAATTAATTTACACAATTTTGTAGCAGTCTTCTGCATTCAGAGAGGACTTAAAGAAAGTGTTCAAAATTTCCTCCCTGCATTCGACGGCAAAGATTCACACAGGAGTGAACTACGTGAGTAGCATTTCATAATTTCACATGCTTGTTCCTTATTGACGTTGCGGCAACAAAAATGCGTTGTATGAATTCTTCTCATGTTTCCACCTTAACTTTATACACAATGTCTTTCATCCACCCCCAGATGCAGTAACCTAGGGGTGTTAAATCTGGGGATCTGACAGGCCAGTTGATAGGCCCCCCATGACCTATCCATTGATGTGGGAATTGCTGATTAAGATAAGCTGTTACCACATGGTGGAAGTGTGCAGGTGCCCCGCATTGTTGGACACACATGTGGCGTCTTGTTTCCAAAGGAACATCTTCAAGAAGCTGCAGTAAATCTTCTCGTAGAAAGTTACCGTACATCTGACCATTTAAATTTCCCGGGACAATAACTGGCCCAAGAACTGGTCACACACAACACCACACCAGACATTGACACTGAATCTGCGTTGAAATTGAGATACTACTGTGGTATGGGGATTTTCATCTGCCCAGACATGCATGTTATGCATTTTGTTGATGCCACCTCTTGTAAAGGTTGCCTCATCACTGAACATTATGAAGCGACAGAGCTGCTGATTTGCATTTAACCAGTTACAAAAGTGCAAACGGCTATCACAATCATGTGGCTCTAAATGGTGAGCTTCCTGCACATGAAAAGGATACAGTCCATTCTCATGAAGAATCCTACATACCTTAGATTGTGAAACATTCAATCAGGTAACCAGGCATCTTGTACTTGAACAAGGACTGCGGTCTACTGAATTAAGGGTTTCTTCTTCTTCTTGAACGTCACAATATCTTTCGGAGTGAATACAAATACTGGGAAAAGTACCAGTTTCTAGCAACGTTCAATATGTTCCACTCAATGTTTTGGGACTTGGAATCCTATGATTAGGATACCTACAGTCATATTCAGCAACAGCAGCTTCTGCATAACCATCACAGAAGCCCAAAATGTACACCATCTCTCCGTACTCCTGCGATGGAAACTTGTATGGCATTGCAAAGTGTACTGTACACAGGACACAATAACAGTAAACAGTGACTGCAGTATCAACAGCATGATTGTTATGCAAACGTACCACTCGCTGCACTTGTCTACCTAAGACTGATTGTGTGTCTTGTGAACACAAATGTCATGCTCCATATACCGTGGCACGTTTTGGAACTCTGTTGTAGCTCCTTAATCATGGATTTGATAACATTACTGTATTTACATTTTTTGTTCCAAATAACCTAAGGAATAACCTCCAGCAACCGTGGGAAAACCTCATGGCTCACCCTATATGTTAACAAGAAGAATTACCAGTACTCCTGTGGTGAAAGCACTGCCCTGGTCGAAGCTGACTGCTACTGCCATGCAGTAGTGCTGCCCAATAGTTCCTGTGGTACTGGTTATTATTTGGTTTCACAGCTCCTGTTAATACATATTGATAAAATGAATGCTGCACTAATTTGGACTGCTCTATCAGATGTGCATGTAAAATTGCACTTTGAACACAATTTTGTTTGTAACAGAAAACAAATCAACACTTTCCATCAATACTGACTGTTGCATGAAAGACATGATAAGCAGTATTTGTTTCAGCTGACTCCAGCTACACTTTGCAAAAAGGAATTACAAATATGTTCTGAAACACCAGAGTAAACGTGCCTGATGACTCTCATGAGGGGCACCTTGTATGTATATATTCTTTCATCTGAAGCACAAATCTTCACAGGCATTGTTTTAAGAAACAAACTTCAGCTCAAAAGAGCTGCTCTCTCAGTATGAACAGTTGGTAAGTTCTATGAGCAACTATCCAAGAGTAGAGTTTACATGTGTCCACTAGCAAGTCCACATGCCGAACCTCATAACCGTGTATACATTAAGTTGTGCTCTAAAACAATCTTCAAGAGTCACCCTCAGCAATTTACTCTTTAACACACATACTTCTTTAGGCGATAGATCAAACAGTGGACACATACATATAATTAATGCTGGGCTGGGTTTTGCACGACACCTGCTGTTCTTCCTCAGAGTGTGCAAGCACACACAAGATAAGACACACACACACACACACACACACACACACACACACACACACACAGAGAGAGAGAGAGAGAGAGAGAGAGAGAGAGAGAGATCAATTTTACTTTTCTCTTTTTGATCTTCAATCTTCTAGCGGGTTAATGTAACGGGCCATGACTTCAACTTCCTCTATTATCTGTTGGGTATATTCCAATCTCTCTCCACCTCTACAGTCTTTACTGTCTTTAGCTCCCTCTACCACCATGAAAGTTGTCCCTTATGTTTTAACACAAGTCCTACCATCTCCTCCCTTCCTCCTTTCAGTATCATCCACATACTCCTTTCTTTACTGACTCTCAAGTGAACTTTCAGATTTCTGTCTTAGTACACCTATTTTACATCATCATTCGATAGCACCACATCTCAAATGTTTCAATTCTCTTCTTTTCTGGTTCCTCACAATCCAAGATTCACTTCCCTGCAATGCTATGCTTCAAATGGACATTCTCAGAAATTTCTTCTCCCAATTTAGATCTATGTTTGATGCTAGTTGTCTTTTGGCAGGAATAACCTCTTTGCCTGTGTAAGTCAACTGTTTTGTCCTTACTGCTTTGTCTGTCATGTGTTATTTTGCTTCTAAGGTAGTAGAATTCCACCATTCCATGGTATTATTCCTCATTACATTCAACTTTCTTCAGTTTATTGGTTGGTTGGTTGATTGATTTGGGGGAGGGGACCAAACAGTGAGGTCAATGATCCCTTTGGATTAGGAATGATGGGGAAAGAAGTCGGCCGTATGGAAAACCTAAATCAGTATGGCTGGATGTGAGTTTGAACTGTCGTCCTCCCAAATGCAAGTTCAGGGTGCTAACCATTGCGCCCCCTCGCTCAGTCTTCAGTTTATTGTAATTCCTCTAAGACTATCAGTGTCACTAGGAATCTTATTGATGAGATTGTTTTACCCAGAATTTTAATCTCATTCCTGATCTTTCATTTTTGCACATACGCATTTCATTTTTGCCATTGCTTCTTCAGTGTGTAATTGAACAGTAGAGGTAAAAGACAACATCCCTGTTTTATAATTTTTATAATCCAAGCACTTCATTCTTGATCTTCCATTCTTTTCCCCCACTTGGTTCTTGTACATATTGTGTATTACCCATCTTTCCTTATACCTTACATCTGTTTTCCTGAAAATTTTGAACATCTTACACCATTTTATATTGTCAAATGCTTTTTTATGCCAACAAATTTTATGAATGTGTCTTGATTTTTCTTAAGCCTTGCTTCCAATATCAAGCACAATGCCAAGACTGCATCTTATGTCTTTACCTTTCCTAAGGCCAAACTGATAATCTTCTAACAGGTCCTCAACTTTCATTTCCATCTGTACTTTATTCTTGTCAGCAACTTGATGTATGAACTATTATGCTGATTGTGCAACAATTCCACACTTATCTGCCTTTGCTATTTTTAGAATTAAGTGAATCATATTTTTTCAGAAGTCTGGTGGTATGTCTCTCGACTCTCAGATTCTACAAACCAACCTGGACAGCAGTTTAGTTGCCACTTTTCCCAATGATTTTGAAACTCCAAGGAAATCTTATCTATGCCTTTTACCTCATCTGCAAGTCTTTCAAAGCTCTGTTAAAGCCTGACTCTATCACTATATCAGCTATATCTCCCATACACTCCAATTTCTTCTTCTAGCATATTGCCAGATAGTTTATCTCCCTTGTAGAAGCCTTTAATTTACCGTATTTACTCGAATCTAAGCCGCACCCGAAAAATGAGACTCGAAATAAAGGAAAAAAAAATAAAATTTCCCGAATCTAAGCCGCACATAAAATTTGAGACTCGTAATTCAAGGGGAGAGAAAAGTTTTAGGCCGCACCTCCAAATCGAAACAAAGTTGGCCCATTGTAATAAGAGACACAATTTAGGTCGAATGAATGACGATACAGCTACAGTAGTTTGGTTCGAGTCGTAAGCTTAGCAGTTAAGCTTTACCAGGCAGCCATTGCTATGCGTCAGGCGCTCCGTCCGTATTTATATGGGTACCCTTCCTTTTTCGCGTGCTTCGTCTGGTTTTTAATCGATTGCTTATTTTGCTTTGATCTGATAAGTGCCGTTTTCTTTGTTATAGGTGTTTACGTCACTCTAAGCTGAAAATGCATTACTGTACTGTGTCATGCATTGTTTGTCGCGGCACGGCTTGCTTTTGTGTGCGCTATCGCCGCTTACAATTAAGGAAAAAAAGAGAGGAATCGTCTCATTAGCGAAACAATGCTATTTGTTGTTATTTATACTGCTGCTTTCTTTGATAATGATCAACAAGAACCAAATAATAAACTGCGTATGATAGAAGATGTTCTGAACAAGAGTTTAGCAAAAATTTTTCTCCGTTTGAAAATCTTTGCGGCCGCTTCTTTAGTATATCAAATTCTGCACAGAAATTAGAGTCATCTTAGATTTAAAAATCTAGTCAGTTGCCGTGCTTCATTTCTGACTGTATCACTATTAGGCATAAGAATAATACGAATATAAACATGACACGATATTTATATTCTTCCACGTTTGCTGTTGTCTCACTCTAGTTTTGTAGTTTATTAGGCAGACAGGATTTAATTGAGATAGCAGCAAACATGAAACAATACGTTGCAAAATGTTTATATTCGTATTCTTTCTTATGGTGCAGAGAATACTGCATGTGATTCACATTTCTTCAGGTTCCTATTAGCAACCATCTCTTCCCACAGGTAGGACAAAATTCAGAACGTAGAGTTGGCCATATTGACAAACATCCCAAACCATCTTGCCAGTCAGATTTTCGTAGTACATTGAAATTCTGCTACATTTGAAGATGAACAATACGGAATTTGTATTTACTTCGTTGGATAATGTATGAAAATGCAGTGGTGGAAACTCATGGCGGAGAATAAAAGCTCGTCTTCCACCTTTTTTTTTAAATTTATTTACTGACGCAGAGGTTTTGGCGCCAGTATTTATCTTTGTGCCTACAAAGCATGCCTGTGTAGCGCTACATATATTCGACGGCAGAAGTTAGTTGTGGCGGCACCTAACATTTTTCAGAACTTCCGCTTGCTTTGCACTCGATTCCAAGCCGCAGGCGGTTTTTTGGATTACAAAAACCGGAAAAAAGTGCGGCTTAGATTCGAGTATATACGGTACTTTTTATATCCATCCCCTCCCTCCTCTGCATTTAACAGTGGAATTCCTCTTGCACTCTTAATTTTGATGCCTTCGCTTTTAATTTTACCATGGGCTGTTTGACTTTTCTCTATGCTTAATCAGTCCTTCTGACCACAAATTCTTTTTTGATTTGTACTTTTCCTGCAGTCATTCTACCCCAGCTTCCCAGCACTTCCTTTTTATTTCATTCGTAAGTGACTTGTATTCCTGTCTCTCTTGATAATTTTTACTTTTATTGACTGGCTGAAATATTTTTTTTTCCAATATCCCAAGTTTCTTTGCAATTTCCTTGTTTGCACCTATAGGCCTATCAGCCTGTCCAATTTCTGTGATTACTCTTTTTTGTGATGCCCATTCCTCTTCAATTGAACTGCCCACTTTGGCATTCATTATTGCAATATCTACAGCATATACATATATCACACTGAAATTTTCACTCTTCAGGGTCGAGTCTCTGTCAGCACACAGTTTTAATCTGCTGGGAAGTTTCATATCAGCACACACACTGCTGCAGAATGAAAATTTCATTCTGAAAACATCCCCCCCCCCCCCCCCCTCCCCGCTGTGGCTAAGCCATGGTTCCGCAATATCCTTCTTCAGAGCTCTTGCCTGCGAAAGGCAAAGGTTCCAATTTTGAATCTTGGTCTGGCACACAGATTTTATCTGGCAGGAAGTTTCATCTATGATCACTCCTCAGTACTTTAGTATCCCACTTCTTCACTGTCACTAAATTGTGATCTGAGTCTATACCTGCTAACTTTAGAATATAAGTCTCACCATAACCTTCCTCTTGTGATTTTTGAACAATGTATTTACAATTATTAACTAATATATTTAAAAACAAAGATGATGTGACTTACCATACGAAAGCGCTGGCAGGTCGATAGAAACACAAACAGACACATACATACATACAAAATTCAAGCTTTCGCAACAAACTGTTGCCTCATCAGGATAGAGGGAAGGAGAGGGAAAGACGAAAGGAAGTGGGTTTTAAGGGAGAGGGTAAGGAGTCATTCCAATCCCGGGAGCGGAAAGACTTACCTTAGGGGGAAAAAAGGACGGGTATACACTCGCGCACACACACACACATATCCACCCACACATATACAGACACAAGCAGACATATTTGAAATATGTCTGCTTGTGTCTGTATATGTGTGGATGGATTTGTGTGTGTGTGCACGAGTGTATACCCATCCTTTTTTTCCCCCTAAGGTAAGTCTTTCCGCTCCCGGGACTGGAATGACTCCTTACCCTCTCCTTAAAACCCACTTCCTTTCGTCTTTCCCTCTCCTTCCCTCTATCCTGATGAGGCAACAGTTTGTTGCGAAAGCTTGAATTTTGTGTGTATGTATGTGTCTGTTTGTGTTTCTATCGACCTGCCAGCGCTTTCGTATGGTAAGTCACATCATCTTTGTTTTTAAATATATTTTTCTCGCGTGGAATGTTTCCCTCTATTATACTGATATCAATTATTAACTAAAATGTATTCAAACTCAATAGGTTTTCCTTCTGCCTCATGCCTAGTACCACACCCTTATTCTCCCATACTTCTAGCTTCTATTCCTTCCCCTAATACAGCGTTCCACTCTCCCATGCTTATTGGACCTTCATCTGGCTTTACATACTGAATTACCTGTTCAATATTCTCACATACTTCCTCTGTATCTTCACATTCTGGTTGTGGTGTCAGCATGTATATGTGAACTGTTGTCGTTGACATTTATTTGCAGTCAATTTTAATGAGAATAATTCTATCACTGAACTGTTCACATCAACTCATTCTCTGCCCTACCTTCCTATTCAGAATGAATCCCACTTCCATCATACCATTTACTGGCACTGTTTACATTAATATTTGTCTGACCAGAAATCTTATCTTCTTTCTATTTCAGTTCACTGATCCACACTATATCTAGTTGGACTCACTGCACTTCCTTTTTCACATTTTATAGCTTCCCTAACACATTCAGACTTCTGTAATTCCATGTTCCAACTGTTAGAATGTCACCCTTTTGTTTGTTATTCAATCTTTTTCTCTTGGTTACCTCCACTTGGCAGTCCTCTCCCAGAGATCTGAATGGGGACTAAACCACAACCTTTGCTGATGAAGAGATCATCATAATAGTTTTACAATTACAAGCCATGTGTCCTACATATACTCATTATGCACGTTTAATGCAGCAGTTTCTACTGCCTTCTGTGCCTCACACCAACAATCACTACTGATTCTTCTGTCTTTAGGGGCAGTTTACCAACCCGAGGGCAATGCAGTGGCCTGAATCTCTTCCAATTCCTACACAGTCTCTGACAAGACTGTATGTAGAATGAGGGTGAGTTCTTATACCGTAAACCTTCAGACACCATTGTTGGTGATCTTTTAAACAATTTAAGCAGAGGCTGGAATCAAACTGGAGACTCAGGACATTTTGATTACCAGTCAAAGACGTTCCTCTTAGGCCATGGTGACACACACTATAATGACAGAAGGCAATATGAAAGTTAACACAACAATCTCTATTTTTTCTGTGTTGTTAGGCTCATGAAGGCATTCTCCATACATAAACAGCAACACTTCCACTGATTCATTTATCATCAGAACCAGAATGTGGTTATGCTTTCCACTTCAAAAATGAAATACACCAATTTTTC
Source organism: Schistocerca piceifrons (assembly GCF_021461385.2). Classification (NCBI taxonomy): domain Eukaryota; kingdom Metazoa; phylum Arthropoda; class Insecta; order Orthoptera; family Acrididae; genus Schistocerca; species Schistocerca piceifrons. Next base: position 57,131,704 of record NC_060142.1, on the reverse strand, counting down.
AAGTACTCACCTATTCACAACCTCCATCGAATGCAATGACATTTCCATATTAACAAGGACACTGAAATATTCTGTGATTTGGCTTGACTGCATCAGCTTTAGTAGAACTTCTATAGCTATTAATGGATTACTTTCGACCAGATCTGGAAGCTATGAAAAGTCATTAGGTTTATGTTACTTGAATTATATGCAACATTAACATTCCTGTACAGACAATAATTATTGATTAATGTGAATATCTTTTATCAGTGTAATGTTTCCTTTGTCCATATATAAATTTCAATTAATTTTATAAATCAAGAACTTTATTTTCTTGGAAAATTAAAACAAGCAAGATTACTTTTTGGAACATGATGCAGAAAATCTTTTAATCAGATATTTACTAACTAGAGACATGACGAAACTACATAAAGTTCTAAAGTAATCAAGTTCATCATCGGTAAGATGCTAATTTTCCATTCTTTTGCAAATTGCATTAGACAGTAAAAGCACAGTCCACATTCTCCTAAAAAATAAAAGAAAGAAATCATAACTTTTAAGTGTTCCTATATCTAGTATTATTCTGAATTCAGTAACAAAAACCACACCACCACCACTATCACCACCACCACCGACAACAACAACAACAACAACAACAACTACGACAACTATACCCACAATGAATGAGCCCTTACCAGCTTGTCTCACCTTCAATGCAGTGTCTAAAGCCAACAATGAAACCCTATCATGCTGATACTATCAGTACTGACTCGAATGTTGGAACATGGTAGTACTGAAGTGAAAGAAGTCTCAGCATCAGAGTGGTAAATAAATGTTTGAAATCAGTAACTCAATATTTATTGATAGTTGTTCCTAACTGCACTAATAAATAAACACCTTCTCCAGCCTTTTTGTAAAACTGTTCGTATTTCCACTGGAAGTAAGTAAATGAGAATTTAGGTGATATTTCCATTACAAACAAATGGCCATGACCCTTACCAAATGAAAATTACGGACTTTCATGATAATGTAATTGAAAACAAATGGGGACACTGGCATAGACTAACTTAGGCACCTTACTGAGTTGTTATGTGGCTTTTTTGGGCTGTTATTATACCTTTCAATCTTGAGACACAGATAGACATGCTAGATGTAGGCCAAAAGAGTGGACTAATGTTCGATGCTTCTTCACCAGAGGCTGTCCTTTCATCAGTCACATCTGTCGAACAGCTTATGTATAATGGGGCAGGGTGTCAAAATGAGGAAATAAGTGAGGGTGAAGCCTGCTTTGAAGGTGTAATATCATCAAATACCACTTTGGCCCTGTCTGTAACAGGGGAGTATATTATTGGAAACGTGGAAATAAGGGAAATCTGTCTTTCAGGACTGTCAAGAGTAATTTTAAATTATTAAACAAAAAAAGAGACTTGGACTTTTGGAGTAAACATATTGAAAACCAGGATACACAACAACAGAAGTTTTCAAAGGTCAACACAATCTGTCTACCTAAATTTAATAATGCATATAGTAAGAATATGATGATCCATAAGGTTAATATACAGCAGAGGGACATTCAAGCCACAATGGAGGTGGGACTAAAAAGGTTTAAAGCATCTGCTGTGTAAGTGTATGTTTTCGAGAAGAAACATGGCATTGTGTCACATGAAATAACTGATCTTATTACAACTAAAAAGCTGGGTAACAAGAGAGCCATATTTACTGCATATGAAGAGTTTATCACTGGCGACAGAGCTCTAATGGAAATTGTCAGCAGGCAGAATGTGTACAATAGCAATTTAAGTGGGTTCAATTTATAAATTATATCTGGGCAAACTCTTGCCAAAAAAGGAATGAAAGGTGTTTACACAGTCGAGTGGTTTGTCCGTAACAAGACACAAAGCTACACCATAATGTCAACAGTATATGCAGATGGACACTCGTTATCACCTCTGCTAGTAGTTTTAATGCAGCCAAATGGGAAATTTGTGTAGCGAGTTAAACAAAGTTTGTTTCTTGCAGACAATATTTTAGCAGTTGCCTGTGATAGAGATATCTTTGTTTTGAACATTTAATATTGTGATTCACAAATGAAGGTTAAAAGAATGAAATTAATGTTTCATTAAATAGTGGCATAGTAGCTGCTTATGTTTATTGAAAAATTATTAAAATAATATTGAACATATACGTGTGTGAGTTGACATATACATATTGTGTAATCATAGCCTTCTTAAAATATGAGGTCAAGTTAGTGATGTTCCATTGTCAATAAGGTTTGGGAACCAGCACTAGGTCTAACTAAGAAGACGCTATGCACTAAACAAACAGAATGAGCTGGCGGACACAATGGATGGATTGCCTATATCCATGTTACCACTGCTGGGACAACCGCCAGATGTTGCCGAATATGAATGCCAATGCAGTTGCCTCTTTGGCCACCAATGTGTGCCCTCAGGTGTCAACTGTGTATGGAGACTAATGAGGAGAGGGGATATAAGTTAGCTGTGCATCCCCAGAAGGTCAGCTGACAAAATATTGTGCCCGTTGGACAATATGAAACAGTAGTACAACCATTGACTGACTAATATGCCAGGAGTAATAGAAGAATTGAAACCATAAAATTGTCAACATAGAAGATATTCAATGAATGCTGTCACACAAAACAAATCAGAATGGACATAGACAATGAGGAAATATAGCCTTTACAGTATGAGTACCCTTTGCTTTGGCTGTTATGATAAAAGGCAGTTACACACAAAGTTTTCATAGTTTATGAAATAAAAGCAACAATACAAATTAAAAACATGGACAACTGCATGCTGTTTTCCTATATTTTGTATCATTACATGTACAATAAAATTTTTATTTCATATTTCATATTTTTCATGAAGTTTAATATGAAACAATTTATTACTTTGTTTTTATATGATTGAGCACCAAAACATCAAGTTTCCTTTTGCCCTGTTATGAGTATTTTGCAGCACTGCTAACAAATATACTGAACAATTAACTTTAATTTGTATCAGCCCGAAACAGGCATAGCAGGTAATGGGAAATGCAGGACTAACCAGTAATTTACCAATGAATTCTATGAAATACATAGGAAAAGTTCAGTACAATCAAAAGGGGATTAATGAGGTGTGTGTGTGTGTGTGTGTGTGTGTGTGTGTGTGTGTGTGTGTGTGTGTGTGTGAGAGAGAGAGAGAGAGAGAGAGAGAGAGAGAGAATCGTGTTATCTCATTGGGTGGGGAAAAAAATCATTCAATCTGAAGTCACTACACACTTGAAGAAATTGCGAGAAATTACAACACAGGTTGGACTTTTATCCATAAGAGTAAGTAGATACTCATGAACTCACAGTTAAATAGAAATTCTGTTTGCAGGTATTATAAAACAGTGGTTTGACATGTAATCAAATGACACTACGAGTGCAATCACATTAACATTTAGTCTTTTATAAATGTGCCCAATAAAAACCTTTCGTATCTGTGAGTCCATGTTGTTCTTTGTATCTGTATGATAATAAAAATGGGAACTATATTATTTTATACAATGTGGTTCAGCAATATCAATTCCATTCATTCATTTTAACATCAGTAGCAACAAGATAATTAACAGAGACAACTGGAAGCATGATGCCATGATGTTTCTGGGCTTCCGGAATGTTTCTGGCTATATCTACATCTACAGCCACACTCTGCAAATCACTGTGAAGTGCACTGAGGGAGGATGCTTTCCATTTTAATATGCATTTAGGTTTCTTCCTGTTCCAGTCACATATGGAGTGAAGGAAGAATGATTACCTAAATGCCTCTTTGCATGTGGTAATTAAGCTAACATTGTTTTTGCACATCCGACAGTGGTAATAAGTAGGTGGCTGTAATCTATTCCTGGATTCCTTATTTAATATCGGTTCTTAAAAGTTTTATAAATGAGCCCAATAAATCCCTTTGATACATCTAGGCTCAGTTGTCAGTGTTATGTTTCTAACAATAAAAACAAGAACAACAAGATCTACTACAATTGAATGTTTTCAAATAAAAGCAGACACAACTGTGTACTACTATTTTATTTATTTAATGTAATAATTTATTCTAATACAGCTGTTGAATTTTTATTTTCAACATTGATTTCTTGAACAATGATAATATCAGATTGAAAGATCTGATCAGTTGGTACAGGAGGGTAATAGAATCAACCAGATGATACCCGAGCCACAATAATTTCTAATTATTCAAAAAGGGTCCTTCACATCAGTAGCCCAAGTATAAAGTGATACTGGAATTGTACTTCTTGCACAAGTAATAGGTATACTTTAAAGGTGTGATTACTTTGATTCCTCAAAATAAAAAAGGCACTGAGCAAATTTAAGCTGTAACTGTCATTTCTTCTATCCTTCCTGCTTCATCTTCTATCAACACAGAGGCAAATCACAACTGAAGACTGAATTTAATTTGCTATACATCAAAGCAAGTCATATTAAGAGTCATTTCTGTTTATCTGTATAAAGATTTCTGATATTTATGCTGTGACAATATCAAACTTATAACAACTTGAGAATAACTGCCATGCTAGAAGTAAAACAAATAACTGAAATTGTTGCACATGTTTTCTTACTGATAAAGACATATTTAGAACAGGGAAAATCACAGATGTCTCAGAGACATATTTTATCAAGACATTCTTCCATATTCCTGATGTGATATGGATGCATAGAAAAATTAAATGGGGATAAGCTCACCAGGTTTTGAACTACAGGGTTATAACTAACTGTCACTGTGAACATTTCATAAATACATGGTGATTATTATGGAATGGACATTTATACAAATAAACATCATTTTTTGCTTATAGATAAAAAATTGTAACCAAGACAGGAAGTCCTGAAACTGCACACTTCAACTGTATATGAAATTCTATTCCACATAAAAATACACATTTTTGTAATATTTTATATAAACAAATATTTTAATTAATTTTCCTAAAAACAAACAATTTATCATTTTTATTTGTTATAATTTTTAAATTGAATAAAAATCTCATGCACTATCATGCTATGAGAACACAATTTCAATCAACTTCGTTTGTAAACATATTGCATAGTGAGTGAGGTCTACAACACATGTTGCCTTGCTAGCTTACAGGTGGATGCAGCAATATATTATGCGAATATCTTAGAAAAATTTAACTCACTGATTGATGAACTAAATAAGGATGACACTTCTTCAGAACTCGCTCAACGACAGTGCACTAAAAAATGAACTGCCTTAGAAATCGGCAAATCTGAGTTATTTGTTTCACTCTACCAAAAAAATTAGAAAAATCAACCAGCTTGTTAACTGATACAGTTAATGAAGTGCAATGGACTTCATACTATGTGTAAAATTGCCAGTGTTTTGGAAGGGAAAGTAGACATTGGTGAAATTGTAAATGAGTGTGCCAGTGACATTCGATATACAAGATTATCATCATGTGCTGTTAAAAGGTTTTTCTCCCAGTATCATGCATTGTTTCGAGACACTGACATCAGTTTGTGATGGAGAACTTTGAGAAAGATTTTGTGGTTCACGGCAAATGTGAGTTGTTTCAATCAATCACACCAACACTGTGATTGCCGACTGATTTATTCATTTATTTATTTATTTATTTTTTTAACATAAGTATTTACAGTTATGTAATACTGAAAAAAATCTTTTTGCAGCTTTATGCATATTTTCATTTTTTCCTGCATAAAAATGAAATATTTAAAATTTTTAACACATAAAAACCCATTCCCCAGTGATCATAATTACAGTTCTAGTTTCAAAATGCTGTAAATAAAAACCAGTGAGTGTACAGGCAATAGGACCCACAAGGACCCATCTCCTTGAAAAAGTACACCCCTACAATAAACAATGCTGTCAACCCGCACACAGTTATCTTTGCAGAAAGTAGCAGTACTGGATGATGTGTGTGTGGGTTTTCTGTAGCCCATACGCTGCAGTTATGTGTATTGATATATCCTTACAGATGGAAATTGGCTTTGTCTGTCCACAGAATGTTCCACGGCCATTCATTGTCCAGTTCCATGTAAGCAGCAAATTCTAGAACAAACGTTTGTCTTACTGGCAGGTCAGCAAGAAGCAACTCCTAAACAGTGGTAATTCTGTATGGATAGCAATGCAGGATGTTTTGTAGAATTTTAAGCACTGTGCTCCCATGTATGTCTGAAGTTCAGGCAGTTCCCCATGAACTGCATGTTTGCACCGTACCGTCTGCCCCCATCATGTAGTGCTGTGGCCACATCTTTCATTGATGTGTAGATCAAGTGTTTCCTTCCCTCTATCACAATGCACTTCCACAGAATCTGCCTTTTCGAATTTCATAATGATAAAATGTTTGTTATATTTATTTTGTTTTTCATAACATTCCCCCCTTCATCAATAATATTCTGTTCAAATTTGACATAAGTTTGAGCAGTTTTCTTTTTCTTCTTAAACAGTCTTTTGAAAGTGGAACATAATTATAATTATCCTGTATGTACTTTGCTGCTACAATCTTGTTTGTTTTGTTGCAAAATGATATTCAACACTAGAAATTTGAGTGAGGCCAGGTGGTGTGTTTGGACAGACAGCAGCTTGCAAAAAGCAGGAAATCTACACAAAGCCCTGGGCCTGGCACAAAATTTTAATTGTTACTTTTGATGTGATTCAAATATTCATTCAACTTGTTGGGGACAATTTCCTGAATTTATATTATCAAACAATGGAAAATCCAGGATGGAATGTAACAGTTTTAGAGAAGGAAGGCCTTTGTCTAATACACGCACACCTATCACGACTCAGCATCTCTGCTATATGGTGTCCTTCTCTAATATTGTTGAATTTATATTATTTAACTTTTAAGTTATGCAATTTGTAAAACAGTAAGTCGCTAAACATGCAGAAGGGTTAGGAGTGTAATACTTCAAAAACACAATGACAAATGTCTGCACTGTATTCCACAGTAGACTAGATGCACATATGTCATAATCTGCATTATTTATTTTCTGGTACTTTTTTCCACAATGCAAATGACAATATTTCTCCTTTCATGTGTGTATTTTTATTTTGGGAACAAGGGGAAGAACTGACACTGTAAATAAACTAACAAATTGTGGAAGGTTCTTTAATGGAGAAGCTCTTTCCCAATGGAAATTAATGAAAGACCGATGTCTCAGTTTTAGTAAGGAAGGAGGATGTTATAGGGAAACTACATGAAGCTAAATAAGGACTGAAATATTAGAATTTAAACTCAAGCTATCTGATCACAAGCCTAGTATCCAACACTTGTTTGATCTGTTCAGCATTTAGGAAAAAGGATCCTTTTGTCCATAAAGCTAAATACTCATTTTCTACTGCTCAGAAGCTTTATGGTTAAACAAGTGTTTCTTGAATTGATATCATTACAGACTCAATGCCACTGGTGTATCACTTGGACTAAATACTTCATTGTAATTAAATATAAAACTCAGATCATTTTTGATTGTTAAAATAATACTTCAACTTTTTTATGTATTTTTTTTAATATTTACAGTGGTGGTGGTCTACGCTTGCCCTCTCTTTGGTTTGGTTTGGTTTAGTTTAGTTTCAGTTTTTGTATGAATCATTGGATCATATTAATGGCAAATCACTATGATGTGGAATGTATCATAAGTCTTACAAACAAGATACATTTTCTCTGTGAAATAAGGCGACATGCTGGGCATTTAAATGGCACTTTTCTTTCAAAAAAATAATCTTCATCCACAACAAAATTAAATAGTAGAACCTAACCACATACTGACACTTTCTATTCTTATTTTTAAATCTTTCATCATCTCTGCCAGCAACTTTAATTTACTAGGTAAGTGATGAAATGCTATTATGGCTGCATACTTAGTTCCTTCCTGTAAAAGAGTAAGGTTTAATTGTCAGTGGCAGAGGTATAACTTATTCCAAAATAAAATCTCTCTAATAATTTTGATATTCCGCATGAGAGGTTTTGTCTCTTTGGGATCTTGTTCATATACTGTATTCTCCATAGGATTTTTCTGAAAAATTAGTTTTAGGGCTTTGACTTTTATTTAAGATTTTGCTGTTACACTAAGACTGCACATTTTATCCCTTTAGCTCACTCTTAATTTTGGGTCAGGCAGGGGAAGGGGTTAGGGGAGAGAGGGGGGTGGGGGTGGAGGGTGCAGAGGTCTATACAGAAGCATAGTGGCTGACTTGTAACAATACCAATGGTGAGGCTCAGTTGTTCACATGTGTTCACACTTTGTAAGTTTTGTATCCTTGTTTGTACTGTTTTCACTATAGCTCGGGGTGTTGTGCAGCTCCATTTCAATAGCACAATAGTATATCCTTTTACAGATTTAGCTACGTAGAATCTTATTGCTTGAAAGGGGAGGGGAACGGGGGGTGGAATAATGAAGTTTCTACCAACAAAGTCCCATTTCTCAAACAGTTGACTCTTCTTTAAAGCGACAGCAATCACCTCACCACCTTTCTGGACATAGAAAGCATCCACTTTTTCAATGCTACCTTTTCATCTTCTTACCGCTAAAACTATGAAAACCATACTTATAGTTACAAGCAACCCACTGCTACAATTCCAGGTCCAATAAGGTACAAAACACACTGCAGAAACATAAACTACAAAATTTACACCATACTGCCACATCGTTGGCATCTATTATGTGACCACAGGCTATTATGTGACTTTCAAAATGATCAACATCAATGTTTCATTTCAACAGCATGAGGTCATTGAATTCCTTGTTAGAGAGAGGAAATTCATCTCAGATTTCAGTGTGTATAGAGATGTTGGCATGGGTGTCAGCAGTGTTACATGATGGGTGAAATGTTTCAAAGATGGAAACACCAGTCTCCAAGATGAGCCTTGTAGGTCGCCCTCAAACTGCCTCCACAGAAAGTAACAAGGAGAAAACTGATGAGCTCATTAGAGAAATCAGGAATGTCACAGAGAATGAAATCACTGCATAACTTGCAGCAGGACACACTGCAGTGCAAGAAAGGATTCAAAGCTTAGATTATCAAGTTTGTGCCCAGTGGGTCCCACATTTATTAATCACACACCTCAGTGATGAACCATCACCCACAACCTTCTTCAGAGATTTCAAAATAAAGGCATGGATTTTTTTGTTTAGTATTGTGATGCGATGAAAGCTAGTTCCATCATTGAGCGCCTGAAACTATGTGCCAGAGTATGGAATTTCATCAACTGGGTTGACTATCTAAGAAGAAAGTGAATAAAATGTCATCAGCCAAATAGTCACATTTCTGATTGATTTCCTTGGACCTGGACAAACCACAAATACTTCCTGTTACATCCAGACACTATTGAAAACGCCATCATGCACTACATGATTAACATCCTGAGCAGATAATCTTGCACAGGATAATGCATGTTCACGCACTGCTTGTTTCACTGTGAAGAAGATTAGAAGATTGGGGTGGAAACTCTTCCAAATCGCCCCTACAGCTACGTCTTGGCACACTGACTACCATCTTTTTAGTTCTGTTCAGGAACAAATGCAACGTCAATGGTATGTGATGTTTAAGCATGTTCATTTCCTTAAGGAAGCTGGACTGGAGTTCTATTGTAATATTATGTGCACACATTCTTCCCATCTCTCTGCAAGTTTGAAAAGAAATGGAAACCAAGCTGAAAAGTGACAGAAAGTGTATGGATTAAGTTGATGTTCTAGGTTTGTCTAAAAAATAAAAATTAACAATTTTAAAAATAGTTGCTTGTTACTTTCCGTATAGCTCAAGTGGGCCATACTGAAACTGCAAGCACCCTATGTTTTGTTACGGTTATCTGAAAACAAGAGAACTCACATACAGCTGATCCAAACAGTTCAGTATCAGTTTGAAGAAAGCCAGAACATGTAACTGGTATTAACTAGTAACAAGTGCACCCAGACCCATTACTGTGAAATCTCTAAACTATTTTGTCATTCATCATGAAACTAACATAGTTCTTATAAAATGTTCCAGAATAGTTTTTCTCTATCAAACAAATTTTCAATGATCTGCCAGTTATCCACTATCCCTTCGGCAAAAGTTGCCCAATGGCACTTTATAGGTTAACACCTTTACTTTCCCCTTCTCCAAAATTATAATGGTTTTGTTATAACCTCCATTTTTTCTATGAGCATCTCTTTCTCATTTTCAATACATGTCTCTCATTGAGCCTCTTTCAACCTCCTGTATAATTTGATGGCATTTACCAAAACATGTGATACTAAATCATCCATCCTACTGGTGGAGAATCCTGGTCCTTCTCTAAGCTATTTCTTCTCTCAGTCTTGCACCCACTGAAATGGATGAACTAGCTGCAAGATCTGGTCTTCATGGCCTTATATTGTATTCTACCCCAGTAGATGTACATGGCAACTAACCAGGTGTCCATCCTCCTTGAATGTTCAGTGCCAAACTGTGGCTAACTACAAACACTACTGCTGGTTACTGAGTATGCTGTGCACAACAACAATGACTTCAGTAGTCAGTGAAATAGTTCACATGTTAATGGTCAGATGCAGGTGTCTGTGGTCACTTTGAAATACAGGACACATTCATGTTATAACACCTCTGGCATTTATTTGCAGGATTGAAACCAGACAGAAACATGTAGTTTGTTTGTTTTAAAATGTGAGTACACTCATTGTGGATGTGCGACAGAAAAGGCAGCACTGTTTGGCACACAGAACATTAGCAGCAGTGGCGAGAGTGAACACTGTTTTTGATACTTGAAATGGCAATGTTTTCATTACAAGAGCAACATTTAACCATTCTTTTTCTCCATTTGCATGGTGTGACACTGACTGAAATTCATCCCCAGTTGAATGAGACATGTGGTGATCATTTCATGGACATGTCTACAAACCAAGACAGTCTCGGCCTTGCACCACCCAGTCTGACAACATGATCAAGTAAATGGAGAAAGTTGTTTTGGAGGCTCATCAAATGAGTTTGGAACACATTCCACCCAAAGTTGGAATGTCCATCGGATCTGTGCACACAATCCTGTATGATGACCAGAAAATGTAGAAAGTGTCCTCCAGGTGGGAGTGAGTGATGGCCACAAGGCTGTGCGTGTTGCATGTTGCTAGGTAATGTTGACACGTGACAAAGACATGAATGGGACTTTCTTTTTCTCAACTGTGAGAATGGGTGATACAAGGAAGCCATTTGCCAATCCTGAAACAAAGCGTCAGTCAGCTCAATGAAGCACACACACTCTCTGCCATTAAAAAAATTTCAGATAAGTGCCAGTGTTGAAAAAGTTATGGTGGCCATGCTCTGGGACAGAATGGTATAATACTTACTCATAGCATTCCAAAGGCACTATGGTGACAGATGTTCTGATGACCCACTTCCAGCATTGCATGAAAAATGGACAGAAAAGGCTGCACTAGTTGTTCTTCACCAAGACAATGCACCAGAGCATTGGGCAAATGTAATGCTGCAGCTTGTTTGTGACTACAAGTATGAAGAGATTTCTTTTGCTCCCTACTCCTCTGAAAGCTATCTTAGTGATTTTTGACTGTTTTCAAAGATGAAATACACTTTCTACAGTTGCACACTGACTAGTCATGCTGCTATTGCATAAGTGATTTTCTGGTGGCCAAACAAGATTCCTACAGAAGCATCTCCAGTGGCCACTGAATCAAGCCATTAACTTTATGAAAAATGTGTTTGGCTGCAGGAAGATTATGTGAAGAAGTGACACACATTCCCCAGTTTTTGTGGGATTAGTTTGCAAGAAAAGAAATCAGAGGTGTTATATTCGAGGTGTGGCTTTAAAATAATACAACTGATGTTGTCACAGAGTAAGTACGTATGCACCAAAGATGAGCAACTAACAGATGTGAAGCATGACGATTTCTCAGCCAAATGTGGCATCTCTGATGATTGTAGACAAATAAGTAAGGCTGTGGCCTTTGTTTTGTGGATGTGCTGTTATTTTATTCTGCTGGAAAAATGAGGAGTGTAACAGAGCAATGAACTGTCATGAAGTTTCACATGAAACTTGGAAAAACTGCTGCTGAAAGCTACCTATTACTAAAAGAAACATATGGTGAAGGCTGTTAATCATGTACATGAGTTTGAGTGGTCAAGTGTTTCAAAGATGGTTGTTGAAAATTACTCACACTTGGGTCGCACTTCAATACCAAAAATGGATGAAAATATCAAAAATGTAATTAATCTGATTATCAATGGCCTAATCTGATTATCAACGGCCTTGCTGCATTGGCAACACTGGTTCCCATCAGATCACTGAAGTTAAGCGCTGTCAGGTTGGTCTAGCACTTTGATGGGTGACCATCCGGTCTGCCGAGCGCTGTTGGCAAGTGGGGTGCACTCAGCCCTTGTGAGGCAAACCGAGGAGCTACTTGATTGAGAGTAGTGGCTCCGGTCTCGGAAATTGACATATGGCCGGGAGAATAGTGTGCTGACCACATACATCTCCATATGAACATCCAGCGGCGGCAGCTCGTTGGTACCGGTGGGCCTTCATGGCCTGTTCGGGATGAGTTTAGTTCAAGTAATCTGATTTGACCTGACCACTGGCAATGTATGTAATTGATTGCTGAAACTGTAGGAATTGACAAAGAATGTGTAAGGCAAATTTTACATAACCCATTTAATATGAGAAAAGTGTGTGCAAAACTGGTGCTGAAAATTCTGAAGACCGAACAAAAAACAGCCCGTGAAAACGTTTTGTACAGACACTTTGAATACCATTGAAAATGATCCTAATTTCTTGGAAAGAGTGATAACATGACCCAATTCTTGTTTTTTCACTTATGATACACAAGCTAAGCACCAACCCATACAATCGGAGAGAGAAAAGGAGCTTGAATGACCAAATCATAATTCAAAGCAATGACGATTTATTTTTAATACATATTCATGAAATTGTGTGTAACTTTACAGCATTGAGGTTCTCACTCAGTTCCATGAGAAAATAATAAAAAAGTAGGACACAAATTGTGAAGAACACGACATCGGTTCTGCATCAAGACAATGCACCAGCTCATACCGCATCGTCTTTTAAGAGGTTTCTAGTAAAGTACAGCATCCCAGTGTTAGCCCATCACCTTATTTGCCTGACCCAGCACCATGTGCTTATCTGTTCCCCAAGATCAAACCTGCATTAAAAGGAACAAGATTCCAGTTCATTGAAGCAGTAAAAGAAAAAGTAGCCCATGTCATACAAGAGCTCACAGAGGATGACTTCCAGCACGTTTCCATCAAAGGAAAATTTGCATGACGCATTGTACAAATACAAGAGGGGAGTTACTGAGGATGACAATAAATAATATGAAGGTTTTTAAAATATAAAATGTTTTACAGCAATAGACCTGTTACTTTATAGCCAAACATCGTAACTTTCACGCAACTCGCATTGTTCCCTTTGGATGCTGACATCCAGCCATTCACATGTGAAGTTTTGTTATGAATTATGCCTGGAGAAGCTAAAGCATCACACTTCCACAGCTGCTTCAATACCCACTCCATTTCAACTCCCCACCCCATCTCACCTTAACTGCAGAGGTGTGAACTACTCCTCCAGCACATCTTTCCTTACCATAATCACTTTGATCTAAATATCAACATGTGCTTGCCTTCGTTCCAATCGTCCTCATCCCTCCTCCTCACCTTACTTATTTCCACTTCTTTGCCGTCTTTTCATTCCATTGTACTCTGCTCTCACCATTTCCACTGATGATGTAGACTAATGGTGGGCATGGCAAGCTTTTTCATGGAGGTCGAGTTTTCATACCATCGCAATCGGTCTCTAAGTTGCTCAGGTTAAATATGAACAGAGGGAGTTTCAAACAGCTAACCTCCATAGTCTGCCAGCTAATTCTTCATCACTAAAAATCATTGTGGACTTAAAAAAATTACTAATTAATAGTGTTATGACAATAAATATTTTACGAGGATCATAAAGTAAATGGAACTTTGATGTATCTGATCTACCCTTACTGATTCCTCTGGACTTCACTGTCCTCTCCCCCCTAATACAATTTAATCAACACTGTAAAATAGTTATGCTCATGTAAAAACTAAATCTGTAGCAGCTTGACAAGCTGCATTCAACTTCAAATGACAGAGTGAGTGGAGTGGATCCTGAAGAATAGAGGCCTCTTAGGTACAACACACTGGAAGCCAATGTAATGTCATATTATAAGAGAGCACACTCCATTTTAATTATGATTGGTTCACACTAGACTGGGGGTCAACCTACTCACACTCCAGTACATAATGACGAAAGGGAGATTATGCAGGACCATCCATTGGATGATATTTTCAGCATTAAAGAATCAGCAGTGTTACCAGTTGCATTTATTTATAGCCAAAGACAAATATATAAACCATCTTCTTGGCAAAGCTAATATGGTAAGTACTACATACTGCAAGAAATATAAGAGTAGGAAAAGAAGTATACAAACGTTGTAATACATCAAAATATCCACATTCATTTTCCAAAGAAAAGTGTAGGTAGAAACAGCAATACCTAGAATGCACTGCTTATCACCATATTGCCTTGCCGTGTGAAATTTTTTTATTTTTTATTTTTTATTTGTTGAGATAACATTAAAAACGTAATACATAAATAAGAAAGTTAGAATAACCATGAACCACGGACCTTGCCGTTGGTAGGGAGGCTTACGTGCCTCAACGATACAGATAGCCGTACCGTAGGTGCAACCACAATGGAGGGGTATCTGTTGAGAGGCCAGACAAATGTGTGGTTCCTGAAGAGGGGCAGCAGCCTTTTCAGTAGTTGCACGGGCAACAGTCTGGATGATTGACTGATCTGGCCTTGTAACACTAACCAAAACGGCCTTGCTGTTGTGGTACTGCGAACGGCTGAAAGCAAGGGGAAACTACAGCCGTAATTTTTTCCGAGGGCATGCAGCTTTACTGTATGGTTAAATGATGATGGCGTCCTCTTGGGTAAAATATTCCGGACGTAAAATAGTCCCCCATTCGGATCTCTGGGCAGGGACTACTCAGGAGGACGTCGTTATCAGGAGAAAGAAAACTGGCATTCTACGGATCGGAGCCTGGAATGTCAGATCCCTTAATCGGGCAGGTAGGTTAGAAAATTTAAAAAGGGAAATGGATAGGTTAAAGTTAGATATAGTGGGAATTAGTGAAGTTCAGTGGCAGGAGGAACAAGACTTCTGGTCAGGTGAATACAGGATTATAAATACAAAATCAAATAGGGGTAATGCAGGAGTAGGTTTAATAATGAATTAAAAAATTGGAGTGCAGGTAAGCTACTACAAACAGCATAGTGAACGTATTATAGTGGCCAAGATACACATGAAGCCCACACCTACTACAGTAGTACAAGTTTATATTCCAACTAGCTCTGCAGATGACGAAGAAATTGATGAAATGTATGATGAGATAAAAGAAATTATTCAGATAGTGAAGGGAGATGAAAATGTAATAGTCATGGGTGACTGGAATTCGACAGTAGCAAAAGGGAGAGAAGGAAACATAGTAGGTGAATATGGATTGGGGTTAAGAAATGAAAGAGGAAGCCACCTGGTAGAATTATGCACAGAGCATAACTTAATCATAGCTAACACTTGGTTCAAGAATCATAAAAGAAGGTTGTATACATGGAAGAATCCTCGAGATACTAAAAGGTATCAGATAGATTATATAATGGTAAGACAGAGATTTAGGAACCTGGGGCAGATGTGGACTCTGACCACAATCTATTGGTTATGAACTGTAGATTAAAACTTAAGAAACTGCAAAAAGGTGGGAATTTAAAGAGATGGGACCTGGATAAA
This sequence comes from Schistocerca piceifrons, assembly GCF_021461385.2. NCBI lineage: Eukaryota > Metazoa > Arthropoda > Insecta > Orthoptera > Acrididae > Schistocerca > Schistocerca piceifrons. The sequence goes on along the minus strand of NC_060142.1, from coordinate 57,115,878 downwards.
CTGAAAGAACCAGAGGTTGTACAGAGTTTCAGGGAGAGCATGAGGGAACAATTAACAGAAATGGGGGAAAGAAATACAGTAGAAGACAAATGGGTAGCTCTGAGGGATGAAGTAGTGAAGGCAGCAGAGGATCAAGTAGGTAAAAAGATGAGGGCTAGTAGAAATCCTTGGGTAACAGAAGAAATATTGAATTTAATTGATGAAAGGAGAAAATATAAAAATGCAGTAAATGAAGCAGACAAAAAGGAATACAAACGTCTCAAAAATGAGATCGACAGGAAGTGCAAAATGGCTAAGCAGGGATGGCTAAACGGCAAATGTAAGGATGTAGAGGCTTATCTCACTAGGGGTAAGATAGATACTGCCTACAGGAAAATTAAAGAGACCTTTGGAGAAAAGAGAACCACTTGTATGAATATCAAGAGCTCAGATGGAAACCCGGTTCTAAGCAAAGAAGGGAAAGCAGAAAGGTGGAAGGAGTATACAGAGGGTCTACACAAGGATGATGTTCTTGAGGACAATATTATGGAAATGGAAGAGGATGTTGATGAAGATGAAATGGGGGATATGATACTGTGTGAAGAGTTTGACAGAGCACTGAAAGACCTGAGTCGAAACAAGGCCCCAGGAGTAGACAACATTCAATTAGAGCTACTGACGGCCTTGGGAGAGCCAGTCCTGACAAAACTCTACTATCTGGTGAGCAAGATGTATGAGACAGGTGAAATATCCTCAGACTTCAAGAAGAATATAATAATTCCAATCCCAAAGAAAGCAGGTGTTGACAGATGTGAAAATTACCAAACTATCAGTTTAATAAGTCACAGCTGCAAAATACTAATGCGAATTATTTAGAGACGAATGGAAAAACTGGTAGAAGCCGACCTTGGGGAAGATCAGTTTGGATTCCGTAGAAATGTTGGAACACGTGAGGCAATACTGACCTTACGACTTATCTTAGAAGGAAGATTAAGAAAAGGCAAACCTACGTTTCTAGCATTTGTAGACTTAGAGAAAGCTTTTGACAATGTTGACTGGAATACTCTCTTTCAAATTCTAAAGGTGGCAGGGGTAAAATACAGGGAGCGAAAGTCTATTTACAATTTGTACAGAAACCAGATGGCAGTTATAAGAGTCGAGGGGCATGAAAGGGAAGCAGTGGTTGGGAAAGGAGTGAGACAGGGTTGTAGCCTATCCCCGATGTTATTCAATCTGTATATTGAGCAAGCAGTAAAGGCAAAAAAAGAAAAATTTGGAGTAGGTATTACAATCCAGAGAGAAGAAATAAAAACTTTGAGGTTCGCCGATGACATTGTAATTCTGTCAGAGACAGCAAAGGACTTGGAAGAGCAGTTGAACGGAATGGACAGTGTCTTGAAAGGAGGGTAGAAGATGAACATCAACAAAAGCAAAATGAGGATAATGGAATGTAGTCAAATTAAGTCAGGTGATGCTGAGGGAATTAGGTTAGGAAATGAGACACTTAAAGTAGTAATGGAGTTTTGCTATTTGGGGAGCAAAATAACTGATGATGGTCGAAGTAGAGAAGATATAAAATGTAGACTGGCAATGGCAAGGAAAGTGTTTCTGAAGAAGAGAAATTTGTTAACATCGAGTGTAGATTTAAGTGTCAGAAAGCCGTTTCTGAAATTATTTGTATGGAGTGTAGCCATGTATGGAAGTGAAACGTGGATGATAAATAGTTTAGACAAGAAGAGAATAGAAGCTTTCGAAATGTGGTGCTACAGAAGAATGCTGAAGATTAGATGGGTAGATCACATAACTAATGAGGAGGTACTGAATAGAATTGGGGAGAAGAGGAGCTTGTGGCACAACTTTACTAGAAGAAGGGATCGGTTGGTAGGACACGTTCTGAGACATCGAGGGATCACCAATTTAGTATTGGAGGGCAGCGTGGAGGGTAAAAATCGTAGAGGGAGACCAAGAGATGAATACACTAAGCAGATTCAGAAGGATGTGGGCTGCAGTAGGTTGCACAGGATAGAGTAGCATGGAGAGCTGCATCAAACCAGTCTCAGGACTGAAGACCACAACAACAACAACAACAGAATAAAAATGTAGCCAAGTGGGAGTATGTCTTGCACACTAAGGATTCCATACAAAAAATTATGTATATAGATAGTTCATCCAGCCCAGCAATCAAGATCTTAACAATTTTTGCCTGTTACCGATACCGATACTGGCAACATATCGGTCCTGGGAATTCCAAGGACATACCAAAATCTTTATAATGGTTCTTGAGACTCACCCGGACATACAAAAAGAAGCAAGCAAAAGAACTTAAGTTTATGTATAAAGAGAGACAGAAGATTTGAGGAAATATTTTCATTCTCTTACTAATACATGACTACACCTTACATTTTATGTTTGCATGAAGTAATATTTTTCTATTACACTTGTAACCAATGAGAAACACACTGTAAGTTCTAGTAGCAAAAAGATATTTTTGTGACCCAATTACAATTTAACAATATTGAGATTCTGTACTGTGAAACCTAGCTTTTTGCCAAGTTTCATGAGCATAGGTCAACAGAATGTATCCTACAGGTATTGATGAGTGAGTTTGTATCAAAATGTGACTTAAATAGCCATTTTTTTGATTGCTTTGACTTAGAAGCTTCTATGTTTTACTCCGTCAAGGGACCATAGACTTTAGAATGTGAAAAATTTGAAGTTGATACCTACCTATTCCTGAGAATAAAGGTTCTTAATAGACAAAGCAATCATATAAGGATTCCGTTTTTACCATGTGAGGTTTGCAATTCTAAAAACTACATTTTTCTTGCTCAAAGGAGTCCAGTGTTTCACTACCAAACTAACTGACATAAAAGCAACTTTTAAGTATGACTATGTTCCCATTAATGCACTGTCTATGTTTTTTTTTTTTTTTGCCCCCTCCCCCCCCCCCCCCCCCCACTGCCTATGTAGCATAAAATCTAAATAATACTTTGCTTTCATGTACTGTTTCTTTTGCAGCAGAACAATCTCAGGAAAAATAGTAACTCTTCATAAAGATTTTGCAATGTGTCACTAAGAGCACATGCAATAAATAATGAGCATAATCATAAAAATAAAGAATGTTTTGACCTGATGAGTTGCACAATTCTCTGCCCACCCACACCATGTGTCACTGACTTCCCTAAATGTTGATACCGGCATGGCACTAACACAGCATGCCCAAAGTATTATTTACTATTTATTTGTGAGATTTTAAAAGGTGTAACAAAACTAACAATCCTTCCAAGTGTGAGGCTCGTACTGTAATGCAAAAGAAGTTTGCTCTATCATAACTTACAGACATGACACAGAAATTTATGGAAATGAGATAAATGAAGCTTCAGTTCCAAAATGGTGTATCATGTTTAATGGCATCCGCACTGATGGCTGAATGGTCCGTGTGACGGACTGCCATCCTAAGAGGCCCGGGTTCGATTCCCGGCTGGATCGGGGATTTTCTCCGCTCTGGGACTGGGTGTTGTGTTGTCTTCATCATCATTTCATCCCCATCCAGCGCGCAGGTCTCCCAATGTGGCGCCGAAAGTAATAAGACCTGCACCACTGCGGTTGGACCTGTCCTGTAAGGGGCCTCCCGGCCAATGACGCCAAACACTCATTTCATTTCCATGTTTAATGGAAGACGAATGAATATTCAGTTACAACTGCTCATCAGTTGTACCTGACTAACTCCAACCAAGAACTGAGGGAAGAAAATTCAACAGGATAGAAATTTCACTCTTAATGGATTAAGCTAGTACTTTCATGAAATTTCCTGATCAGTTCTTTATCAAATTTTTATTGGTGATCTGGATTGTAGAAGAGTTTGTGCAAGGTGGATTCCTCGACTTTTTGACAGAACAACATACAAGACAAAAGAATGAAAGCCGCGCTGACTTTTCTCACTCAGTATAACAAGGATGGAGAGCAGTTTTTGGACCACACTGTTACTGGTGACAAAATCTGGATTTTGCGTAATAAAACTATATTGTCAGTCAATGGAATGTCATCATTCACAATCCTCAACAAAACAAAATGCCAACCAAATTGAGAGCACCAAAAAGGTTATGGCCACAGTATTTTGAGACTGAAAGTGCTTGCTAGTCACTGACTTTATGCCTAGACAAGAGAGCACAAATACAGCGGCCTACTGCCAGACCTTTTACCATATACACTGCGCCGTTCAAAACGAATAGCATGGATTGTTTTCTAATGGTATTACACTACTTCACGACAATGCTCATCTGCATTTTGCTACACTGATGAAAGATTTTTTTTTTTTTTTTTTTTTTTTTTGTTAGCTTAAATGGGATGTTTTTGAACATCTGCCTTATAGCTTGGACTATTACTATCTTTTTCCAAAATTCAAAGAATTTTTTGTTTGGAAAGCACTATGTAAATGACAATGAACTTAAAGAGAATGTTAGTGACAGGTTTGGTGACTTCATATCAACTGAGTATGTGGAAAGCATACAAAAGCTGATAACCTGCTATGAAAAATGTTTAAATTTGAATGGTGATTACACAGAAAAACAATCAAGCTATCAAAATAGATTGTAATTTAAGTTTTGTTTCCTAATCTTGAATAAAAACTACTGGAGGTATGAAAGTTCTCTACTTTTAGAATGACCCTGATGATATTGTAGAAAACAAAAGCACACACTCCACTATTATAATCTAAGTAAGCGGCGTGAGAATACGTTACATTCAGACAATACTGCTTCATTATGTCAGATAGTCTCATGATGCTACTGTCCCATCAAAACCAGAGCATTTTTCTAGAAAATCCTTGATGTAATATGAAATTTTCTGCAGCTTTCCATTATGATGGAGTTGGTGTAAATGCTATCATTTGAAATAGGCTATGGAATGGTTTGACACAAAATTCGATAAAATGATGAAACATCCACCATGACTCAATCTTTATTTTGCAGATGTGCCCACTTATGTTTCATTTATGGGCTCATGCACACCAATCAGAAACAGAATATGACACTTTCTGCACTATAAGGGTGTTGTTGTTGTTGTTGTTGCTGCTGTCTTCATTCCAAAGACTGGTTTGATTCAGCTCTCCATGCTATTCTATCTTGTTCGAGTTTCTTCATCTCCAAATAACTACTTGGATAAACTAGTATAAGGGTACTGTACTACTATAATTGTAGCAAACTGAAATTTTTGCAAAGTTTTAATGTGTCAAATTGGGGAAATAAGGACCACTGTGTCTTTGATCCTCGGCTGCTGACAGTTGGTTCCACTTCCCAATTTGAGTGTGATTTTGGAAGGTTTCTCCAGTAGGCTAGATGTAACATTTTACACAGATTAAAAAAAAAAAAGGGAACTGTCAGCACACATTATAAAACAAAGAAATCATTTTCCTTTAAAGCTGAGACAGTGAGAGACAAATATTCTGTACAGGAATTCAGGGTAATAATTGGTGAGAGACTGACAACAATGGAGCCCCCTCTTCCTCCGCTCTGTTCACTGATAGCATACAACTTCTTGTATGTAGGACTTTTTACACAACAAGAGATACAAATAATGCACAAATGAATGGATTAATGCTCATTATCGTGTTCTGTAGATCTCATGACGTTTCTTCCTGTGAAGTTCAAATAAAATATATTGATTTTCATTCTATATATCCAACAGAATGCAGAGGGTTTGCACACAATGAAAGAACATCTTCAAAAAGGGGTAAGATTACTACATCTGTACTACAGGGGTCAATATTATGTCTGGTCTTGTTCTTGTTACAGGTAAATGATTTTCCATCATACACTGAAGTTCCAAAGAAACTGGTACAGGCACGTGTATTCAAATACAGAGATATGTAAACTGGCGTATATAAGACAACAAGTGTGTGGCACAGTTGTTCGATCGGTCACTGCTGCTACAATGGCAGGTTATCAAGATTTAAATGTGTTTGAATGTAGTGTTATAGTTGGTTCATGAGCGATGGGACACAGCATCTCTGAGGTAGCGATGAAGTGGGGATTTTCCTGTATGACAATTTCATGAGTGTACCATGAATATCAGGAATCCTGCAAAACATCAAATCTCTGACATTGCTGTGGCCGAAAAAAGATCCTGCAAGTATGGGACCAACGATGACTGAAGAGAATCGTTCAAAGTGCAGATGTGCAACTCTTCCTCAAATCGCTGCACATTTCAATACTCGGTCATCAACAAGTGTCGGTGTGAAAACCATTCAACAATACATCATCAATATGGGCTTTTGGAGCTGAAGGCCCACATGTGTGCCCTTGATAACTACCCAATACAAAGCTTTATGCCTCGCCTGGGCCCACCAACACCGACATTGGACTGTGGATGACTGGAAACATGTTGCCTGGACGAGTCTCGTTTCAAATTGTATCCAGGGAATGGATGTGTACGGATATGGAGACAACTTCATGAATCCATGGATCCTGCATGTCAGCAGGGGACTGTTCAAGGTGATGGAGGCTCTGTAATGGTGTGGCATGTGCACTTGGAGTGATATGGGACCCCCGATACATTTAGATATGACTATGACAGGCATCATGTACGTAAGCATTCTGTCTGATCACCTGCCTCCATTCATATCCACTGTGCATTGTCCATTGTGACGGATTTGGGCAATTCCAGCAGGACAATGTGACACCCCTCACATCCAGAACTGCTACAGAGTGGCTCCAAAAACACTCTTCCGAGTTTAAACACTTCCACTGGTCACCAAACTCCCGAGACATGAACATTATTGGCGATATCTGGGTTGCCTTGCAACATGCTGTTCCAAAGAGATCTCCACCCCCTTGTATTCTTACAGATTTATGGACACTTCTGCAGGATTCATGGTGTCAATTCCCTCCAGTACTACTGCAGACATAAGTCGATACCATGCCACGTCATGCTGTGACAATGGCCTTACACGATATTAAGCAGATGTACCAATTTCTTTGGCTCTTCAGTATGTATCCAATTCCAAGAGGTATAACTACTTCTCTCTGCTGAAGGTTCAAGTATTATTATCAAGTTTAAAGGGGTGGCTCTAATGCTTATAAATTTAAATACCATTTTCTTGAAAATTAACAAGAGGTTATCTGCAAATGGACTGCCACTGAACTTTGATAAAACACAATGTATGCCATTCTGTGCTGTTCAAGGCCTGACCACATCATTATAAATAATTTCTGAGGGTAAGTAAAGGAAACAGAATATCTGAAACTATTAAATGTTTACACTGTTAAGAATCTGAAATGGAAGTCAAGTTAGTCATCATCTTAAATGTAAGTTCTGGAACTTCTGCAGATTTTAGAGACAGAAATGTCAAAAAGTTGACATTTGTTTCCTATTTTCATACATCAATGTATTACAGCATCATTTTCTGGGATAACTTCACTGAGGAAGGAATGTTTGCTGCACAGAACTGTGTAGTACCAATAATATGTTGTGTCCACTATAGAACCTTTGTATACAGGTAGATCAGATGTTGGACATTGTACTGAGAACAGTCTCATAGTATGTTCACTGTGTTGCCAAGCTTCTGGTCAACAATCAATTATAGTTTGGAAACAACAGTAGTTTTCAAAAATATAATATACAGGCTAACACTATGCATCATTCAACCTCGCTGTGACACAAAAAATTGTGAAGTATTCGTACAAACAGTGATATAAAGAATTTAAAAGATAATAACAATATGAAAAGGATAGATAGCTACTCAACGCATAGAGGAGGTGTTGAAGTGCAGAATAGCACAATTAAATAGACTGCTAAACATTTAAGCATTTGGACAAAAAAGTCCTCCTTCCAAAATGGAAAACACACACACACACACACACACACACACACACACACACACACACAACACAAGCACAACTCACAGACACATGGCCATTGTCTCCAGGGCCCAACTGTGGACAGTGACAGTGACTGTGACTGTGTCTGATGTGAGTGGTAATCTGTTGGGATGACTGGTGAGAATAAGGAGGAGGTATGGGTGGTGAGAGAAGGGAGGGAGAGATAGCAGGGTAAGGGTGGGGGAAGATGCTGTGCTGCTGGGGGCGAGGGAAGTGTGCAGAGACGTGGTGGTGGGGAACAGGATGGGCTGCTTGGTGCAGAGTGGGGAGCCTGTGCTGGCAGCCCCGGGAGGGGAGGGTGAGAGGAGAGGAGAGATAGGAGAGAAGTAGAGAAGGGAAAAAGATTAGTAGGTGCATTGGTGAGAGAGAAGGCATGAGTAGTGCCGGAGGAAGTGCAGACAAAGGAATAGGTAAGTGCCAGGCAGGGTTTAGTAAAGGCTGAGCACAAGGGGTTGCCACTGGCGCAATTCAGAAATGCTGGCGTTGGTAGGAAGGATCCTGATGGCATAGGCTGTAAAGCAGTAATTGAAATGAAGCACATTGTGTTGGACAGCATGTTCAACAACTGGGTGGCCCGGCTGTCTCTTGGGCATAGTTTGATGGTGGACATTCATGCGGATACACAGGTTGTTAGTCACCAAGCCCGCATAGGAAGCGGCATAATGGTTGCAACTTAGTTTGTAAATCACATGGTAGCTTTCACAGGAACCATTGCCTTTGATGGGGTAGGTGACACCTATGACAGGACTAGAGTATGTGGTAGTGGGAGGATGTAAGAGACAGGTCTTCCATCTAGTTCTATTGTAGGGATGTGAGCCAAGAGGCAAGGGATTGGGAGCAGTGGCAGTAAGGATGGACAAGAGTCTGGAGTAGATTAGGTGGGCTGTGGGACACCATTATAAGAGGAATGGTGAGGATATTCCTCATTCCACAGCAAGGTGAGATGTATTTGAAACCCTGGCAGAGAATGTAATTCAGTTGCTCCAGTGCTGGGTGGTACAAAGTCATGAGATGAGTGCTCTCTTGTGGTTGGATGGTGGGTGTGTGGAAGGTGGGAGGTGGTAGGTGACTGGAGAGACACAGCACAGGAGATCTGTTTATGGACAAGATTTGGAGTAGAAATTTGGTCTGTGAAGGCATTGGTGAGGCACTTGACATGTTTGGAGAGTGACTGCTCATCACTACAGAGGTGACAAGATTGGGTTGCTGGGATGTATGGAAGGGAGTTCTTGGTATGGACTGGATGGCAGCTGTGTTAAGTGTTGGTATTGTTAGCAGTTAGTATATTTTATCTGGATGGTGCTACTGATGTGGATGTCAACATTGAGGAAGGTGGCTTGTTGGGTTGAGGATGACTGGTGAAGTGAATGGGGGAGAAAACGAGGTTCAGAAGGAATGTGGAGGGGGTTTCTTCATTTTCAGTCCACGTCATGAAGACATCAGTGAATCTGAACTAGGTTAGGAACTTAGGATTCTGGGCAGTTAGTAAGGATTCCTCTAGATGGGTCATGAAAACGTTGGCATAGGACAATATGTGGGTGCCCATTTCTGTACCATGGATTTGTTTGTAGATGATGCCTTCAAAGACCAAATAATTGTGAGTGATGATATAGTTGGTCATGGTGACCAGGAAGGAGGTTGTAGGTTTGGAGTCAGAAGGGCATTGGGAAAAATAGTTTTCAATAGTGGCACAGCCATGAGCACTGTGAATGTAGTGTCACTGACAGTGACTAGCAGGGCACTGGGTGGTAAAGGACAGCAACTGTGGAGTGTCTGTGGAGGAAATGGTTTGTATCTCTTCTATAGAAGGGTATGTTAGAGGTAATAGGCTGCAGGTGTTGGTTCACAAAAGTGTAGGTTCTCTCTGTGGGAGAAAAGTAACCAGCCACAATAGAGTGTCCTGGTTGGGTGGTATGTAGAAGGTAGGGCTGCAAGGAGTGGTGGGGATGAGGAGAGAGGTAAACTCAGGTAAAAGGTTCTGAGATGAACCTAAGGACTTGAGGACAGATTGGAGATCCTACCGAATTTCAAGAATGGCACTGGATTTGTAGGTGGATATATGTGACAGCTAGTGGAGTCCCTTCACCTGGTAATCCTTCCTGTTCATAAGCACAGTGGTGAAGCTTTTGTTGTCAGGTAGGATTATAAAGCCAGGATCAGTTTTTAGGTGATATATTACAGTACTTTCTGTGGATGTAAGATTGGTTTTGATGTTGAGAGATTTGGGGAATGCCGGCTGGAGTGGCCGAGAAGTTCTAGGCGCTTCAGTCTGGAACCATGTGACCGCTACAGCCGCAGGTTCGAATCCTGCCTCGGGCATGCATGTGTGTGATGTCCTTAGGTTAGTTAGGTTTAAGTAGTTCTAAGTTCTAGGGGACTGATGACCTCTGCTGTTAAGTCCCATAGTGCTCAGAGCCATTTCAACCATTTGGGGAATGATGGTGAGACAAGGTTTGAGGGGAAGTTAACAGGGAGTAATTTGGTGACAGTTGGATGGATTATATTTGGATGGAGGAGTGAACTGAGTCAAGCAAGTTTCGATATTGGATTGAGTCTGACTGATAGGCTCAAAGGGCAGAAAACTGTTTCCACTTACGAGAAGGAGAGATATTTAATACACCCAGCATTAATGAATTTCGAAGTGGGGTGAAGAGTATGGCCTTCGGAAAGGACTCCTACTTTTGTTGGACTGTGGCTTTAAAGGCAGTGTCTACAAACAAATCCATGGTACAGAAATGGGCGCCCACATGACACCATCCTATGCCATTCATAGACCATCTAGATGAATCCTTCCTAACTACCCAAAATCTCAAACCTCTCAGTTGGTTCAGCTTCACTGATGACATCTTCGTGATCTGGACACCCAACCTACATTCCTCCAGAGCCTCAACATCTTCGCTCCATTCACTTCCCTTGGTCCTCTACAACCCAATAAGCACCTCCTTAGATGTTGACATCCACCTCAAGAATGGCTATATCAGTACCTCCATCTAAATCAAACCTACAAAGTCCAGTAAATATCTCCACTTGTGCAGCTGTCATCCATTCCATACCAAGAACACCCTTCTCAGCAACAAGAGCTTGTGGTATCTTTCCCAAGTATGCCAAGGGTCTCACAGAGGCCTTCACAGACTGAAATTACCCTCCCAGCCTTGTCCAGAAACAGAACTCCCATACCTTTCCCCTCCAGTCACCTGGTACCTCACATGTACTCATTGTCTGACCACAAAGAAGCATTCCTCTCATGACTCAGTACTAACCAGGACTGGAGAAACAGAATCACATTTTCCATCAGGGTTTTGACTACCTATTGTCGTGCCCTGAAATAAGGAACATCCTCTCCACATCTCCTGGAATGGTATTCTGCCACCCACAGAACCTTCACAAACATACTGACCACCACGATGTACTTCAATTACTGCTTCACAGCCTGCACCATTTGGATTCTTCCTACCAACACCAGCTTTTCTGAAATGTGGAGGTGGGAATTCTCCCAACATTTCGTTCATTCATGTAACCCCCCCTGGCCTCATCCTTCACTATTCCTGTCCTCCACCTAACTGTCCTCTTCTCTACTCCCACTCCAGCACTACACATGCCTCTTAACCCACCAATGCACGTATCAGTCTTTTCCCCTTCTCTACTTCTCTCCTCTCTTTTCCTTCACCTTTCCCAACTCTGCACCTAGCAGCCCATCATGTCCTCATCACATCCCTGCACACTCCCACAGGCAGCACAGCACATTCCCCCACCCCTATCCTGCTACCCTTCTCTCTTCTTGCCCCCTGCCGACTCCTTACCCCCCAAGCAGATTTCTGCTTGTGTCAGACAGAGTCATAGTCTGGTGGCAGATCCTATGTCCCAGGTCCCAGATGCCAGATACTGTGGCCAGTCCAAACACTTAAATGTTTAGCAGTCTTTTTCATTGTGTATGTTGTGATTCAGTGCCTCTTCTTTGTCATGAGTAGCAATTGGTTCTTTTCATATTGTTGTTACTCCATCCTCAACTTTCTGTTGTTTAACATATAACGAAATTAACTGAAATCATGCCTGCTTGACAACTCTTTCAAATTCAAAGAAGAATGTCTGAATATGAGGTAGCGTGTGTGTGTGTGTGTGTGTGTGTGTGTGTGTGTGTGTGTGTGTGTGTGAGGGGAGAGAGAAAAACAGAAAAAACATCAAGGAAGTCACAGAAACTTAATCTGAATGTTGTATCAACACTAACCTAACTGCGTACTACTTAGTGCTATTCATGGTTGTGCCAGATAAATCTAATAAAGTAAACTGGAAACAAAGCTACTACTTTGAAAAAGGGGCAGCCTTCTTAATTATACTAGATAGTTGCCGTTTATATGCTACTGGTAGCTTAATATTTACTTGATTTCAATAGTATTTTCTGAAGAAAATATTTATCACCATCTGTAGATATTATGAACAATTTCCAGTACCTTATTCATTGTCATGCAGTTCTACCATGAACACACCTTTTGTGTAGCAAACACAGTTTCTCAGTCCCTGAATACAGATATTCAGATATTTTGGCTAACGAAGTATGTTTTTAGTCTGTGCTGAAATGTTAATGATTCCCACTTTCCAGTTTTATATTAGACAGGAGCTTGCTGAATATCTTCCCACCAGACTACATAACTCCGTTCTGAATGGTAGACAAGAACAAAAAGCCTATATGGAAATTACTTTGTCTTCTATTGTAATTGCGTAAATCAACTGTTCAGCTGAAAATCATTTTTTTATCAGCAACAAAAATCATTAGGGAGTAAATGTATTAGGAAATGCAAGCATTCCTAGATTATTAATTAGGGTTCGGTAAGCTGTATGTTATCAATATTCTTACTGCTTGCTTTAGCTGGCTACTACAGAAGATAATTCCTGAAGACAACACGTATTGAAAAAATGCAAAATCAACCAACACTCTTGTCATGCAATCAACACAGCAAGAGATATTTCTAATAGTAAAATATGCTGAACTGAGCTGCTTGTTAAATTTGTGTGTTGACTCCATTTTAACTTGTTATTTAACTGGATCCCAAGGAATTTTACGCAATCTGTATCATTCTGTGTGTGACCATGAATGTCTGGTGCTAACTTGTTATTATTAATTGTTTGAAATTGCATACAATCAGTTTTTGTAAGATTAAGACTTAAACTCTGAACCACTTTTACGCTTGTTGACCTATCAGAAGTAAAATTTCTGGTGAAAATTAAAAGACTGTGGCAGAATTTGCAGCCCATGGCCACCTTCATTTTGGCACAACAAATTATTTTAGATAGAACTGCTAGCAGTAGTGGATTTCTTGAAACACAGTATAATTTTCTCCATCTACTCAACTGTTTCAAGGTGGAATAAGAACAGGAGCCAATAGAATTAAATAAGGAACATCACTAAACAAAATGGCATAATACACTCCTGGAAATGGAAAAAAGAACAGATTGACACCGGTGTGTCAGACCCACCATACTTGCTCCGGACACTGCGAGAGGGCTGTACAAGCAATGATCACACGCACGGCACAGCGGACACTCCAGGAACCGCGGTGTTGGCCGTCGAATGGCGCTAGCTGCGCAGCATTTGTGCACCGCCGCCATCAGTGTCAGCCAGTTTGCCGTGGCATACGGAGCTCCATCGCAGTCTTTAACACTGGTAGCATGCCGCGACAGCGTGGACCTGAACCGTATGAGCAGTTGACGGACTTTGAGCGAGGGCGTATAGTGGGCATGCGGGAGGCCGGGTGGACGTACCGCCGAATTGCTCAACACGTGGGGCGTGAGGTCTCCACAGTACATCAACGTTGTCGCCAGTGGCCGGCGGAAGGTGCACGTGCCCGTCGACCTGGGACCGGATCGCAGCGACGCACGGATGCACGCCAAGACCGTAGGATCCTACGCAGTGCCGTAGGGGACCGCACCGCCACTTCCCAGCAAATTAGGGACACTGTTGCTCCTGGGGTATCGGCGAGGACCATTCGCAACCGTCTCCATGAAGCTGGGCTGCGGTCCCGCACACCGTTAGGCCGTCTTCCGCTCACGCCCCAACATCGTCCAGCCCGCCTCCAGTGGTGTCGCGACAGGCGTGAATGGAGGGACGAATGGAGACGTGTCGTCTTCAGCGATGAGAGTCGCTTCTGCCTTGGTGCCAATGATGGTCGTATGCGTGTTTGGCGCCGTGCAGGTGAGCGCCACAATCAGGACTGCATACGACCGAGGCACACAGGGCCAACACCCGGCATCATGGTGTGCGGAGCGATCTCCTACACTGGCCGTACACCACTGGTGATCGTCGAGGGGACACTGAATAGTGCACGGTACATCCAAACCGTCATCGAACCCATCGTTCTACCATTCCTAGACCGGCAAGGGAACTTGCTGTTCCAACAGGACAATGCACGTCCGCATGTATCCCGTGCCACCCAACGTGCTCTAGAAGGTGTAAGTCAACTACCCTGGCCAGCAAGATCTCCGGATCTGTCCCCCATTGAGCATGTTTGGGACTGGATGAAGCGTCGTCTCACGCGGTCTGCACGTCCAGCACGAACACTGGTCCAACTGAGGCGCCAGGTGGAAATGGCATGGCAAGCCGTTCCACAGGACTACATCCAGCATCTCTACGATCGTCTCCATGGGAGAATAGCAGCCTGCATTGCTGCGAAAGGTGGATATACACTGTACTAGTGCCGACATTGTGCATGCTCTGTTGCCTGTGTCTATGTGCCTGTGGTTCTGTCAGTGTGATCATGTGATGTATCTGACCCCAGGAATGTGTCAATAAAGTTTCCCCTTCCTGGGACAATGAATTCATGGTGTTCTTATTTCAATTTCCAGGAGTGTAGATTAAGTAATATGAATTAAAGAGGTCAGACAGACAAAATGATGTCATCTGAATAATGGTAGCAAAATGCAAAAATAAACAGTGTTACTGACAAATTAATATTTATTCATTTTGGTTTATACGGATGACGATAGTTGAGATTGTGCACAAGCCTGATCCTTATAATGTATGCAACAAGGAAACCACGCAATATTAAACGTAAAAAATCCAGAGACACAGCTAATTATTATTATACACAGATTTAATCATTTTGTATATATTACACATTGAACTAGGCAAATGCTACAAAAAACAACAGCAATTCCCATTCTCTTCTTGCTCTTACGCTTTTTGCACCATTTCTGGTTCCGGCACTTTGTGGGAACTATGTCAAGAGTTTATCACTACCATTCAGTCATTATCATCTATGTATGAATCACACAGTAAAAAACATAATATTTCTTACTAGTCCAGTAATTCAATTGCATACAGCCCTGAACAAAAGTACACTGATAACTATATACAGTGATAGGTATAAAAGGTATAAAAAAGAGCATAAAAGAGCAGCAATAAAATTCCTCAATTCATGGACAAATATCAAGCTATAAATAGGTGAATTCTGCCATTATTATGCTTTAAAAATAGTTTTTAACAATAACTAAATGTTTAACAGCATAAAAGAACGTAATAATATTTGCAACTGTACATTTAAAAAGATGGACTATGAAGATTAAAATGATTTTTGTAACACACACTAGTAAATAATTAAAAATATGGATAACAGTTCACAAAAATTTTGATCAGGAACGCACTGTAGGAAGTATAGAAACTTTAAAGTTTATTATTCGTGTTAAAAATGTTATGAGGTTAACACACAAGAACAACACTCTCCACTGCCCTTTTCTTCATGGAATACCAAAACTTGCAGATGCTCCAATCCCATCTTCAATTGATAAAAGGAGGTTTAAATTTGTGTTTAGTTGCCACATCAGCACTTTAAACAAGTTACTGAAATGAACAGACACATTCCTTCAACTTGTTGACTACGCAGCACGATTTTGAGAATAATATATTCAGCTAGATAACCTACAGCTAGCTGAGACCAAATTAATCTCAGGTTTCTAATAACTGTAACAACCACACAAGACTGTGTTCATTAGGCATTACAAAAAGAATTTGGATTCAACTCCTGGTTGACCATCAATTTTAAATGTATCTCTGCTGTAGACAACATTCAGGATGAGAAAACATTCCTGAACCTTTGTTTCAAACTACCTCTACGTTAGTTTCACTCAACAGAACATGGAATGAAGGGTAAATGAGAGAGACTAAGGACTAGCCCGCAAAATGTAAAGCGCATAGTTCACTAAATATGAGTGAAAACCTAGCACATGGAGTTCTTTGTTGCTGTCTGCCATATCAGGGTAATGTGGTTCCAAGAACTTAAGAAATATGTATGATAAAACATTTCTTTGAATCATAGAATGATAAGAAAATTTTCAGAAATATAACTTGTCCATTACATAAAATATCTCATTAATGTAATGATATGAGAGATTTTGGTTAAATCATAATATATGAAGTTTCATCTCTCTCTCCTCCTCCCTCCCCCCCTCCCCACCCCCCTCCCTCTCTCTCTCTCTCTCTCTCTCTCACCCTAGATTAAATAAAAACAAGATACAACCAATGATATTTCTAACCATGTCCATTAGCATCATAAAAACTTCATTTTATCTCTTTGCGTGACCTTTTTACTCTATTCAGAATCAGCACATAGTTGAGGTATCATGGATTAGTGTACCCAAACTGAACCTAACTTCATATTTATTAGAGGCTGTAGGCTCCCCCTTATCAACACAATCCACAATTGGTTGGTTATAATTTTTTTATTATGTTATTATGGTCTTTAGTCTGAAGATGGATTTGATGCAATTCCTGTGCAATTATCATCACCTCTGCATAGCTTTTGCAAGCGACATTCATTCGAGCATGCCTACTGTAGCCAAGTCTTAGTCTCCCTCTACAATGTTTAACCTTCCCCCACTCTTTCCCAACACTTCCCTTCATTACCGAATTAACTAATCCTTGATGCCTCAAGATGTATTCTATTAAGCTACCCCTTTCTTTAGTCACGTTGTGTCAGCTCTTTTTTCCCCTATTAAATTCCACATCTCTTCATAAGTTATTTTATCTATCCATCATGCCCATCTAATCTTCCACATTATCCTGTAGCATCAAATTTTAAAAGCTTCTAGTTTCCTCTTGTCTGAACTGTATATTGTCCACAATTCAATGTAAGGCTATACTCTAAAAATATTTACATGAAAGGTTTTCTCAGACTTAAAATGTTGTTGTGGCCTTCAGTCCTGAGACTGGTTTGATGCAGCTCTCCATGCTACTCTATCCTGTCCAAGCTTCTTCATCTCCCAGTACCTACTGCAACCTACATACTTCTGAATCTGCTTAGTGTATTCATCTCTTGGCCTCCCTCTACAATTTTTACCATCCACACTTCCCTCCAATACTAAATTGGTAATCCCTTGATGCCTCAGAACATGTCCTACCAACTGATCCCTTCTTCTAGTCAAATTGTGTGACAAACTCCTCTTCTCCCCAATTCTATTCAATACCTTCTCATTAGTTATGAGATCTACCATCTAATCTCCAGCATTCTTCTGTAGCACCACATTTTGAAAGCTTCTATTCTCTTCTTGTACAAACTTTTTTCGTCCACGTTTCACTTCCATACATGGCTATACTCCATTCAAATACTTTCAGAAAAGACTTCCTGACACTTAAATCTATACTCGATGTTAACAAATTTCTCTTCTTCAGAAACACTTTCCTTGCCATTGCCAGTCTACATTTTATATCCTCTCTACTTCGACCATCATCAGTTATTTTGCTCCCCAAATAGCAAAACTTCTCCTAATCTAATTCCCTCAGCATCACCCAACTTAATTCGACTGCATTCCATTATCCTCGTTTTGCTTTTGTTGTTGTTCATCTTATGTCCTCCTTTCAAGACACTGTCCATTCCATTCAACTGCTCTTCCAAGTCCTTTGCTTTCTGTGACAGAATTACAATGTCATCGGCGAACCTCAAAGTTTTTATTTCTTCCCCATGAATTTTAATACCTACTCCGAATTTTTCTTTTGTTTCCTTTACTGCTTGCTCAATATACAAATTGAATAACATCGAGGAATAGGCTACAACCATGTCTCACTCCCCTCCCAACCACTGCTTCCCTTTCATGTCCCTCGACTCTTACAGCTGCCATCTGCTTTCTGTACAAATTGTAAATAACCCTTCGCTCCCTGTATTTTCCCCCTGCCACCTTCAGAATTTGAAAGAGAGTATTCCAGTCAACATTGTCAAAAGCTTTCTCTAAGTCTACAAATGATAGAAATGTAGGTTTGCCTTTCCTTAATCTATTTTCTAAGATAAGTCTTAGGGTCAGTATTGCCTCACATGTTCCAATATTTCTACGGAATCCAAACTGATCATCCCCGAGGTCGACTTCTACCAGTTTTCCATTCGTCTCTAAATAATTCGCGTTAGCATTTTGCAGCTGTGACATATTAAGCTGACAGTTCAGTAATTTTCACATCTGTCACCACCTTCTTTCTCTGGGATTGGAATTATTATATTCTTCTTGAAGTCTGAGTGTATTTCACGTCTCATGCTCACCAGATGGTAGAGTTTTGTCAGGACTGGCTCTCCTAACGCTGTCAGTAGTTCTAATGGAATGTTGTCTACTCCCAGGGCCTTGTTTAACTCAGGTCCTTCAGTGCTCTGTCAAACTCTTCACACAGTATCGTATCTCCCATTTCATCTTCATCTACATCCTCTTCCATTTCCATAATATTGTCCTCAAATACATCGCCCTTGTATAGGCCTGCTATATACTCCTTCCACCTTTCTGTTTTCCCTTCTTTGCTTAGAACTGGGTTTCCATCTGAGCTCTTGATATTCCTTACATTTGTCCTCTAGCCATGCCTGCTTAGCTGTTTTGCACTTCCTGTCGATCTCATTTTTCAGACGTTTGTATTCCTTTTTGCCTGCTTCATTTACTGCATTTTTATATGTTCTCCTTTCATTTATTAAATTCAATATTTCTTCTGTTGCCAAAGGATTTCTACTAGCCCTCGTCTTTTTACCTACTTGATCCTCTGCTGCCTTCACTACTTCATCCCTCAGAGCTACCCATTTTTCTTCTACTGTACTTATTTCCCCCATTCCTGTTAATTGTTCCCTTATGCTCTCCCTGAAAATCTGTACAATCTCTGGTTTAGTCAGTTTATCCAGGTCCCATCTCCTTGAATTCCCACCTTTTTGCTGTTTCTTCCATTTTAATCTACAGTTCATCAGCAATAGATTGTGGTCAGAGTCCACATCTGCCCCTGGAAATGTCTTACAATTTAAAATCTGGTTCCTAAATCTCTGTCTTGTCATTATACAATCTATCTGATACCTTCTAGTATCTCCAGGATTCTTCCATGTATACTACTTTCTTTCATGATTCTTGAACGAAGTGTTAGCTATGATTAAGTTATGCTCTGTGCAAAATTCTACCAGGTGGCATCCTCTTTCATTTCTTACCCCCAATCCATATTTACCTACTACGTTTCCTTCTCTCCCTTTTCCTACTACCGAATTCCAGTCACCCATGACTATTACATTTTCATCTCCCTTCACTATCTGAATAATTTCTTTTATCTCATCTTACATTTCATCAATCTCTTTGTCATCTGCAGAGCTAGTTGGCATATAAACTTTTACTACTGTAGTAGGTGTGGGCTTCGTGTCTACCTTGGCCACAATAATGCTGTTTGCAGTAGCTTACCCGCACTCCTACTTTTTATTCAAACCTACTCCTGCATTACCCCTATTTGATTTTGTATTTATAACCCTGTATTCACCTGACCAAAAGTCTTGTTCCTCCTGCCACTGAACTACACTAATTCCCACTATATCTAACTTTAACCTATCCATTTCCCTTTTTAAATTTTCTAACCTACCTCCCTGATTAAGGGATCTGCATTCCACACTCTGATCCGTAGAACATCAGTTTTCTTTCGCCTGGTAATGACGTCCTCTTGAGTAGTCCCCGCCCGGAGATCCGAATGGGGGTCTATTTTACCTCTGGAATATTTTACCCAAGAGGACGCCATCATCATTTAACCAGACAGTAAAGCTGCATGTCCTCGGGAAAAATTACGGCTGTAGTTTCCCCTTGCTTTCAGCCGTTCACAGTACCAGCACAGCAAGGCCATTTTGGTTAGTGTTACAAGACCAGATCAGTCAGTCATCCAGACTGTTGCCCCTGCAACTACTGAAAAGGCTGCTGCTCCTCTTCAGGAAACACATGTTTGTCTGGCCTCTCAACAGATACCCCTCCATTGTGGTTGCACCTACAGTACAGCTATCTGTATCGCTGGGGCACACAAGTCTCCCCACCAACAGCGAGGTCCATGGTTCATGGGGGGACTTAAAACATATAAAATGTTAAATTTCTTTTTTCCAAGAACACTTATTGTCACTTTGCATTTTATGTTCCCTCTACTTCCATCACTGCCAGTTATTTTTTGTTCAAATAGCAAAACTCACCCATTACCATTAGTGCGTAATTTCCTAAATTAGTTCCCTCTAACTCTAATTCTCTCAACATCACCTGATTTAATTTGACTAAATTTCTTTAGTCTTTTTTTTTTTTTACTTTTGCTGATGCTTATTTTATAATGTCTTATCAGGATGCAATCCTTTCTGTTCAACTGATTTTCCTAGTCAGCTACTGCCCCTCACTGAATTACACTGTCATCAGCAAACCTCAATTTTTTATTTCTACGCCCTGAACTTTAATAATTTCTTTCCCAATTCCTCCTTGGTTTCCTTTACTGCTTACTCAATATTTGGTTTGAATAACCCTGGGGACACACTACAACTTTGTCTCACTTCCTTCTCAACCACTGCTGCTCTTTCACACCCTTCATCTTTTACAACTTCAGTTTGGATTCTGAGCAAGTTGTAGGTAACACTTTGCTCCCTGTATTTTGCCCCTGCTACCTTCAGAATTTCAATGAGTGCATTCCAGTCACCAATGTTAAAAGCTTTTTCTAAATCTACAAATACTATAAATATGGTTTTGTTTTCCTTCACTCTATATTCTATGGTAAGTCCCAGGGTAGTAATGAAATGCATGTTCTTACATTTCTCTAGAACCCAATCTTATCTTTCCCCAGGTCAGCTTTTACTGGTCATTCCATCGTTCCATAAATAATTCCTGTTAATACTTTGCAACCACAATGTAAATAAGCTGATGCCTTGGTAATACATCTTTCAGCACCTACGTTCTTTGATTTGAGATTACTACATTCATACTAAGACATACATCACATAGCACATACAGGTGGAACATTTTTGTAACAGTTGGTCTCCTCAAGGATCTTAATAATTCTTAGAGAATATCATCTACTCTGGGTGCCTCATTTCAACTTCATCTTTCAGGGCTCTGTCAAATTATTTTCACTGTACCACTTCATCAACCTCATTTTCATCAACTTTGTATTAACTACTGTCTTCAAGTATCTTTCATTTATATAGCTCTTCTACATTCCTTCCACACCGCAGCCTTCCTCTCTGGTTAGAAATTACTTGCCACTTGAACTCTATGTTTACATAGCTGCCTCTCTCTTTCATATATCTATATCCACACTCTGCAAAGTGCATGGCTGAGGGTGTTTTTCACTGCACCAAATAGTAGTGCCTCTGGCTGGTCCATTGGTGTATGGACTACAACAAGAATGATAGCATATTACCTCTGTGGCTACTGTAATTAGCATAATCTCATCTTTGTTGTCTCTATGGGAGCAATATGTAGAATAACATAGTATATTCATAGATTCCTCACTTATTACCGGTTCTTGAAACACTAAGTGGGCTTTCACAGGATAGTTGGCATCTGCGTGTTTTTATGGCTTTGAATTTCTCCTCTAGATTCCTACTTTACAATATGTTGAAGAAATTTATTTTTAAGAATTATTATAGACTGAATAAATTTTGTAAGAGGTCTCAATTTAGTTACAATGAGCTCACACATAGGCTCTGTCATAACTTTTCAAGTTAGCAACTGCAATTAGAAGCCTTACCTGTTCATGGCAGTAGTAGTGTGCAGAAAGAATGATTTTCACTAAATCCCCATACTGCTTCTAAAATCTTTGATGTTTCATGATATGCAAGGAAACACTTTGTTGCTTGACTCTTCCTGAATTTTTCACACTCTGATATTTAAAAAAAAATAAACCTGTTTGTGATGCAGAATGCCTATTGTGTAGTGGCAGTGTGTTGGATGAGCATCCACATGATGACTACATCCTTAATAAATAAACCAATAATGAAAAATGCCGCATTTCTTGCTCTATATCCTCAATTAATAGTATCTGGTATGGGTCCCAGACTGATGTGCTATATTCAAGAATCTCTTTAAATGACATCATAATTCCACTGACTGGAGAAATGATTTATTTTCATTTTTGCAATTTTGGCCTGATGCACATGTGGTATATAATGAATAATGGTCTTCAGGCTGAAACTGCAATACACAAAATAAATAATTTCTACAGTCAATGGTGAATACAAGGTCTTTTGAAAATTCTACATGACTGTGAACCCCAACCATGAGATGTTATTCGGGAATCAGTTGAAGGATGGTTTTGAATGCTACATCAAATTTTTTGTCATCATACCACTTACAACTGATGCACATGCATATTTCTCATTATTTAATGCTTGTGTGACTTGCATGTGATCAGTTGCCA
Organism: Schistocerca piceifrons; assembly: GCF_021461385.2. Lineage (NCBI taxonomy): Eukaryota > Metazoa > Arthropoda > Insecta > Orthoptera > Acrididae > Schistocerca > Schistocerca piceifrons. Next base: position 57,093,381 of record NC_060142.1, on the reverse strand, counting down.
ATTGCGTAAACAAATAAAAATGGGTGTTTCTCTCTACTTATGTGCATTATATTAAATTTCACAATTTTAACTTGATGTTGGGATATCAGGAAAAGATAGATTGCTTATCACTGGATGACACACTGAATTGCAGACAGGCACAACGAAAGGACACTTACACATAAGCTTTTGTCCAAAGCCTTTGTCAGAAGAGGAAACACACACACACACACACACACACACACACACACACACACACACACACACACACACACACACAATCGCCACCTCTGGCAGCTCGGACTAGAATGCAACTTTCACATAGAACAGAAGGAGTAGGGGGAGGGGGGGCGGAGGGGAGGAGGGGGGAGAGGGCAAGAGAGTAGTGGGGAAGGGAAACATGAACGAGTGTGTAGGCAGAGGGTGGCACACAAAGAGGGTGAGGGGATAAGAACAGAGAGGAAGTGATAGGACAGGGGGGACAGAAACTATTGCATAGAGTGTATGGGGACAACAGGTTACCGTAAGCTGAGGCCGGTATAATTTGTAAGGATAACTTCCATCTGCGCGGTTCAGAAATACTGGTGATGGAGGGGAGGATACAGGTGGTCCAGGTTGTGAAGCAGCAATTGGATTCAAGCATGTTATGCTCAGCTACATGGTGTGCCACACGGTGGTCTACTTTGCTGCTGTGTCTATGTGCAACTCAGTCTCTCTTCTTTACAGGGAGTAGCAATCTATCTTTTTCTTACATGTTTCAATTAAATCTGCTTGATTCCACTGCCAGTCCCTGCAAAATGCATCAATTTACTGCAGACCTTTCTGTATTTCATGACAATTTTTATGTCCCAGCCACAATAATCACTCAATGCTCACCTGACTACATGGAGTTTAAGCCTAATATAGTCAACAATGACACCACATTTGGCGCCATTACTAAGAAAGGCACTATGAGAGGCACAAAGTGAACTGCTGGCAAGACAATGACACAGGATGAAAGTCACCTGGGCAAGACCTGTGACCAACAGCTAATGTAAAGGCGGCTGACACTGCTGAGCTAAAACTCTGTTAAAGGTTTCTTTGCCAGCTACTGGATCACATGTGCATATAGTGTATCTGAAACAGGATTACAGTATCGGATTTTGATTCTTATTGTTTCTTTTTGTGACTGTATATGCATAGTTTTTACTTGTGATTCTTGGCTTTGTGTTATGGCCTCACATGGACCTCCATTTGAACTTGTTTCAGCCAAGCTGTAGATGACTTTCAAACAAATCGAAAATGCAGGATGGAATGTAACAATATTATAAAAAGGGAAGTTGCCACTCACCATGTAGTGGAGGCCCTGAGTCACAGATGGGCACAACAGAAAGACTGTCACAAATAAAGCTTCCAGCCTGTAAGGCCTTTGTCAAAAATAGACGACAGACACACACGCTCCCGCAAACGCAGCTCACACACATGTGTGTGAGTTGCGTTTGCGTGTGCCTGTGCGGGCGCGCGCGCGCGTTCTTATATGTGTGTGTGCGTGTGTGTGTGTGTGTGTGTGTGATCTATTTTTGATGAAAGCTTTATTTGTGATAGTCTTTTTGTTGCACCTATCTGTGACTCAGCATCTCCACTTTAGACGACTTTGCTAGATTGATTATTTTGATTGTCACTGTTTATGTGATTTTATATCACATTAAACATCAACATTAGTTTGGTGATCGGTAAACTAGACAAATCCAGTGCTATGGATAAGGACATTCTGAAACTCTTCAACAGAAGCTGCAGGAGCTATAGCATCATTAGCAGCACCAACATCTGCTGCAACAGTTGCAGGAGCAGCAGCTCCAGCAACAGTAATTTGTTGCATAATAGTAGAACTTAAGTCCGGGTCACACGGAGCAAGTTTTGTCATAAGTATGCTTTACAGCACACCTGACTGTTGGCTAGCATGCACTGGGGATGGATAGTTAGCCCGCTGAAACTGTCACACAGTGTAAGAAATGTGGCAAGTCCTTTGGTGATGTTGTCTCTTCTAATAACAGGGAGTTTTTTCAGTCTATATGAAATGCATCAGTTACAACAATAATACTTTCTTTACTCCACTGTGCATCCACCTTTGGTAATTAATGGGTACTGAGAGATTAAGTTCCTCTATAGTGGGGCCGTGCTTGCATCAAGGTTCTGCCTCACAGATTGTGACATTAACTGTTAACAGGACTCCTGATTGCACAGGGCTTGGAGTATTCTAAGAATTTTAAAAGGAATATAGCACCAGCTATCAAGTGAAAATATGCGAAGCTCCTCCTAGCAAGCAAACAGCATAGCAATCAGCAGTGACTACTTGAGGGGTGACATTTACAGCAAGTCTTACTCTGTGTGGCATAACAAGGATTACAGCAGGAAATTGTAATGATATAACTATAAAGGCATGATAACTGTAAGAGACAAAGAAAGAGGCACAGCTACTGGAATTCCACTATCTAAGGAAACAAAAGATGAGCATGAAACTGTTCTTCAGTGCCCAAAGAATCTGTGAGGCACCAAGTACCAAAATTACAAAAATCTTGTCTTCTGATATGGACTACTCTCTAGAAACAATAATGCTGCTATCTTGTTGAAAATAGACATTACTACTACTTCATAACCTTGCACCATTGTCTGATACGGTACGGTTGTCTTTTGAGAAGATGTGGGAATTACTATTTGTGTATATACATAAAATTCTCATATGTTACTAGGATGAAAAGAATTTCTCTAATGGAAAAAATGAAGCCAACTGCACAGTGCACGGATTGTCAATTTTCGAGATCCAAGTAGAAAATGCAGCACCACGTACTTCAATTCCAACAGCAATCAGTTCTACATAAAATCATTTTTTTAGGGCACTGAAGAAATGGAAAAACTGAATTCAGAATGACCTGTCATTAGAGGATGTAATTTGTATGGGACATAGACATGAACCAAAGACATACAGCAAAGAAGTGTCACTTGCCAATTTCATGCAAAATTGGATTTCATACAACAAGTGCAGACCAATGTATGTTCCCTAACTGGGGCACAAATAATTAATTAATTCTGATGTAGTTATTGATGGCAGTCTGATAGCTGCTAAATATTTTGGTGTAACTGACCTCCTACTCAGTGAAGTATGGAGAGAATCTGGTATCGGATTAAAATAACTGAGTACCTTCATGGGCCTGCAGGCAGAACAATTTGCATACTGTTTTGCTTTCCTGTATCAAGAGAGCTATGTTGAGAAGATTACACTTCATTTCACCATGGAGGATATTAACCTTGTAGCAGTAACGGCAGATCACCTTCAGATGTGAGCTGATTTGCACCAAATTCAACATGGAATGAAACTTGTAAGATGTAGCTTACAGACAAGTTGTGGGTGGTTTGTTGTACGAGATGAGAGGTGGGGGGAGGGGGGGTGGAAGTTAGACAGCAGAGTGTCTTACTGCTGGGAGAGAGAGGCAACAAGTGCTCAGGGTAAGAATATGCCACTGCAGGGGATGTTGCATCTAGCACACAATGAAGCACAAGAATGGACTACAAGGGGTGTGGGGGGTGGCGGGGGTGGGGGGTGTGTGGGGGGGGGGGGGGGGGGAGAGACAGTCAACAGATACCAACAGGAGTGTAAAGCACGAGTGTAGAATGAATGACATGGAAACATGCGATCAGAGGTGGAGGTGAGGGTATGACAGGGGCTAGTGGAGGCCATCAGGATTGTGGGGCTGTTCTTTAAGACACACACACACACACACACACACACACACACACACACACACACACACACAAGCTTCTCAATAAAAAGGGGAAAAAACACTATCTAAATAGAGCTATGCATGAATAAACCATCCCCTTTGATGCACCAACACTGTGCAGAATTCGTTCATTGTTGCGCAGAGTAGCTCAGTTTGATATCTACATTAGCCATCCTGCATCAAACCTCTTGCTTGGTTTTGCAGGTGTAGATACAGCTTTAGGATGATTCCCAACTATGTAAATCAGGGAGGCTGGTAATTGGGCATGGGGGGGGGGGGGGGGGGAGGGAGGAGGACCTAGATGGCACAATTTCTGAAGCAAGTCTTGAAGAGCAAGTCTTGAAGTTACCCACATTGTGCTCATAAGCACATTCTGCCACTGAATGGGCAACACTGTTCTCAGCTGCAGTTTGCAGGGGACATTCGCTTGAGTGGACAACTGGTTGATGCCCGTATTCACATAACTGTGTCTGCAAATTTACAGCAGAGCTGGTGTATGATATGACTTGTTTCATAAGTGGCCCTGCCTCTGATACAATAGGAAACTCTTGTGACCAGACTGGAATAGGATGTGCAGAATGGGCGCATAAGACATGTCTTGTACCTGGGTCTTCCAATTGCATGTGATCCGTGTGGCTTGAGTTGGGAGAAGGTGTAGTATAAGGATGGACCAGGATATTTTGTAGACTGGATGTAGAGAGGACCACCACTTTGGCATGGGTGCGAATAATTGTGGATAGGGCATTACGATGCATCCATTCATCATACCCTATTTCAGGCATATCTGATTGGGAGAAGAGCCACTTATTAAAGTAGGCATAGCAGATACGACTTCTGCTATCACTGCCGCCCATCTTTTTATGTGGACATAAACACCAACCAGCTATTCACAGGAACGAACTACCACTGCCAAACTGTGCCCCGGACCAGAACTGATCACCCAGAGGCAGAACACATTGCTCAGCACAATACACCCAACTTCAATGACTGCTTCACAATATACGTCCTCTCTATCCTCCTCTCCCAATACCTGCTTCTTTAAACTACATAGATGGGACTTTGGTCTAACAACACATGCTTCAATCCCAATATTCTTTTGACCACCACCTCTGTTAGCCCCTCTTCCACACCCATCTTCACCTCTGATACCATGTTCACCACATCACTCTACATTCATAACCACCTCTTCACAATCCACTGTTTCTTCCCAGTCTAGTCCTCATCTGAACGCTTAGCAATGTTTTTCAGTCTTGTTAATGTGCCCATCAACTACTCGGTGCATCAACTACACATTATTTAAACATTATTTGAAATAATTGAATACTGAAACTTGAGAAAAGGAAATCTTACTAAAAACGAAGTGCACATTGATGTGCCTTATTTTGCATATCACTAGTACAAATAGCATGACTTTATACTGAAATATGTTCCATCCTATGATCAACAAGCTGACATCCTAATGAAGCCAATGCAAAAGGTGACATTTAAGACCAAATGAAAGAGATTGAAAATCTGAAGCATACAGGATGTTCAAAGAATTCTCAATGAATGACATCTTACTGTCGGCTAAAAAAAGGGGGAAGGGAAGAGTTCCAAACAGAATTGTATATTTGAGTCCCCATTTTTTGGGAGTGTTAAAATACTAAAACGGACAAATTTATTTTTGTGTTCACTCAGTGATATCATTTGTACTGTGCTTGGTCGTCCTTTTTGAGAATGCACTGAGTTTTGCATAGCCAGTTTTGCTGAATCATTGTTGTCTGCACTGAGAATATCTTTGTATCTCACATCTGTATTACCTACACTTGTGTGATTTTTAGTAGTGTTTTATATTATTATTTGTTGATTCGCAACTTATTATTTTAATCGTAATACAGACATTAAACTAATTAACACTATTTGGAATCTTATAGGATTTTTTACTGTCACTTTACAAAATAGTTTGTGGCACAAATATATGTTAGCTTTCTTACCTTGTGTTTCCCTTTCCATTCCTGACTTAAACCAGTCATATGTCACTGGAGTGGTACACTGTTAGTTGACAAACCATTATGCCAGACACAGAAAACCTTAAAGGTATTCTAAGCAGCGCCACATGTCGTGTTTAAAAAATGAAAGTAGTGCAAAGCAGTAAGCAACATACATTACGCCAATCAGAGGAAAAGCTTTTAAAGTATAGCTGGCCTACATTGGAAAACAATTAATGGAACTATGGAAATAAATAATGGGCATTCTGTAGCCGTTCAGTTATAAGGTAAATGGAAGCAATGCCAATAGTACCATTAAGGCAAGAAAAGAAACTAATTTTTATCCAGGAAACAAACAAAAAAGAAACCTACCTTACTTGGTGTAAGTCCTATATGGTATACAAGTTTTGGATCATTATCTAGTTCAGTCAGTAAATGTTGCTGCTGTTGTAACGTTAAAGCGCCCTTGAATGCTTTTGCCATTAGACGCTTTGCCTCTACTCCTTCACTGTTTGACACACACATTGTGACATCATATGCTGCTTTAAGCTCCGAAACACCAGTAACATTTAGCCACACAAGCTGGAAGCAGTTCATAACAAAATTAATGATAATAGTAGTGTTAAATTTATGTAAGGAACAAATAGAAGATGAGATACAGCAGCAGAATTATCCAGTAAAGAAATGTTTCAATGCAGTAGGAAATGAGTACTCAACAGTCAAAAAAGTAGAAAATATTCCTAAACATTACAATATTCTTCATGGAATATCAGAACATCATTAAAGGGCTGTCATATTAAAAACAACATGTCCTCAGTATCACAAAAAAAAATTCTCACCTCATCTTCACAACTATGCAATGGTGGTGCTAAACGAAGAAATTCTGGCTTGTAGTACTGATCAACAACTGGATTGTTGCCTGTTAAGAGAGCTTCAGCTGTCTTTTTTGCAATGTTCTGCTCAGAATACATACTGAAAATAAATAATAACTTTAAAAGAACCAGCACTTCTAGATAGAGTTAGTATGAACAGTTCATTTTTATTTAGTTAGATAAACAGAGAAGATGAATAACAATACAGGTATTCCAAATTTAAACGGCGACATCTTAACATCACAAGAAAAATGTAGAATAATATGAGACCTTGTTAAATACAATCAGTTTCCCAAATAGAAAGCTAATATGAAAGAAACGAGGTACCAACAGAAGAAACCTGAAACATGCTGGAGAAGGGGGATGATGTCTGAAGGGAAAATGTAAGGAAATTAGATGAATGTACAGTTAGGATTAAACAGACAGGACTACAACAACTACATTGCAAGTTGAGAATGAAGCTCTACATTGCAAGTTGAGAATGAAGCTCGCTCTCTCTCTCTCTCTCTCTCTCCCCCCCCCCCCCCCCCTCTATTCCCTCTTCTTCACTCTGTCTTCTGGCTGGTTAGAAGCACCCCCATGAATTCCTCTCCCATCCCAACCTCTTTGTCTCAGTGTAGCACTTGCAACTTATATCCTCAATTATTTGTTGTATGTATTCCAGTCTCTGTCTTCCTCTACAGTTTTTGCCCTCTACAGCTCCTTCTAGTATCGTGGAAGTTATTCCCTGATATCTAACATATGTACTATCACCCTGTCCCTTCCTGTTGTCAGTGTTTTCCATAGAAGTATGTTGCTTTCTTCGCTTCTACAAAGAACCATCTTATTCCTTATCAGTCCACCCAATTCTCCATATTCTTCTGGAGCATCATATCTCAAATGCTTCGATTCTTTTCTGTTCCAGATTTTCCGTAGTCCATGTTTCACTACCATACAGTGTTGTGCTGTAAACTTACATTCTCAGAAATTTCTTCTTTAAATTACAGCCTAGACTTCTCTTGGCTGGAAATGTCCTTCTTGCCTGTGCTAGTCTTCTGTTTACACGGTTCCTTAACTTTGTCTACTTCATGATCATTTCTGTCAGCTTTCTTAAGTTTACTCTGAATCCATCTTCTGTCTCATTAGGCTGTTCACTGCATTCAACAAATCCTGTAATTCTTCTTCGCCTTCATTGAGGATGGCAACGACATCAGTGAATCTTATAATTAATATCCTTTCACCCTGAATTTTAACCCCCCCCCCCTCCCCCTCCATTGAAACTTTCTTTTATTTCCACCATTTAATCTGGACACTTTGATCCTTGTCTTTTATCTTGTTTTTCCTTTTTCATTCTTGTACGTATTGTATATTACTCATCTTTCCCTACAGCTTAGTCCTATTCTTCTCAGAATTTCAAACATATTGTGGCATTTCTCACTGCCTAACGCTTTTTCCATGTCGACAAGTTCTATGAACAGGTCTTGAGTTTCTTTCAGTCTTGCTTCCAGTCTCAAGCACAACGTGTGGACTGTCTCTCTGATGCCTTTACCTTTTCTAAAAACAAACTGGTCCTCATCTAACAGATCCTCAATTTTCTTTTACATTCTTCTGTATATCAACTCCAATTTCTTCTTGTCCCATGTCATCAGACAAGTTCTCCCTCTCATAGAGATCTTCAATGTGCGCTTTTGATCTATCCGCTCTCTTGTCTGCATGTAACAGTGGAATTCGCACTGCACCCTTAATGTTGCCATCTTGCTTTTAATTTCACTGAAGGTCGTTTTGACTTCTCTATGCAGGTGAGTCCTTCCTGTGATAATTTCTACTTCTTCACTTTTTTTCTTGCAGCCATTTCGTCTGGGCTGCCCTGCACTTCTTATTTATTTCATTCATTAAGTGATTTATATTGCTGTATTGCTGTCTTTCCCTAAAATTTTTTTGTACTTCCTTCTTTTGTCAATCAACTGAGTATTTTTGCTGTTACCCAAGACTTCTTTGCAGTTACCATACTAATACCTATGTTTGTTTTTCCAATATCCGTGATTGCTCTTTTTAGAGATGTCTACTCCTCTTCAACTGAAAACTGCCTAATGTTATTCCTTAGTGCAGCACCCACATCTTTAGCAAACTTCAAACACATCTCTTCCTTCCTCAGTTCTTCAAGATCCCACTTCCTTCCATAATGATTCTCCTATCTGATTCTCTTACACTTCAGTCTATTCTTTAATATTACTAAATTGTGATCCGAGTCTATTTCAGGTTCTTGGTATGCCTTACACAACCCATAATCTGATTTCAAAATCTCTCTCACACCATGATGAAATCCAGCTGGAATCTTACTAGGTCTCTGGGACTTTTTTAAGTATATCCCTTGCTCTTGCGAATGTTGAACAGAATATTCACTATTAACAGCTGAAATTTATTGTAGAACTCTAGAAGTCTTTCTCCTCTCTCATTGCTGCTACCCAGACCATATTCTACTCCAACCCCTACAACCACATTCCAGTCCCACAATACTATCAGATTTTCATCTCCTTTTAGGAACTGAATTCCTTGTTCAGTATACTCATGTACTTTCTGTATTTTTCGGCTTTTGTTTGTGATATTGGCATACACATTTAAACTACTGTTGTCAGGGTTTGCTTCCTATTGATTCCAATGAGAACAACCATATCACTGAAGTGTTCACTTTTGTGCCCTACATCCTTTTCATAGTGAACGCATTATTGTGGCCAAGATAGATACGAAGCCCACACCTACTACAGTAGTACAAGTTTATATGCCAACTAGCTCTGCAGATGACGAAGAAATTGATGAAATGTATGATGAAATAAAAGAAATTATTCAGATTGTGAAGGGAGACGAAAATTTAATAGTCACGGATGACTGGAATTCGAGTGTAGGAAAAGGGAGAGAAGGAAACATAGTAGGTGAATACGGATTGGGGGACAGAAATGAAAGAGGAAGCCGCCTGGTAGAATTTTGCACAGAGCACAACATAATCATAACTAACACTTGGTTTAAGAATCATGAAAGAAGGTTGTATACATGGAAGAACCCTGGAGATACTAAAAGGTATCAGATAGATTATATAATGGTAAGACAGAGATTTAGGAACCAGGTTATAAATTATAAGACATTTCCAGGGGCAGATGTGGACTCTGACCACAATCTATTGGTTATGACCTGTAGATTAAAACTGAAGAAACTGCAAAAAGGTGGGAATTTAAGGAGATGGGACCTGGATAAACTGAAAGAACCAGAGGTTGTACAGAGATTCAGGGAGAGCATAAGGGAGCAATTGACAGGAATGGTAAAAAGGTAGGTAAAAAGACGAGGGCTAGTAGAAATCCTTGGGTAACAGAAGAAATATTGAATATAATTGATGAAAGGAGAAAATATAAAAATGCAGTAAGTGAAACAGGCAAAAAGGAATACAAACGTCTCAAAAATGAGATCGACAGGAAGTGCAAAATGGCTAAACAGGGATGGCTAGAGGACAAATGTAAGGATGTAGAGGCCTATCTCACTAGGGGTAAGATAGATACCGCCTACAGGAAAATTAAAGAGACCTTTGGAGATAAGAGAACGACTTGTATGAATATCAAGAGCTCAGATGGAAACCCAGTTCTAAGCAAAGAAGGGAAAGCAGAAAGGTGGAAGGAGTATATAGAGGGTCTATACAAGGGCGATGTACTTGAGGACAATATTATGGAAATGGAAGAGGATGTAGATGAAGATGAAATGGGAGATATGATACTGCGTGAAGAGTTTGACAGAGCACTGAAAGACCTGAGTCGAAACAAGGCCCCCGGAGTAGACAATATTCCATTGGAACTACTGACGGCCGTGGGAGAGCCAGTCCTGACAAAACTCTACCATCTGGTGAGCAAGATGTATGAAACAGGCGAAATACCCTCAGACTTCAAGAAGAATATAATAATTCCAATCCCAAAGAAAGCAGGTGTTGACAGATGTGAAAATTACCGAACTATCAGCTTAATAAGTCACAGCTGCAAAATATTAACACGAATTCTTTACAGACGAATGGAAAAACTAGTAGAAGCCAACCTCGGGGAAGACCAGTTTGGATTCCGTAGAAACACTGGAACGCGTGAGGCAATACTGACCTTACGACTTATCTTAGAAGAAAGATTAAGGAAAGGCAAACCTACGTTTCTAGCATTTGTAGACTTAGAGAAAGCTTTTGACAATGTTGACTGGAATACTCTCTTTCAAATTCTGAAGGTGGCAGCAGTAAAATACAGGGAGCGAAAGGCTATTTACAATTTGCACAGAAAGCAGATGGCAGCTGTAAGAGTCGAGGGACATGAAAGGGAAGCAGTGGTTGGGAAGGGAGTAAGACAGGGTTGTAGCCTCTCCCCGATGTTGTTCAATCTGTATATTGAGCAAGCAGTAAAGGAAACAAAAGAAAAATTCGGGGTAGGTATTAAAATTCATGGAGAAGAAATAAAAACTTTGAGGTTCGCTGATGACATTGTAATTCTGTCAGAGACAGCAAAGGACTTGGCAGAACAGTTGAATGGAATGGACAGTGTCTTGAAAGGAGGTTATAAGATGAACATCAACAAAAGCAAAACAAGGATAATGGAATGTAGTCTAATTAAGTCGGGCGATGCTGAGGGAATTAGATTAGGAAATGAGACACTTAAAGTAGTAAAGGAGTTTTGCTATTTGGGGAGCAAAATAACTGATGATGGTCGAAGTAGAGAGGATATAAAATGTAGGCTGGCAATGGCAAGGAAAGCGTTTCTGAAGAAGAGAAATTTGTTAACATCCAGTATTGATTTAAGTGTCAGGAAGTCATTTCTGAAAGTATTCGTATGGAGTGTAGCCATGTATGCAAGTGAAACATGGACGATAAATAGTTTGGACAAGAAGAGAATAGAAGCTTTCGAAATGTGGTGCTACAGAAGAATGCTGAAGATTAGATGGGTAGATCACATAACTAATGAGAAAGTATTGAATAGGATTGGGGAGAAGAGAAGTTTGTGGCACAACTTGACCAGAAGAAGGGATCGGTTGGTAGGACATGTTTTGAGGCATCAAGGGATCACCAATTTAGTATTGGAGGGCAGCGTGGAGGGTAAAAATCGTAGAGGGAGACCAAGAGATGAATACACTAAGCAGATTCAGAAGGATGTAGGTTGCAGTAGGTACTGGGAGATGAAAAAGCTTGCACAGGATAGAGTAGCATGGAGAGCTGCATCAAACCAGTCTCAGGACTGAAGACCACAACAACAACATCCTTTTCATAATGAATCCTGCTCCCAGCATTTTCTGTTGCTGCTATTACCCTATATTCATCAGACCAGAAATCTCTGTCTTCTTTCCACTTCATTTCCCTGACTCCTACTAAACCTAGACTGAGCCTTCACTTTTCAGATTTTCTAGCTTCCCTATGACATTTGAACTTCTGACATTCCACACCCCGGCTCACAGAATGTTACTCTTTCATTCATTATTACATCTATTCTCATAATCGCCTTCCCCTCAGCAGTCCCCTAATCAATAATCTTCTGCCAATGGATATACACCATGATACTTTTCCAATAATATGATACATGGCATGTAGGTACATCTTATGTGTCTTTAATGCAGTGGTTTCCATTGCCTTCTGCATTGTCATGCTATTTATCATTGCTGATACATCCATATGAAGGGTCAGTTTCCCACACCAAGGGCAAGTGAATGTCGTGAATTTCTGTCCACTCCTCTGTCCTCCTTGACAAAGCCACACTGGCAGAATGTGCTTTTTTTACTGAAAGTCTTCGGCCACCTTGCTGGCCTAGAACAGATGGAAGAAATCAAAGAACTGAAGAAGTTATTGAAACTACACTCCTGGAAATTGAAATAAGAACACCGTGAATTCATTGTCCCAGGAAGGGGAAACTTTATTGACACATTCCTGGGGTCAGATACATCACATGATCACACTGACAGAACCACAGGCACATAGACACAGGCAACAGAGCATGCACAATGTCGGCACTAGTACAGTGTATATCCACCTTTCGCAGCAATGCAGGCTGCTATTCTCCCATGGAGACGAACGTAGAGATGCTGGATGTAGTCCTGTGGAACGGCTTGCCATGCCATTTCCACCTGGCGCCTCAGTTGGACCAGCGTTCGTGCTGGACGTGCAGACCGCGTGAGACGACGCTTCATCCAGTCCCAAACATGCTCAATGGGGGACAGATCCGGAGATCTTGCTGGCCAGGGTAGTTGACTTACACCTTCTAGAGCACGTTGGGTGGCACGGGATACATGCGGACGTGCATTGTCCTGTTGGAACAGCAAGTTCCCTTGCCGGTCTAGGAATGGTAGAACGATGGGTTCGATGACGGTTTGGATGTACCGTGCACTATTCAGTGTCCCCTCGACGATCACCAGTGGTGTACGGCCAGTGTAGGAGATCGCTCCCCACACCATGATGCCGGGTGTTGGCCCTGTGTGCCTCGGTCGTATGCAGTCCTGATTGTGGCGCTCGTCTGCACGGCGCCAAACACGCATACGACCATCATTGGCACCAAGGCAGAAGCGACTCTCATCGCTGAAGACGACACGTCTCCATTCGTCCCTCCATTCACGCCTGTCGCGACACCACTGGAGGCGGGCTGCACGATGTTGGGGCGTGAGCGGAAGACGGCCTAACGGTGTGCGGGACCGTAGCCCAGCTTCATGGAGACGGTTGCGAATGGTCCTCGCCGATACCCCAGGAGCAACAGTGTCCCTAATTTGCTGGGAAGTGGCGGTGCGGTCCCCTACGGCACTGCGTAGGTTCCTACGGTCTTGGCGTGCATCCGTGAGTCGCTGCGGTCCGGTCCCAGGTCGACGGGCACGTGCACCTTCCGCCGACCACTGGCGACAACATCGATGTACTGTGGAGACCTCACGCCCCACGTGTTGAGCAATTCGGCGGTACGTCCACCCGGCCTCCCGCATGCCCACTATACGCCCTCGCTCAAAGTCCGTCAACTGCACATACGGTTCACGTCCACGCTGTCGCGGCATGTTACCAGTGTTAAAGACTGCGATGGAGCTCCGTATGCCACGGCAAACTGGCTGACACTGACGGCGGCGGTGCACAAATGCTGCGCAGCTAGCGCCATTCGACGGCCAACACCGCGGTTCCTGGTGTGTCCGCTGTGCCGTGCGTGTGATCATTGCTTGTACAGCCCTCTCGCAGTGTCCGGAGCAAGTATGGTGGGTCTGACACACCGGTGTCAATGTGTTCTTTTTTCCATTTCCAGGAGTGTACAATACTTCACTGGATACAGAAAGAGCAGAAATGGGTCATGGAGAATGAGAGAAATGAATAAGTGCTTAAGAAGAAAATATCAAAGATTACACACCAATATTAGCTACAGATGTCACATCAAATAAATAGGAGTAATGAAAACAGTCAGCAGTATTTCCTGTTGACACTGGCCAATGGATAGCAAAAGAAGCAACAAGAAGACTCAAAGAGAAAAAAAATATAAGCAGTGTACTGACATAACATACAGGTAAATGTGAAACACTCTGCTTCTTTTACTTGTGTTGCTGACAGTTTTGACTGTTAAACCATTACTGAACGCACAAAATATGTACCAGACAAAAAGTAATTTTTTCAGATTTTTAAAAATCTGTAAGTTAGCAAACAAGAGTATGGGAATGAATAAACACACAAACTATGAGTTAAGCAAGTTCCACCATAAGAAAGCTATGTGCAAAATAAATGGGGGTTCTACACACACAGCCCTAAAACCATCAAAAGTTGTATACTAGTGTTAGTGGATGTGGACAGTGCTCATGAGAGTAGTACAACCACTTGTTTACCACTTGAAATTTTGAAGATTTAAAACTGATAATTAAGGGTGCACTTATGATAGGTAAACAGTATACAAAAAACAGCAACCAATCACGACAGTAGCACGGAGCAACAAATTAGCACTGATTTACACAACTGAACAGACACTGGTGAAATTAGTATCACTGTTGTACCTTATCAGTCATTGGTGTTATGCCTGGTCTTTGGAAGACACTTCCAAGCGCATCTCAGTCATTAATGCCCAATCTGGTCTTTTCCATTACAAACACCTACCCTCTGGCATCGTCAGCATGCCGACAATATTTCAACAACACTTGGAACGCTTGATGCAAGGAGTTCTGAATACAGCTGATTATCTTGACAATATCCGACTCACTGGTAGAAACATGAAGAACCTTACAGAAAATTCAGAAGCCTTATTCAGTGTTCTCCAACAACCAACTCGAAGTGTAACAAAGACAAACGCTATTTTTTACCATAAGCTGAATATGTAGGGCATTTTTCGGTGCTTTAGGGATACACACAATGTACAAAAATACAAAATCTGACAGTTTCAAGGTTGGGTTGGGTTGTTTTGGGGAAAGAGACCAGACAGCGAGGTCATCGGTCTCATCGTATTAGGGAAGGATGGGGAAAGAAGTTGGCTGTGCCCTTTGAAAAGAACCATCCCGGCATTTGCCTGGAGCGATTTAGGGAAATCACGGAAAACCTAAATCAGGATGGCCGGACGCGGGATTGAACCGTCGTCCTCCCGAATGCGAGTCCAGTGTCTAACCACTGCGCCACTTCGCTCGGTGACAGTTTCAAGGGATACCTGACAACTAAAAACAGTGTTGTGCCAGCTGAACTACTACTGAAAATCCCCATTCAGTGATGATTGCCAAACTATTCCATCAGCTGCTTTGCAAAAATCTTAAGTGGCATTAGCACTCACGATAAGGCTTTTCAAGACTAAGCAGGCACTCCTCAAGCAAACGTGCCTCATGACTTATGGTTAAGACCCCAGGAAGTTACCAACTGTCATAGCAGATGTGTTGGACTATGGCCTTGGGGACATTATTTCCCACAAAATCAATGGGGTGGAATGCCGATTGCATTTGCCTCAAAAGCTCTGACACCTTCACAACACAATTACACTCAATTAGAGAAAGAGGCTTTGGTCATCACCATCTTGGCTCTCAAAAATTTTCGTGATTGTGTATGGACAGCATTTTCATCTTTTAACAGATCATAAGCCACTTCTGACATTCTTTAACTCTCACAGAGATGTACTTACCAACATCTCACAGTGCCTGCATTGTTGGGCATTGTTCGTCTCTGGATACTGCTACAATATCCATTGCCACTCAACAACGTAGCAAGCATACACAGACACATTATCCCATCTCCCAGGGGAAGGTCTGCTTCCATATGAACTCTGAGTCACAGGCTGCCATCACACGTTTGCTTATAAACCCCAAACCATAACCTCACAGACACCAGAGGATCCCATCCTCAGTGACATAATCGAGTTCAAGAAACATGGGTGGCCAGAGGATTGCAAAATCATCCAACACACCAAGATTCAGGCATACTGGCACCATTGGCATGAATTATGAATTCTCAGTGGTGTCGTCCTGTTGCATGGGGACAATGGTCACACCAGGGTCATCATACCAAGAGCTCCCCTACATTGGATACTGACGCTGCTCCATCAGGATCATTGGGGGAGTGTCATCATGGGAAGACTGGCTCAACAATGTTTCATGGTTTATTGTGGCTTGCCAGGCATGCCAGAGCAAGTAGGCACCCCCAGCACATCAATCTTTCCCATGGCCTAAAGCAACACCCCTTGGTCCCAGTTTCATCTGTATTTTGCCTGGGTTCCTCTAGGTTGATCCTGGTCAAATTTCCCTATGTTTATCATAAGCAATCAATTTCATCGGCAAAAACCATACGAGCCTTAGTATGCACTTTTTCCGTTGACATTCTACCAGAAACCACAGTTTCGGACAATGGGACACAATTCACATCAGCAGGATTTTGCTGCTTTTGTGAAGAAAACAGCACCCAACTGGCCCATACAACACGGTTTTGTCTCACTTCCAACTGCCTGCCGGAAAGGTTTGTCCACACTTTTAAAATCAAAGTGGCACCAACATCATGGTCTCGATGACAAGCTTACCTCATTTCCTGCTTGCTATTGCTCCACACCACAGGACAGGACTGCAACAACCACAGTTCTTCATTGTTCATCCCTCCAATCATTCACCCCCACCCTGATAGCCTCCCAACCATTGCTATTCTCCTCAGGATGACATATGTGCAGTGGTGTTCTAAAAGGGCCACCAACACTGGCTGCTCACTCATGTCACCTGCCTGCTTGGCAGAGCCAAGGCCAAGATCCAACTGACAGATCAAAGCAAGAGCCACAACTGCCTCAATCCAATGCACCCAAGATTTCTACATTATTTTTGTTCACGATCTGGTACATCCAGCACCCAGGAATGGCAGCCACCACCACTGGTGGCAACATCTTCAGGGTCCAGCAGCCTCAAGAATCACAGACTCCGTCTCCCAGCTGACTTGTCTTTAGCAGCCAATGCCCCTGTTCCAGATGTTGACAGCAGTAGACTGGGTTTGCCACAATCTTCTGACATCAGTAGCAATGACGCCTATATGTGTTGCTATCTCTCCTTGAGGGTGGGTAATAAGTGGGGATGGGGAGGGGGAGGGGTGGCTGCTATATCTAGACAAAAAACGCACCAAGATAACAATACAATGCCAAAGGTTGCCTAAATATGAGAGCACAGGGACAAGAACAAGCCCAAACAACCATATCCTTATTATAAGAAAAACAACACCAGGCATGTTATTGAGGACAATTTAGGACACTGCCACTGTGACTCAGGGCATTCACACTGCTGGCACTTAAAAGCAGCATCATCCCTAAGAGGTGCAGCTAACACGGGGACATTTGTTTCCTCATATCACGTGGCCAAAACAATCTGTGATGAATTCATCTGCCAGCCAGCACTTAAGCCATCACATATGTCATATCAAGCAGCTGGAGCCACCAGCAATCTTCGTCTTCTCCAAGCTGAGACTTGGCCTCTCAACACTCGGCGTCCAAGGTTTTGGTACCTTGGAATGTTAGTGTGATTGTGTTCAGAGATCATCTCACCTCATTGTCCTTAAGACATAGACTTCATCAGCTATTTAGTGAACTAGATGCTCTAGGCGAATTGTCTAGCCTATGTTAATTCTACAAAAGTGTTAAACTGAGGCAGTTACTTTGACTGCTACGCTATTTTGTATTCTGGTTCATTAATGCTCCAGGATGGAGAAGAGTGGATTTATGTTAATATTAGTAAACCTATTGTTTGTTGTCTTCCCGAGTGTAAGTTCTTCTGCGGACCACTTCAGCTGAACTCAAATGCTGCACCCCATGTACTAGCACTTCTATGTTTTTTCCCACGTAACTGGTTTGCTTACATTAGATTTCTGTTTTAGTATGTTCACAGCCACTAAAACGTGATTATCCAAGCACTATTGCTTTTGCAAAACATGGAACAGGTGCAGGGATCAATGTTGGCCTCAACAATATCACCTGAGGTTTCCAATTGATTGTCTTGCATCAACTCCACGGAAAAGGGTGTCGCTACTGCCGTTCCCAGCATTCATCAGGAAAGCAGAACCATAGGCCATCCACACTGCCCATGTAGAACAGCATTTCATTGTCCCTGGACACTCAGGGGATACCCAGCAAGCTGCTTCTCTGTTGGCTTATGCAGGGGCTAATTAATGTCTGTTGCTTCTTGCAGCAGTTAAATCCAGAAGTAGAACTATATGGCTTAATCTATGAACATGTGAAAATGTGCTTGTTGGAATATTTTGAGTCTCAAGTTCAAGTGGCACCCAAGGGGGCATACACTTTTAATTATCATAAATGAAACAGACAGTCCTACTGGGAGTGGTCACTTCCACTACAGTAACTTACCTGGGATTGACATTTTCTGTGTTCCAATGCTAAGTGCAAAGAGTCATGTGTCGACTCACTGGTTAGGGATACAATTGTAGTACATTCCCAGGAGAGGGGCCCCAGAATAACTTTCTCAAATTAAGTGACCCATCTTTGGCATCCTGACTTCCACTCATTTAGACTTTTGAGTAGTCAGTCCTGCCACAGGTATTTGCCACCCACCCCACATGCAAGACTCCGGCTTGGTCCCGCCCCCCCCCCCCCCCCTTCCCCCCAAGCACATTTTTCTACACACACACACACACACACACACACACACACACACACACACACAATACACTAACTCTGGCCACCTCAGCACGACAGTGGTAATGTATGTATGAATTCTGATTTTTTGTGTGTGTGTGTGTGTGTGTGTGTGTGTGTGTGTGTGTGTGTGTGTGTGTTTTCTACTTTAGAAGAACACCTTTTGGTCAAAAGCTCAATCATACAACAGTCTTTTTGTCAGGCCTGTCTGTGACTCAAAGCCTCCTTTATATGGTGAGAAGCAATTTATCCTTTTCATAATGTTGCCATCAGTTAATTCTGTTTGATGATGACTACAAGGCATTATGAAAGTCATAATGGTCACTGAAGATAAAGTGATTAACTTTAAATGGCTGAAATTTGCAACGAAATGACAAAAAAAAAGTGTATTCTCAGCTTAAGAGAGCTATTTTCAGAGAAAATTATTTCTGTCAAAGTGTACTGGGATGGAAGAGAGAGTCTAACTGCATGGAAATGGGTTTACTGTCCCTGTACAAATTGGTGTAGACTTTCTTGTGTCTCAGGAACCCACTGTTACCTGGAAACCACTTCAGTCACTGGGTGGAATCTACTGACTTTCTGTCGCCACTGCTTTTCCAGATTAGAAAGCATGGTGTACTGAACATCATGACTGGGGCAACTGGGAGAGAATCATGCTAAGGGTTCTCATGTCAATGGCAGTTTAATGTAAAAAGCATTTTTAACCACTAGGCAGTATACTGTTTTCTCTAAATCACTTCATGTAGCTGCTGTGATGGCCAATGGCAATCTTCTATTTGCCTAGTTTGTGATAGTGCGCAATGGTTAATGAGCTTGAAGTTGAGAAAATGTTAGTCAGTAAAATTTCTTCCTTCCCTTACTTATTGGTATAGCTAAAATGTCTAACATCTTACCATGGCAAATTTGGAAGATGACAATACTTTAGAACATGAAAAGCATCATGATCATTGTGAGATCATCATAGCTTATAGCATTCACAGGGGAATGGCATTTTCCTACTATATTAAAGGCACATGTCAATCATTTATGCTGTGCAACAAGCTCTGACATAATTTTCATAAGTAACAACTATTGCCCCCACAGCATTTCCCATGTTAATAACACACTGGAGAGTGAAGGCATAATGTGAATGGAATGAACTGCACTTTGGTCAGACTTTTAACTTCAGTGTGAACCTTGAATCTCTGCCTACAGCACTCTTTGTAGAGAATGGAACTTTCTTCACTGTATCTCCCCCCTCCCCAATCAGTGCTCCAGCAAGAGTTCATAGACTGTATACAAAATTGTCATATTGTCTAGATATTCTAATGGTCATTTTTATGTTCCAATACTCCCTTTTAAAAAAGCACAATGCAATACCATTGTTCTTAACAAATGTCAGGCAGTGTAGTTGGTCACAGGTCTCTACTGAATTACCCTGCCCATTAACATCAACCACAACATTGTATTTTGACTATATGTCAAGATAACTGCATCAGATAAGCAACTGACTTTCTCTTTGAAGAATCTCTTCAACTCTTATCAAAATTCTAGCTATTCTTAGGAAAAGTTAACAGGTGTATTCAATTAACGTACGGCAGTACTGCATTCATCTAGCATTGGTAGGTGCTTGCTCCAAATGGAAATTTGAATAAATGCTAGGTGAAGCCATGTTACTGAAAGATTGATGTTTGCTCAGTTCTGGGACTTGCTTCAACGCCATATTCAAGTTCCATATTTGACAGTGCTGTGTGTGAAGGGAAGAAGGAAGGAAGATTAGGATTTAATGTCTTGTTGACAATGAGATCATTAGAGATGGAGTTCAAGTTTGGGTGGGGAAGGAAATTGGCCGTGCTCTTTAAAAGGATACACACACACACACACACACACACACACACACACACACACACACACACACACACACACACACACACACACACACACACACAAACAAACAAACAAACAAAGGGAAAGAATAGGAGGCATGACCAATGGATCCATAAGTGATTTCATAAATAAAGAAAACTTTTCAGATAAACAAACTGTGCATAGATTTACAAATATGACATAGCTCCTCCAATAATTTTACACAGTATTCTGACATATCTTCATCTCTATAAAAATTGCTAAAATACCTTACCCCCCCCTCTCCCCCTATTTTGATTATCACCTCATTTATCTGTAATTTATGACAGTCATCATTTTTCTTTCTGTGCACAAAATGTGTACCACACTTTCACTTCTACAGTTTACCCTATCTACTGCCCCTCCACAGCTAAATACATTACTGTTCAATATCTTCAGATATCATTAATCTGTCTTTTCCTAGTACCTCTCATTTTGTCCCTCATCTGACAATTGTAACCAAGTTTCAACTGCTTTCAGTCTCTCCATTTGTGATCAAATTATTAGTGTAATATTTATGAAATTTTAGTTTTTTTCCTGTGTACTTCACTAGCACAACATAGATCTGTCTCCTACACTGAAGTATGTACTCCTCACATGAAGAAAAACAGCTGTTTACCTCATCAGGCCCATTCTTGGCTCTGACCTATTATCACCATCAGGGAGAATTACAGGAATCCCACTTCTACAAGTAAGAGGCAACTCAGACTGCCGCTCAGCAAGTGCCAGCTGAATGCCAGTGATATCTACATTAGGATGTGTATTTGCCAGATCACTGTTTAATATTTGGTTTGGAGTCTTTTTCAATACCTGTAAGCAAAAAAGACATTTAGTGAGACTTGCAGTTATGTAAATTTCTCTCATGGCAGAAGCACATTTCTTACTAACCTCTTTTGTGGGATTCGTGATCAGATGCATCAAGAAGTTCTTCTCTACTTGAAGAAGTCGTGGTAACTGTCCAGCATATTCAAGTTTCCTAGTTGTGAGTTTGCTGACTTCATCTGGGGGATGCTAGGGAAAAAGAAAGACACTGACTATGCCATGTAAACAGTTCCATGTGTGCAAGGACTTTCTAGAAGAAAAATTCAGAAATATGTATAACTACGCAACTGAAGCTTGAGCACTATTCACCAAATAGGAGAAGCTACACACATCTGTTGTTGTCTCTCAGCAATCCAGTCCCAATGAGCCCAATGTGGGCGAGTGAGGCAGGAAGGCACGGAGATCACTCTCAAGGAGGACTTTGTTCTAAAGCTTAGCAAGATATCTTACTTTCTTATGAGCATGTCTGTTTGTTAGAGCCTCTCATATTTGATGAGTATGGATCTGTCCTCACATTCACAATTAAATCAATATCTGGATCAACAATTTATATATATCTGATCATCAATTTACATACACTTGCCGACAAGCCTTGTCACCGCACTACCCACAGTAACTAATTCAGAATATTTCACCATTTGCAGTACATGCTGTCATAAACACTTCTATCTATGTTTGTATCAAATACTGAGAAAGTGGTTTGTTTTTCCTTTTTGTTACTGAAGCATACTGGTAAGATGGAACCACAAGCTGACTATTTTCTTCTTTTTCCAGAGCTGCAAAATGTATAAGAGGCAGTCAAATGAAAATAAAGACACATGGAGAGAAAGTAAGTAAACTGTTTATTATGTTAAAGTAATTGCCACAATTGTTAATACATTTACCCAAGGTCAATGCCTCCATGGAAAATGTTTTTGGTTGCCTATGGAACTGGGATTTTACCCAGATGAGCAACTCTTCATTTGAATCAAATCAATGTCAGTGACTACTAATGTCTTTCTTCAAGGCTCCGAAAATATGGATATCACATGGGGAAATATCACGACTGTATGGAGCATGTGTAAGGAATTCCTAGCAAAATCTCTGTAGTATAATCAAAAGAACATGACAATAAAATACCCCCCCCCCCCCCCCATACACACACACATTGCCAAAGTTGTTTGACTGTGCTGCAGATATTTTGCTAGCAAGCACTACACCTACTCTGTACAGTCCCAGTCCCTCCCAGTGAGATTTTCATATTTTTGGAGCCTTGAAGAAATACATTCATGACCATTTATTTGCTTTGGATGAAGAGGTGATGTCTGGGTTCAATCACAGTTTTAGAGGCTTCTGTAAACATTTTTCCATGAAGGCATTGACTGTCTTCCCTCTCAGTGGAATATATGTATGAGGAGCGTTCAATAAGTAACGCAACACTTTTTTTCTCGGACAATTTCAGTTGAAGGTTGTGGGACATCATTCCTGCTTCAGTTCCTATAGTGTCATGGAGTTCCAACAGGTGGCAGCGCTATGCATATATGAGGTGTGACTGGAAAGTTTTAAGAATGGATCCGCTACTGCTTACTAGCATGAACATGGAGGGTGTGGAGTGAATGTTCTCTGACAGGAAACTGCATTTCCTTTATTCAGTTAGTTGTGGCAGCTGGCTGTGTGCGGGTCTTTTAGGGTTTGTTGCCGGATTCTGTCTGCGTGAAAATGGGCGAGAAACGGAACAACGAGATTGTGTAAAATTTTGTTTTAAAACCAGGAAATCAGCTTCTGAGGCTTACGAACTATTAAAAACAGCTTTTGGAGATTACTGTATGAGCCAGTCAAATGCTTTTGTCTGGTTCAATAGATTTAAAAATGGCCGCGAATTACTTGAAGATGTACCACGGTCCAGCCAACCTTCCACTTCAAAAACGAATGAAAATGTGAAATTTCGTGACTTAGTGTGCTCTGATCGTAGACTTACAATTAGGGAGATGGCTAATGAACTTAATTTAAGTTTCTATGCTGTTCTGTCAATTTTAACTGACGATCTGAGCATGCATCTAGTGTCCACAAAATTCATTCCAAAAGTTTTGTCAAGTGACCAGAGACAATACTGACTTGAAGTGTGCCAAGAACTGATTAATCAAACTAAAAATGACCCACATTTGTTAAATATGGTAATTACAGGTCACGAATCATGGGTATATGGATATGATCCTGAAACCAAAGTGCAGTCTTCACAGTGGAAGACTTCGGGTTCACCACAAGACCTGCCAAGGTTCAGTGCTTGGTGCAGGGAGAGGTAATTTAGCCTCAACATAAACAAATGTAATACATTCTGTATACATAGAAAGAAAGACCCATTACTTTATGATTACACGATTGCAGATCAACCAATGGAAGCAGTCTCTTCCATAAAACATCTAGGAGTATGCATAGAGAGTGGTTTAAAGTGGAATGACCATATAAAACTAATCGCAAGAAAGGCATATGCCAGACTGAGGTTCATTGCAAGAAGCCTCAGGAAATTTAGTCCATCAACAAAGGAGGTAGCTTACAAAACCATCGGTCGGCCAATACTTTAATATGGCTCGCTAGTATGCAATTCTTACCAGATAGAACTGGCAGAGGAGATAGAGAAGATCCAAACTAGAGCAATGCTCTTCTCCAGGGAAGGGTGCTACTTATGCCACTGACGCTCCTTAATTGCTTCAATGAGTTCCGGCGACCACCAAGGGACTGCCTTACGCCTTGGGCACCCTAAAGAGCATGGGATCGCACTTTCTGCTGCAGAAACAATTGTTGTAGTCACCCACTCAACCATCACATCGATGTCACCGTGTGGGGGAGATTCAACAGTGACAGCAGAGGTGAAAGTTTCCCAGACCGCCTTGTTTAAAGCCCATCTGGGCAGACATCCACGGACCTGACACTGGGGCAGTGACAGGAGGATGGGGGAAGTGGTCACTACCACACAGGTCGTCATGTGCTCTCCAGTGGATAGATGGGAAAGTTCTGGGCTGCAAACTGATAAATCAATGGCCGAGTAACTACCACGAGCCACACTGAAATGTGAGGCTACCCCAGTATTTAAGAGGTAAAGGTTGAACTGAGACAGTAAAGTTTTGACATATCTGCCTCAGCCAGTAAGCACAGTGCCACGCCACAAGGAGTTATGGGCGTTAAAATCTCCCAAAAGTAAAGGTTTAGGGAGTTGATGAATCAATGCGGCTAATACATTAAGGGGTACTGCACCATCTGGAGGAAGATATACACTGCAGACAGTTATTTCCTGTGTCGTCCTTATTCTGACTGCCACAGATTCAAGAGGGGTTTGAAGGGGCACAGGTTCACTACAGACTGAGTTTAGGACATAAACACAAACTCCACCTGACACTTGATTATAGTCACCACGGTTCCTGTAATATCCCTTATAGCTGTGGAGGGCAGGGGTCCACACTGCCGGGAACCAGGTTTCCTGGAGGGCAATGCAGATAGCAGGTGTAAAGCTTAACAGTTGCCGTAGTTCAGCCAGATGGTGGAAAAAACTGCAATTCCACTGGAGGATGACATCATCATGAGACTGAGAAGGCATGGAACATTCAACAGGCAGTTCACATCTCAGGGTCACCTGCTGCCACCTACTTATTGCCTGAGTAGTCTATATCCATTGTATCCGAGGGATGCCAGAATCTCCAGCCCATCCTCAGACGCAGAGCTTGTGGGTAGTGGTGGGGTGGGTGCCACCGCAATTTCCTTGGTCTTAGGGGTCTTCTTTCTGGATTTCTCTTGCTGCTCCTTGGGTTACCCTCATTGGGAGGACTTCACTCGCTCAGTCTCTGGGACTGAGGATGATCGCGATGCCCTACGAACAGCTGCTTTTGAGCTCTTCAGCCACTGGTGGGTGTCTTTTTTTCCACTAGCAGAAACCTGGGAAGGGAGTAACCCGGGGACCCTTCTTAGAGAGAGAAGCCAATGAAGACTTACGCTTCACCGGCTTAGAAGTGGGGATGGGCATCCCCGATGGTTGTGGGAGGGGGGGGGGGGGGGTTTGTTGCTCCCGAAGTAGGTGGTGCGGGAGCAACAGGGAGGGAAATGCCCCCACCATCAAAGGGGCAGATGTAGTCTTCCTGCTGTGAGAGGTGACTGGGGTTGGCAGAGCTGATGGTTCCACAACTGTTGTAGCGGCGGCATAAGACGATGTCATATGTACAGGAAGTAGGTGGTCAAATTTTCTCTTAGCCTCAAGTGTAGGTAAGTCAGTCCAGGGCCTTGAACTCCATGATTTTCCTTTCTTTCTGGAGAATCCTGCAGTCTGGCGAGCAAGGCGAACAGTGCTCTCCGCAGTTGACACAGATGGGAGGTGGGGCACATGGAGTATTGGGATGTGATGAGTGTCCGCAATTTCGACATGTGACACTGGAAGTACAGTGGGAAGACATATGGCCGAACTTCCAGCACTTAAAGCACCATATCAAGGGAGGGATACAGGGCTTTACATCACAGCAGTAGACCATCACCTTGATCTTCTCGGGCAATGTATTACCCTCGAAGGCCAAGATGAAGGCACCAGTGTCAACCTTATTATCCCTCGGACCCCGGTGGACATGCCTGACAAAATGTACACCTTGCCACTCTAAATTGGCGCGCAGCTCATCATCAGACTGCAAAATAAGGTCCCTGTGAAATATGATACCCTGGACCACATTTATGCTCTTATGGGGCATGATGGTTACAGAAACATCCCCAACTTGTTACAAGCGAGTCAAGTCCGTGACTGGGCAGAGGATGCTGTTTTGTCAAGACTGACCCAGATCTCATTTCAGACAATCCCTCCACCTCCCTAAACTTGTCATCTAAATGTTCAACAAAAAACTGAGGTGTCATCGTCAAGAAAAATTCTCCATCAGCTCTCAACATACGAAGTATCAGGGTGAATAAAGATCCACTGCCATCCTTAGCCTGACATTCCTCCCATGGTGGGGGTAGGGAGGAAACGATTGGGGATCATACTTCTGTGCGTTGAATTGAGCTCGTGAACACATAGAGATTGCTGGTGGTTCACCACCAGCAAGAGATGATGGACTATTCTTCATTGCGTGTCATGTGCCCTGATGCCACCCACTCCAACCAGGGGCCCTCCCAATGGGTGCCACCCAGCTGCAGCAAAGGTCATCTGGCAGGATGGCCATTGCTGGGAGTACCGATGCCCCAGGGCGATGGGCATCTACCCCTTGGCATACGTGGGGAGTTAACGGCGCATGCATCAGCAGAGCGATCCCTGTGAGGTCAGGGGGCTACAACCAACAGGGTACATGGCGGCCCCATCACAAACGGACTGGCTACCATGCTGGATATCAGTTGCAAAGAAGTTCATGGTCATTGTCTAGACAGATAGCGACACTGCATAGGGCATGGTGGAAAACACACCCAGGAAGGTGTCCTTGCCCAAGAGATGGAGAATGAGCCTTATGCTGTTCATTCACCCATGTTCTGGTGCCCACCACAATGAACCATTCTTACCCTGTCTTTACAATTCGAGAAGGGTGTCCTGGATATCATGGACTGTCTTATCTGCTGGGAACATTTGCTGGGCAGTCTGCAGAGGACCAAGTGAATTGGAGCAGATCAGGAATTTCAGCCTCTTATCATATCACATCTGATCCGCAGCTTCCAGAATCGCATAGAGTTCAACATTAAATACATTGAACTTACTGGGTAGACATGAGATTTTGAGAACATGGTCAGGAGAAACACTAGAATAACCTGTAGCATCCTCCTGTTTGTGCCCATCAGGGTATACTAGGTTAAAATCAAGGTGCTCATTCAAAAATGGCAAAAAATTGGTTCATAAACACAAATCTTGATAGATCAATTTGTTGCAATCCTATGACCTAAAATTATGCTGGGCTTCATCAACAATCAGAACAGTGTTTTGCTCCAAACATGCCCCTGTATGTTTGTCAGAGACTCACTTAGACCTGTCAAGTGCTGTTTGGCTTGTGTACTGGATGGTTTTGTTCTCGTGGGCAATTTTTGTATATCTGTTCCACATTTGCATGGATGTTAGCCACTGTTAACAAAAATGACTGGACCTTCAATGCTTGTTTAGCCATATACCTTGAGCAATTGGATAATGACTGCCCACTTTATGAAGACCAGGGTTTTCAGGTACATTGGTCATGCTGACCAATAGACCATGCAACCATAATATAACTGAGAACACAAAAAGCTCTTATACAATTGCAACAAGCAAGATCTGACTGCACCCCAGTTCTTCCCATTCAAATGCTTCCCAGTATCAAAAGCTTTGATAGCTCTTGTTTTTAATTCTCTTAGATGCAGGAACCAAGACAGTTTTATATAAGAGGCGCAGGAACCCCACCCAGTTTGTGCCTGTTAACAGGAACAGCAAACAGGGTGATAACATACCGCCTTAGGGAAAATATTTCTCCTACTCAAGCTAGTCTGATAGGACTTTCCCAAATTGATATCTGAAATAGTGCTGTAACTGGAAAGGCTGTAAAAAGATGAGCACTCATCTCCAGAAACACCACTGATGTAACTGTGTGAGAATGTTGTAAGTGTAAGCTTTCTCATGGTCAAAAGAAGACTCCTTTGAGATGTTGCTCATCTAGCACAAGATGTACAGTTGCCTTCAGTGGGGACAGTTATCAATGGTTGCATGACAATTCCAGAATCCACTACGGGAGAGATTAAGTAGTTACTTGGCCCTGAGAACCCAGACATGACAACTGTTCACCAAATGCTCCAAGCTCTTTCTCAAAGATCCTATGAAGGCAATACTATGTCAGATTTGCCACATGTGGTTGAACATGACATGAAAGGATCTCCTCCTGCATTTCTTTTAAGACGCTGCAACACCTAATAATGCACCATCTTGTACACAGATGGTATGTCTTGTGCCACGGACAATGCTGAATCCAACTTCTACATTGAGAAGAGGTAGTTGCCAAGTTCCTTATTGTTAGAAAGAATGTTCCAAATGCTCCTCATAATAAAAAAGATGATAAAAGCCTGGATTCACACACTAGTGGTAATGATCAATTCTGTAAAATGGTTTACCACTGCCTGGACTACATCTCCTGAGCATACTGCTGATTACACCAGTAAACAGACACTTTCAATCTCAGCCAGAATTCCCCTTGATGGTCTCCCATACTAACGATGACATCATAGAACAATTTCTAGAGCTAAGGAATTCCTGCCACTATCTCTTTTTGCTTTCTTTACTTTGGCACTTAGCTGATTGAAAGGTTTTTTGTGCCTTCCTTTCAGGCACTGCTCAATCTACAAGGTACAACCAGACCAGGAAGCAGTCAGTAGAATGCAAATCTTGTACGATATCCCAGCAAGCAGTGTTGGTAAGGGCTCGAGAGCATGTGGAGAAATTCATGTTGTGTAACAACCCAATAGCACTGATGAAGTGCATGCCCTGCTCCATGTTCAGAAAACATATTTCTCTTTCTATAAGGTTACCAACACCTTAGTCCTGAGGAAACATGATGGCAAAATCCCAAAGTACATTGTGTGCAATAAAGTTTCTACAAAGGAAAATTGGTTGGAAGGTCTGTATGACAAGGTTGTCGAGAGTGTGGGTACCTAGTACATCACTAGATGGCAGATACTGGAAATGTATCAACATATTTTTACAGCACATGCAGTATCGCAGCAATGAAATGTAAGATACTGTGCATTATTCGAATAATTAGATAACACAAAAAGAAAATATTTGCAGATAAAGGGATTGTTCCTCCCTGCAAATAAAAATAATTATTTGTTATTTATCATTTGGAACTTTACAATGAAATATACCACAGCCTTTTCTTTGGTTAGTACTCAAAGAGAACAGTGTCCATATAATCCATGTTTGTTCCTTTGCCTCAGCACAGTTTCTGTCTGATACAAATTTTAATAATGAATGTACTTTGGTGCTTCAGTGAGTTAATTAAAAAAGAAAAGAAGTGGGTTAGTTCCAGACTACACAGCCAAAGGTCTGAGGTTCGGACCCCAACTGGTTCTAGGATTTTTTCTGTCACCCATTGTTCCTTTCACCTCTAACAATGGGATGAAGAGGAGAAGTCACTGCACCATATTTCTGAGTACACATTAAACTACAGGTCCTCTACAATGGGCTCATAAGTTGGTTCAAATGTCAGAGGAAGGCAAAGGCATACAACTTCCAATAAACCAACGCACTGCAGTGCTCAGACCAGTCTTCAGTTCAGCAAAGCTTTATGGAGTGAGAAATGTAACTCATAGGCATATGGCTTTAGCAGTTAAACCACCAACACGATCCAATTCAGCTGACTCTGCACTTGCCGGCACCTCCTTCTTTGTCTCCCCCTAAGCACTCCGCATAATTACACAAAGATGAGAATGCAGTTCATGTTTGTACTGCTAGAAAATTAGTGAACATAGCAAGGACTCTGTGGTTGGTACCAACATGAAAAGATATTGAAGTCTCTTAAATGGCATTAGCTGAAGTGAATCACAAGTTCACACAAAAATATAATTCTTTGTGGAATGATGCTAGACATTCAAAGCCATTATAAATAATGTCTTCTAGGATCAACTTTGAGTTAGCTTTGCATTACAAAATGGAATATTTTTTGATATGACATGTCTTTGCAGTTACACAGAACTTTGGGATTGAAAAATTTTGTAAGAGACAATGAGTTTGAACACATGAAAGAGCTTATAATATTGCAGCATGCTGGCAATTTACCACTGAGGAATTGTCAACAGATGTTTTGAAAACTTTTTTTGCCTTTCTACACCAAATGGTAATCATTCAACTATTGCAACAGTTACTATTGCAGCGGGCATCGACACCATTTAAAAACCCAACAGTTAGCCTGTATTGCTGTTCATAATGAAGGGAGGCTTACAGTTATATACAGATTTATAACTGACAAAGAAATTCTAAAGACAATGGAGGACTAGTTTCACTTCAAACTGTGATACAATAAGGAGACTTATTTTTTAATCTGGAATGGGATATGCAGGACGAAGCTGATATGGAACCACAAGGAAGCTATTTGCCAAAAATTAGAGAGGATTTGATGATTTCCTAACAGCCCCCCCCCCCCCCCCTGCTAACACTCACTCTCTCTCTCTCTCTCTCTCTCTCTCTCTCTCTCTCTCTCTCTCTCTCCCCCCCCCCCCCCCTTAAAAGTCTTATTCATTACCCTGAAACAATAACAATTTTCAAGAGAAAACACACTGCTAATCTCTATGCATAAAACATATATTTTTTAAATATGCTATAATGGAAAATCTCCCAAAATCAAATAAACTTTCTGAAGATATCTGTAAAAAAATGTTGTTCTGAAAACAAAGCAACAGATAGTACATGTGTTTTATAAGTGACAAAGAGCAATCAATGTCTTTGGCATTCGTATTCATCTATTATTTGTAACCCCTTTTATTCACAGTTGACAAATAGTTTTACTTACAAAAATGAATGATCAAATAAATATTTTTATTTGTTGTTGACATGAATAATAATTGTTATCCTTATTCATTATTTGTCATTTGAATAAATTCTGCCCAACTGGGACGTGTAGGAAGAGAGGTGAGGAATGATAACCATCATTAACAAATATGATGACATATCACCACTGGGGGCCAAACCACACAATAACCTTGGGTTCTGTGTCACCACTGGGGGCCAAACCACACAATAACCTTGGGTTCTTGGGTTCTGTGTGGACTGCTGTGGCCTGTTGTGGGGTTGTGAACCACTGGGGGCTACACCGGGACAAAGGCTCTCCGTCGTTTCTAGGTTCCCGGTTTAAATACACAATATTATATAGGTCACATAATCATTAATCCTTATTGGTTTTGGAATTTTTGACTCTCTTCCGAGTGTTTGACTTAGCTGTGAGGATGCAGAATTTTTATTTGCATTTGAGTCTTCTGAGCTCCTTTGATTGGGTAATATACGTCTTATTCTCATCAGTAATAGGCTTAGGATGAACTATTTCCGATTCATCTTGATTAATTTTGGAAATAATGTCTGGCTCCTGATACTTTGTACACACTATTATATCATCATTCTTCTGAACAGTATTTTCTTTAAATATTAAATCTCTCATCTTTACTAACTGTTTGGGTTGGAATAACTGTTATGCCTCACTCTGTTCACAATATCCTACATGTATGCATTCTATGTTGTTCTTATCCCATTTATGCCTGCTTGCTTAAATAGGTAGATGAAAGGTCTTGCGCCAAATATTCTTAAATGCTGAATATTTGATTTTTTTCCGGTGAATGCTTTTTCTGGTTTCATGTCTTTTAAAGATTTTGAAGCTGATCTATTAATGAAGTAAATATCTGTAGATACAGCCCCGTCCTCCCTTCCCCCAGCATGCTTTTGGCAAGCCAGCATCAAATAATAAGCATCTGCCTTTTTCTACCGATGTCCTGTTATACTTTTCTGTTACTCCTTCCCATAATAATAAGCATTTGCCTTTTTCTACCAATGTCCTGTTATACTTTTCTGTTACTCCTTCCCATTGTCTGTGTACAAGGCACTAATCATACTAATGTTTTCATCGTCCACTAGCTTCTTGAAATTTCCAATCGTTTCTGGTACTTGATTTCGTCAGTGTGTACAAAAAGATCTTCCTTAGATAATCATATAACAGTGCCAAGAAATATCTAGCACCTCCAACTGATCTTGTGTGCATCAATCTGCACAAGTCAGAATGTTTTATAAATTATAGAGCACAGCAGTCAGTGTCCTTTTTTGCAGGTTTTATTTGGCAAATCCAGATTTCGGCTAGTACCTAGCTATTATGAATGCACTACTTTACAGTCTCAATTCATGTAAGTTCCTTGTTATTTGGGTGTCAGTCACAGTCCTTTGAATATTCAAAGTAGTATTCAAAGAACTGTGACTGACGCCTGAACAACAGGGAACTACGTGCACTGAGACCATAAAGTAGCGCAGTGATAATGGCTAGGCACTAGCCGAAATCTGGCTATGCCAAATAAAACCTGCAAAAAAGGATGACTGATTGCTGTGCTCTATAATTTATAAATCAGATGTCACCGAGTGCACCCACAATCCTAATGGAAGGTAACCTGAAGTCAGAATGTATTATTTGAAGGATACCATTTGCTCTGACTGACAATGTTGGAAAAGTAATTTTGTCTTTTTACTTTCCAAGCAC
The DNA here is from genome assembly GCF_021461385.2 of Schistocerca piceifrons. NCBI lineage: Eukaryota > Metazoa > Arthropoda > Insecta > Orthoptera > Acrididae > Schistocerca > Schistocerca piceifrons. The sequence continues at coordinate 57,060,842 of NC_060142.1, read as the reverse complement.
CTAACATGTACAGAATCAATAGCTCCCCCACAATTAATGCCACTGGTCACACTTACTGCAAAGCTTCCATTCTGTCGGGGCTTAAATAACCTAATCTCCAATGCCCAACATTGTGTCACTTAATTCAGGTTTGGCTTTAACTAAACAATTATCCTGGTTGTTCCAATTCAGCATGCCATTATCAAGCATCGCAGTCACAAATAGAGTCTTTTGCTTATCATAATTGTGACAACCTCATTTATCAAAGGTGATGGAATGTCTCTTTCCCACTATCTTATGTACAAAAAGTATATTCGTAATCAACTATAGCGCATAAAGAACATACATTACTTTGAAGAATTGTAGGTTCCCATCATCTGTACATAATTATTTATTTTCTATTGTTTTCCATTGTAGCGACCATCTTCACAGTCCTTGTGTTATCACCTTAATGATAGTTCTGTTTAATCATAGTGAAGACAATTCCCAGCAGATATTTAAACTATGGCCTACTGAATATGGTCCTGTAAACATTTTGTGACTGTTAGTTTTCACTTTATACAAACAAAAGCTGAACTGCACATTCATCTAATATACAGATTTTTTTTTTCTTCCTGTGAAAATTGTCACAATGACTGAAACTGGTAGAAAATAAATAATAAATTTGCACAGCTGACGACAAAAATGCAATTCTTCAAATTCCTGACAGTTATACTGAGTCTCCTCATCACACTGTTAGTAACAAATGTTACTTTCTTTTTTTCCTACCACATCAGTGTGTGTGTGTGTGTGTGTGTGTGTGTGTGTGTGTGTGTCACCATTTCTTTCAATAGTTAAATTCTCATTATTTGCCACTATGACTTGTAAAGTTAGCATTGATCCACATGAATTCCTCTCACATGGGAGTTCAGACATATGCTGAAGCACCAGTCAATATTCTGGTCATCACTTGTGGCTTTACCTGCTGTCGTGAAGAATGTCTTGCACTCTGATGTCCCTTTCAATAGACTGTTACTTCCCTTGGTTTTGCTGCAACAGTTTCTTGCAATATGACCATCCGTATTGCAATTATAGCATGTCAGCCGCTTGGAGCAATCATGCACAAAGTTTTTGTTATCCTTCTTGTTCATTTTAAGGGCTGTGTCACAAAGAATAGAGTGGCAATTTTTTTCGTACATCACTTCTTACATTAATTTAGTGCTGATGATGATGAGTTGGGTTGAGGGGGCACTGGAGACATCATGCTCATTACTGCCTTGACGAAAAATCAACATGAAATCTCATGGGTGGGGACGAAGGCTGTCCCCACACGCACAGCAGTTTATAATTTACTAAAGTCTGCTGCCCTTCCCCACCAGTTTAGAGATGAGGTCTGATAGTTAACAAAATTTCAGCACTCTGTTAACACTGGTATCGGTATCTGCAAGGACAGTGGGCAGATCTCCGGCGAGATCAAGGGCTGCCCTATTATCAGTATACAGGACACACGTAGCCACAATACACTAAACTGAAAGCGGCACACCACAAACTTCACAGAAAGGTGGATCCTCCCCCCTGGAGGAGGAAGGTATGTGTGGAAGGGGTATGCCCGATGTGCAGTCTGGTAAGCAAAACCTCCTTCCAGCGGCGAGGCTGACACGAAGTTCGCCAAGCTTTTGTGGTCGGTTTGAGTGACCACAGTTTGTTGTCCGACACCTGCAACCATTCAGTCTCCCACTGACGCATGATGCATCTGTCAGAAAATGAGATAATGGCGTGCAATGGGATGGGACATTGATGGACAGCACCATCCCAACATGCTTCCTTGGCAGCTTTATCATCCATGTCGTTACTCTGTATCCCAACATGGCCAGGTACCCAGCAAAAGATCACCTTCTTGTCACGGCGTTAGAGCTGCTGGAAGCAGTCATGGATGAGCTGAAACAGCGGGTCTACCGGATACATTTGGTGAAGCGCTTTCAGTGCACTAAGAGAGTCAGAACAGACAAGAAAACTCGTACGGTGCTGTCTGTGAACCCTCTCCAGTGCCATTAGAATGCCATATAACTCCGCATCAAAATTTGTAAATTGTTCTGGAAGACGCACTTTAAAAACCCTTTCAGGGAAAACCACAGAACAACTGAGAGCATTCCCCTGCTGGGATCCATCTGTATAAATAACGATAAAACTACGGTACATACTTAAAATAGATGAAAACAAAGTTGTAAAAACCATATCTGGAGTACAATTTTTCAGGTACTGCGTCAAGCTTAAAATCACTTTGGGCCTCCGAAGACACCAAGGCGGCAGTGGGTTCCATCCCTGGGTGTGAATTTTCATGCCCGAGAGATCCCGATCCTTGAGGCGGGCCGTAGCATGTATACCAAATGGCTGGGTCGCTTGGGGCCGATTCCTGAACAGTTGTTCGAAGGCGGGTTGGATCACTGAACTAAATGCCAACAACTGGGGTGACACAGAGATCTTCAGCACCAGCGCCGAATCCAGAGTGGTGGTTCACCAGCCTCTGCACACAGACTCTGGACTGGGCTGGTCCAAAAGGCTCCATTCGATATCTGAATGCCCGCACGATGGACAGCATCTAACATCTGCAGATAGGAAGGACGGGCCGATCCATAGACCATGCTGCTATAGTCTAAGTGTGATCGAACAAATGCCCTATAAAACTGTAGGAGGCGGGACCTGTCAGCTCCCCATGTTTTTCCACCACGGTATTTTAAAACTTTCAACAACCGGAAGGCATTTGTTCGTAGGTCTTTTAGGTGTCGAAGCCATGTTAATTTTGAGTCAAATAATAAACCCAAAAAGGGCACTGTCTCTGGAGAAAGTAAAATACAGTCCCCCATTGTAAGCTGGTTGGTTAAAACGCCGACAAGCACGATTAAAATTGACACACACAGTCTTCTCAGGTGAGACCCGAAAACCAGTTGTCTGGGCCGTTCCCTGCATCCTAATGGTCAGTTGTATCTGCCTCGTCATCATCATAAGATCAGAGGAAGAGTAGAAGATTGCAAAGTCATCCACAAACAAAGAGCACTTGACAGGGCTCCTGACTGCAGAGGAAATGACATTGATAGCGATGGCAAATAATGTAACACTGAGGACACTGCCCTGGGGCACACCATTCTCCTGAACATAGCAATTAGCTATGACATCTCCAATGCGATAATGAAAACGCCTGCCCTCGAGAAAGGATTGGATCAGAAGTGGCAGGCGTCCAGGTAGTTCCCATTCGTGAAGTTGGAGAGAGATGTTGTACCTCCAAGTAGTGTCATATGCTTTTGCGAGGTCAAAAAACACACAAACTAAATGGTTTCGGCATAAGAAGGACTCCTGTCTGTATTGCCGTCTCCAGCAGAATTAAGTTGTCAAGAGTGGAAGGGTAGTGCCTGAAACCGCACTGGGAGCGGCTCAGGTAACCTCAGGATTTGAGCACCCAGACAAGGCGGCAGTTGACCATGCATTCAAGAGTCTTACCCATACAACTAGTAAGGGCGACTCCAATAACTGTTAGGGGCGCTCTGGTCCTTACCTGGTTTCCAGAATGGAATTAAGATTGCCTCCTTCCAAGTCATCAAACCAAGTCTGATTGAAACAAGAGAGGAGCTGACCTTTTGCTTCAGGGCACAGATGACGATGCATGGTATAATGGATCACATCAGGTCCTGGAGCAGTGTCTTTGGCTGCAGATAAAGCTGATTCCAGTTCCCACATGGAGAATGGAAGGTTGTAGACTTCTTCATTACGTGAGAAAAAAATTGAGCTTCCTCATTTCTGCAGTCCGATGGAATACCTGAACAGCAGGAGCTTGTCTGGAAGACTTAGTAAGAGTAAAGAAGTGTTCAGCGAAAACGTGAGTCATCTCTTCCGGCGTGCCCCCCAAGACCCCATTATTTGACAAGGCCGTAAGGGGATGGGGACTAACCTTGCCTGAAATCCGTCTTATTGATTCCCAAACGTGCGCCACGGAAGTGGACCGGTTAATAGAAGTTGTGAATTCCCTCCAGGAAGCCCTCTTCCGTTCTTTGATCACTCGCCTTGCACGTGCTCTCACAGACATGAAGACTGTCTGTAGTTGGACATCGTTTGAAGTTCCGAAGAGCTGTCCATCTGGCCCCGATTGCCAATCGACAGTCGTCATTCCACCATGGTACAGGCCATCGTCCGAGGTGGTTACTAGACCTGGGGACGGGCTCTGCGGCAGCCCTTTGGATCTCATGAGCGATATGGGCCACCGATTCTTGTGCACAATCCTTTCATTCAAAAATAGCCTGTCGACTGTACTGTAACCAATTTGCCCTTTGTATCATCCAGCTGTGGTTTCCTGCTGGTCACTGTCCTAGGCGGCAGATGAATCCACACTGGGAAGTAGTCACTAGAATGTACATGCGGAGCCCCTTCCCACTGAACTGAATCTGCAATAGCTGAGGAACAAAAAAGATCAATAGCTGAAAACGACCCTGTAGCTGTGAAAAAGTGAGTCATTTGATCCGCATTCAAAAGGCAGATATCCTCATAATGGACGAGTCGCTCGATCAGCCTACCTGGAGCAAGTAGTAGCTGAGCCCCACAGCACGTTGTGGGCATTGAAGTCTACCACAAGAAGGAATGGGCAAGGGAGTGCCTGGAAGAAATCTGCCAGTGCGTCTGCATCCAAAGTGTCCGGGGGGGGGGGGGGGGGGGGGTAGGTACAAAAGAACACACTGTGATAGTAAACGGTGAGAATACTTTCACAGCAATTGCTTGGATGGTCTTGGCAAGGGGGACAGCAGAGGAGTGGTATCTGTCATCAAGAAAAATAGCCACTCCACCTTTAGCCCTGCCTACTGTAGTATCGTCTTTCCCGTATATGTGGTAGCCCCGTAATGTAGGTGTGTCTGTGACTTTAAAATGCGTTTCTTGTAAGCAGATGCAGAATGGTTTATCCTGGACCAGCAGCTGCAATTCTTCCAAATGCGAGTGATATCCATTCAAATTCCACTGCAACACAGAAGTCCCTACGGAAGCCATTGGTTAGCGATGATGGTTCTTTCCTTTCTTCCTCATAGGCGGTGATTTACCGAGGAGGTCAGGGGGAACGTTAGCTGGTTCCGTGTTCTCTAGTTCTTCTGATTGGAAGTCCATATCTTCAAGAGCATAGTCGCCATTAGAAAGGGAGAGCGCTCGTCGATCCGAAGGCTTACCTACCGCTTTCTTGGACTTAGAACTACTTGTGGACAAACGTTTTTCTTTACTGACAACAGGAGGAGGCTGCCTGGGTTGCTGGGATGGCTTAGGTGGCTTCTGAAGTTGGGGAGTAGTATGTGGCTTAGGTGGTAGGTCTACTGCTGACGGCTTCCGAGCGACATCAGTTGCAAGTGGAGCATTTCCCCCCACAGGTACAGGACAAGTGCATGTGATCGTACTTGAATCTGTGGCCTGAGTTTGTGTGAAGGCATCACACTTAGCTATTGGTGTTTTAAGGGCTGATGCAAAAGAAGTTGCAAAACCCAATGGTTGCACGGCTTTGTAAGCCTTTTTAGCTTCACCATAGGGTATGCGTCTCTGTACTTTCAACTCTTGAATTTTCTTTTCCTCGTTGTAAACCTTACAATTTCTGCTCCACACTGGGTGATCCCCAGAGCAGTTAACACATTTCGGCGGAAGTGTACAAGAAGTCCCTGACTTGTGAGCGGAGCCTCCACAATCGCCACATGTAGCCTTCCCATTCCATCCCATACTGGTATGGCCAAACCTTTGACATTTTTAGCAGCGCATGGGGTTAGGAACAAACGGGCGAACCTTAAGGCAGATATAGCCGGCAAGGATATATTCCAGTAATTTGAGAGTACTAAACGTTAGAATAAACATTGCCAATTTTTCCAATTTGCCACTGACTCTCCTCATACGTACAATTCTGCACCTCTTTGACACCCACATTCTTCCACTCTTCACGCAACTCCACGGGGTCCATCTCCATTATATCGGAGCAGGTAACCACGCCCTTACTATAGTTAAGGGTGTTATGCAATTCAGCCTCAATTGGGTAGTCACCTAAGGCCTTACATCCCAGCAGCTTAGATATTTGGGTGGAATTAGCAGTTTCCACCAAAAGCGTTCCATTACATAGTCGTTTGACACTTTTCAGAGACCCACCAACACCTTCCAATGCCTTGTTAATATAGAAAGGGGATATCTTCTCAAAGCTTCCCCCTTTTCGCCTGATTACAATAAAAGTGTTATGGCACACTAATGCCCTGTTACTATTACTCAGAGACTTCTTTTCGAGAGGACTGACCAACCGAGCTCTCTTTGAGGAGTGGGTGTAGGTGTTGCCTAATGGTACACCCATCCTGTCAGGATTGGAGTTTCATGAGACCGTTCCATAAGAATCCCACAAGACGCTAGGGAAACTACCGTCGACCCAAGCAGAGCCCTGCATGCCTGATTCAACTGGTGTGCGGCAGGTGCCCCAGAGGTTGCTCGCTAAAGAATGTTTCACCTCAACAGCCATTCACCTCATCAGCACGTAGCACACCTTGAGGTTGAGGTTTTTTTTTATAGAGGTGGGTACCTTCCTCGCAGTCCAGGCGGTGAAGTCAAGAACCCCGTTCTCTGAAACACAACATTCCACCGCTGCACTGCACGGTGGTCGTTGAAGTATGCCAGGGCTTATGGTGACAGAGGAATGGTGGGGCTTACCAGTCCCAAGCTCAGGAACCCCGGGGTCACCAAGCCCGTACTCAGCAAATGAATGCTGAGCCCCTGAGGGGTACAATAATTTAGTTTTAATAGAGTTTCCAATTACTGGTAGTCTCTCAGCTCATAATCATTGGTTTGTAGTCATCCAATAATCCTGACAATAAAATGCACCCTACACACTCATGTTTCCCTTCAAAATTCAAAGTATTTAATTTATTACAAATGGAAATTATTTTGAATATTTATTCTCGTGTACAGTTCTCCAGTCAATTTGTGAGGAGTGTAGTCAACAAACCAATTTTCCTGTAAAGTCCTCAGTCTTCATATACACTACCTGTTTTAATCCGTTCCAGGTGTCTTCGACAGTGGTTGTGTTCTGCAGGTGCACGTAAATTGCTGAATCAAATGCAATTATTATTTTGGCTCTACCATTGCTCACTTCCAACTTATCTGTTGTTTCACCCAAGGTACATTCCCATGGCTTTTCTATGTTGAAGATACATTTTCATTGCAAATTGTCTCTTATTGTAGTTCTCTCTTCCTGACACGTTTTCTATGAGCAGTAATGAATTTAATGCCATAATTACGTCTTCAAACAGATTGCTTATCTTAGTTATTTTCTGTTTTGTAAATTTTTAACAAACTGCATTTACTAGGCGGTCTGGGTAGCCTGGGGCCATAATCTATTGTTTTTAGCTTCAGTATTCAGTAAAGTGATTAAGCAAAGCAATCATGGTTGGAGGTAGCACACTTGAAATATTTTGTTATACTAATGCACACACATACCAACAAAAATAAAGTACATACATGGAAATGAACAGCAAAAGAACAAATGTATCAACAGAGAGTGCAGATGTGTTATATTTGATGTGCCCTCTGATGGAGGATGTAGACATGCTGAGTTTAAGGTGTGGTACTGGGTTCATTTGAGTTATTGTTGTTATCGTGCTAACATGGTTTTGAGTTTAGATAGTTGGTGCGACAATGGTGGTTTGTGGAACTGTTTTTAGTCAGTTATTAGAGTTCTTTTTTGTTTTTGTTTTATTCATTGTTTATGTGTATGGCATTTTTGTTAGATCTGATTAGTTTGTTATGCAGAAAAAAGCTTAATTTTGTTATTGCTTTTCTTGTTAATTACGGATACGATAGTAAAGTTCATGAGTGTATCACTATGTTTTGAGATGGATGATGACATGATGTCTGTCATATAGTTTCTGCACATTTTTGGTAATTCTTGTGTTTTGTGTGTCATATATTTATGGTAGGCTGGTTTTGTTTTAATTGATGTAGTGATATGGGGTATTTGGGTTTCTGAGTTGCTGATTTTGGTTCCACTTTTCGGAGTTGTAGCTGTTTGTTTTTTGGTATCAATAGCTCTATCTAGATCAATGTAAATGTCAAGTTCCCCTTTCTGGGGTAGCAGGTGTTGGTTTTCGACATCGTTATCTGTGGTTGAGCTATATAAATCACGGGAAATGTCCAATTCCTGTAGTTTTACTAGTGTAATTCAATACCTGCAATTCAAATTTTTTTTGATATTGTTTTGAGATGGTGCAGTGTTTTTTTATTGTTATATATTTAGCTTGTCCCCACCCTCAACACCCAACTTTCCATGGTTGTCCTGTTAGTTTCATTTTATTTTTTGAGTGAGACGTTACTATGTCATTTTACTTGTGTCGGTGTTCACTGGCATTTTTATGTAGTGACGCTATTTTGTATAAGCTGAAAGTAGCATTTCTGCCATAGTGACGATGTCATGGGTCAAAGCAGATGGGTGGAATCGGATGCTTTTGTAATGCTGCCATTTCTAACTAAAACCATGGAAACAGAGAGCATCACCAAATCCAAGGTATACAGTCACACAGCGTGACGCCAGAATCATTTTAATACACAGAAAATATAATTAAGAGTTTTTTAAAAGACATCATAGCCGTGGTTGACTATATGAAATATTTATTATTACGATAGCAACTTCGGCCTTAGGGCCATTTTCAAGTAACACTGCAAAAGTTACATTCTGTCGGAATATAAGACTATCTGACATGAGTACATGTCGTCGACAAAATACAGCCTTCTGACTGTGAGAGTCCCACAAGATCCGATGAGTACGACACTTATTACATCTTAAAATGCTGTTAAATATGTGCCGTATTGTCAGTGTTACCATCATTCTAATAATCTATCACAAGTAAAAGCTCAGGTGCACTGAGCATGTATTTTCACGCCTACAGACTTAGCTCCACATGTTGTCAGTGCACCTGAGTTTTTATTTGTGATAGATCATTAGAACGATGGTAACATTGTGTCGTAGTCATCGGATCTTGTTGGACCCTCGCAGTCAAAAGACTGCATTTTGACGACGACATGTACTAATGTCAGATAGTCTCATATTCTGAAAGAATGTAACTTTTGCAGTGTTACTTGAAAGTGGCCCTGAGGCAGAAGTTGCAACTGTAATAGTAAATATTTCATACAGTCAACGGCGACTATGATGTCTTAAGAAATATTGTATGACTGTGAATCCCAGCCATGAGAAGTTAATAATCAAGAGTGTTGGGTATAGCAAGGCAAGTTAATACTAGCAGTACAAGAAATTCAAAAGAAAAATGTCATGCTTACCAACAAGTGCACAAACACTGCAGCAAAAGGATTGGTTGACATCCCTTCTCCTCTATACAGTTCATGTAGAAGACAAATAGCAGCCATTCGCTGTGTCGGTTTGGGTAAAAGATCTGCTTGCTGCAGTAGCAATATAATTGCACATCCCACTATAAATGAAAAGATAAAATTCTATAACTGATTCTACTTCCAGGGTTAATTGAAAATATTCCAACTGATATCTATCAACAAAATGTAGGTATATAAAAAAGATATCCATGGTAAACGCCTCTGACACTGGTTAATTAATGTTCAGATATTAAGAGGATAAATATTCATGTTCAATTTGTTAAAAATTACATGTATTGTCGAAACGCACGCCGAAATGCCTATTATACGCTTAAACTAAACGCCAATAAATGTACATATATATTTTCCAAAAGATTAAAAAATTGAAGATCTTGATATTCTATTGACCACAGATACAATATCTAATTAAATATCCTCAGTAAAGTACTGTAAAATAAACGGAGACAAGTGAATAAATATAATGAACAAATTCTATCTATTGATGATATAAATACAGTCGTCAGGTGTAACCGCTGGAGTAACGTAACATACCCTTGTAGAAGTCCTGTTTAGAAAAGCACTGATGCATTTGGGCAGATAGTGTTTCCAGTGTCTGGTTATCAACATTATCCTCGCTAAGAATGCTGTCAAAGGAAACAAAACTTACTAGATAATTCACGATATGGTAAAATTATAGCCCGTTATGTATAATTATGCTACCTTAGTAAAGATGACAATTCTTTAACTGACAGAGACATTTTTTTCTCTTTTCAATAAATCTGGTGTTCTTAGAAACTGGGGGCGGAATGTGATGTTGATGTATGTAGATGTACTAAATTCATTAGGACAATATGACACTCTCCCGCCACACTACACAAAGCACGCCATTTACATAAAACATCTAGGTAAACTCAGCAGACGCATCTTTTTTATGTATACAAATCCAAAGACATGATTCCGCCGCAAGAACCTAGATAGATCAAAGATCTTCTTTTACACTTGTGTCTTGCCACAGCCGCCGCGGATTACCGCATGCAACTAAAGCGTCGCCCAAGCAAGTGGCATGACATTTGACGCGGGTGTGGCGCCGTGTGCTGCTTTTTCCACACGTCACTATTTGCAACAACGTTATTCTACATTAAAGTCTTTTTACTCTCTTGATGTATTTCTTTACGTTAACATTTCTCCATTTTAATTTAGGAATGACACACATGCATGTAATATTTGATATTGAATACTATAGGCTACCTCATCACTGAATTTATTTATACTCAGTTTAATACTGTACTTGTTTTAGTGATTTTGTAGTTTATAATGTGGAATTATAATTTATAATGTGAAATATCTTTTGTAATTATTAGCTTATTTTGTTTGGTATACATGATACGTCACAATTTGCAGTTATTACCACATTTAGTTACTGTTCACGTATATGGTTACAATAACTCAATTTTTAATTTTTTTAACTATGTGAAACATGACTCATACCATTTCCATGTAGTTCTTTTGTTTATTGGATCAACATAACACTGATATAAAAATTTATGCAGTACAGCATCAACTGAGAAATAACATGAGGCTTCAACAACACTTTAAAACCATGTTTGCACACAAACACACACACACACACACACACACACACACACACACACACACACACACACACAATAGCGACACAGGCCATGGCTTGCTGCAGTGGCATTAAGAGCTACCTTTGACAACAACGAAGACACTTGCAAAAGAAATTATACATGAAGACGAAATTGATGTCTACTATGGCAAACCAAGGCTTGTGTATATTTTATCTGTTGATTTATTTATTCATTGATTCTATAGCGTCGCCATGTGGATAGACATATTAAATAATATAAAATGTTAAACACATCAATGTGAAGAACATTACATGTGAAATCTGATTATTATTTTTAATACATGTTATGACTAATGAAGGATAAACGCTGTTTATGTGTGAATAACTGCAAAAGAATTTTACTTATCTAGGCAAAAATAACAAAAATTAATTTTTTTCCATTTTTTGCTCTAGCTTATACTTTTCCCTCAAGTACATCCATCTATATAACATGTAAAGATTTATTTTAAAAAGCAAAAAGAGATAAATATTTTACAGTAGAGGGACAGTACACTTCATAGACAAATTTCCTTATATGGATGTAACCATTATATGTACCAGTACAATATTTATAGCCAATGAACACAAGATAAAAATAATGAAAAACAGGTTTACAGATTGACACCACAGTAATCTTTTAACACAAGATTCCTCTGATAATACACCCTAGATTTTCATTAAATGTTGCAATTTACAAATAAGATATACATCATGTTGCTTACATATAGTTTTAATCCTCTTGAATGCTCTGCCATTGGTCAATCAGATTGCTTATTTGTAATAACAATTTTGTATTCCACAGACCATTTGACTGAGTAAAACTATTTTTTAATAAATATGCCTTAAAGCTGGTTGTAAATTTTCATAATTTTTTATGTCTTTGAGATCTTTTGATATTTCATTATAATGCTTGATTCATTAGCAAAACATAGATGAGCCTTTATTTATATATGCGTCATGGAAGGTAGTGTGGCTGCGTTCCTTTCGAAGAGCTTTGGCTTTCAGGAAGGTAACGATAGAGATCTTTGTTGTCAAGGTATAATCGTGACTGCAGCAGCGATTCCAGCAGACGAATTGAAGCAGACGCTCTTTTATGTTCAGCTGGTTCATGCATTACAAATTTGGAAACTATGGCTGTATTTTCTTTCTTTGAAAGTGACATCCTGCTCACTTTATATTCTTTATTTACATAATGGTGTACAGTACGAGAAGTACTTAAAAAGTTACACGAATGCTGCAGAAGTGAGCTAGTTTCGTGAATTATGCTCTAACGGAGCGAGGTGGCGCAGTGGTTAGTACACTGGACTCGCATTCGGGAGGACGACGGTTCAGTCCGGCGTCCGGCCATCCTGATTTAGGTTTTCCATGATTTCCCTAAATCGCTCCAGGCAAATGCCGGGATGGTTCCTTTGAAAGGGCATGGCTGACTTCCTTCCCCGTCCTTCCCTAATCTGATGAGACCGATGACCTCAGTTTGGTCTCTTTTCCTAAACAACCCAACCTAATTATGCTCTAATTTCTGCAAAAAATTACACTTCACTGCCAGGAAAGTAATCTTGAAATTAACTGAAACACAAGCAGAAATATGCCTGCACTGGTACCAGAATATATTTTGTCTGCATAGGTGCTTAATTTGAAGATGCTCTTGTTTGTAACTAGCTTGTAAATTTTATGTTGAATTTTATAGGCAGGTGACAGTGAAAAAAGTCACCAATTAATTCCTTCTCACATGAGTCACTCTTTTTTATGTTTTTTTTTTACTGATGATGAGTGGTAGTTTCTTTTTATCAGATAATACACATATTTTGAATATTCACCTGCATTTCCATGTTTCATACTTAATTTTTATATTACTGACAACAAGTCTCAGAAGTTCTCATAACTGTGAAGATGAATTACAAACTTTTTGTAGGCGATAGAAGACACACCAAAACTATCAGAATAATTTAACCTCCTCATCCACAATTGAGGATGTTAACCACTACACCACTTTAATGTCCTAGAATTCATAACTATGTCCTGTATCATACGTCTCCTGAAACCTTTAAATGTCAGTAATTCATTATCTGACATTTAATATCAGTATATTGTACCTTTTCGAGAGATCCTCAGTGTACTAGTGTTGTGGAACTAAGTTTATAGTAAGTTATTATGTAATTATAATATAAAAAAACACAAAATTCGAGCTTGACGAAATCCACTATGGTCTCAGCTAGATGCTTCAGCCAAGGTGCTTGAGTGGAGTGCAGCCACAGTATCTCTCATAATGTACAATGCAAATCAAGGCACCTCAAAACATAGTGGTCAGAGTCTTAAATTTAATATATTTATCTGGGTACAAGCAACCACTGAATCTGGTTTGGTGATCGTGCTTGGAACTCTTTTCTACATATTACTCAATCTTTTACCGTGTCAGAATTGTAATCCGAAATGTGTATCCACTTGGAATTGTCAAAATACTCCACTTGTTTTATAATTCAATGCAGTGGGTTCTTTGGTGACTTTCGGTCATTATTCTGATGCCATGTCTTTGCAGTTTGAACACTTCTGCATATCCTGAGCATTTTCATCGCAGAACACCATGCCATAAATAATAATAGAATTTACCTTCCCAACCCTAAAACCAAACTGCTCTTTACACAGAAGTTGGCACTTATTTAAAGAATACAAATGGCTGATTCTCATAACAGTTTCAATTCTTTTTGAAAAAGAAGGCAGTACTGAAACTGGTAAGTAAGTCTATATACTTTCTGTTTCATATTTTTTGTGGGTCTGAAGAACTTCTTCTTGCTTTATGCTGCTCTTATATTCTTTTAGCTGACACAATTTAACCTCTTGCAGATTTGTGGACATTTTACTCTTAAATTTGTTAACAATCCAACTGACTTCTTCTTTACTGATGCATAATAGCAGCATTGTGTTTGACACATTGTTATTTGTAGCAGTGTGGTGTAGTTTTAGACGCTTTTCTTAGTTCTCTTTCTATGTTATTGAAGTAATTCTTTGCAAGGTTGCTCATGACCTTCAGGTTATATGTTAAACCTCTTTATTTGGATATATTTATATGTTTTGGTTTCATGCTACAAGTTTCTTGTTTAACTGTATTCCACATTTCTTTGTTTTTTTTTTTTGTTTAATTCCGTATGCACTTATCATCTTTGATTCTTTGTGTATCTTGCAGCAATTTCCTGTGAGTCCTGTATCTGAGAAATACTCTTAGAAGGCTGAGTCACCCTCATTATTTTTAACAGAGCTGAGATACTTGAGTTTTGAAGGATTTTCTGATATCTTTTGTTAACCAGTTTCTTCCAGCTGATTTAATAATGGAATTACTATTTTAGGAAACGTCCCCTGAAATTTTAGTTTGAAGATAGTAATGAATCTGTTGAATTTTTCATTTACATGTATTCCTGAATACGTGTTTCTCAATGTTTGGCTGGTCTTAGTACCGTCTTGATATAGAATAAACCTGCATCTTCCTATAACTAAGTACTTTTGTTTGTTTCTTTTTGGATATTTTAAGCTTTGCACTTTGAGCAAAAATAACCCAAGAATTCTCATCTGCAGGTGCATCTCACATCCAAGATTTAAAACTATCATTACCTTTGTTAATGTAGGCTTCTTGAATACTTCTAACTTCTGCTTTTGCAACTCTCACATCATGTCTCAGGAACTATTTACCACATACAATTAACAATTTCTATAGTGCTTGGCCTCTCAATCCAAATTCTTCATAAGGCTTGATTTTTAGTTCTATATATATATATATATATATATATATATATATATATATTATTCATTTAAAAATCTTTCCAGATTGCAGAATAATCATTTTTATAGGTATTATGTATGAATGGGAGGACAAAAACACACACACACACACACACACACACACACACACACACACACACACACACACACACACACACAAGCACACATATTAGTTCTGGAAAACTTGACCACAGTTTCGACATATTTTCAGTGAGAAAATGAAAACATTTGAATCGAACCAACCACAGCAACAATTATTCCACAAAACTAGGACAGAATGTTGGTATTTCCAAATGTTACTACCATTGAGCAGTAGTGCAGTGCTTTTCACAGGTGGTGGAAGGGTAACAGTGTCGCTTAGTACTATCAATATGGCAGAAAGTGACACGACTGCAATGATGCAACCGAAACACATGCTCACACATGTATCTTAGGTGCAACTGCAATATGTCATGAAAAACGATGTCTCTTTAGTTACATGTGTGAACATGTCTCTAAGCAAAATACACCTTAAAGAGTTGGTAATTCAAACTGTAAAGGATTCTCTGGAATGTTAAATTGCTATTTTATAGCTTTTAAGTAATACTTCACACAAATTAATTACTAGTTCAAAGTTGCAGCTTAATTATCTAAAATTATAATAATAACTGGAATTCTAATGTTATGAATCACATAAATTCCTTTGCCTGTATTTTAGTTCATCCTGAAATGTCTTCCACATACTGTAATGTACATTACATAAGATTTATGTTTCATGTACAAACCGCCAACACTTTCTAGCATCTATTATCTTTGCTAGACATAATATTATCTTGTTTCTTTTTAAGTGTGACATGTTTGCGCCTCAGTTCTTCCCACAATTTGCATGCAAAAGTTTGTGCATTGAAAATTGGCACTCTTTTTACTATTTTTTGTTCTGACACATAACATGTATCTTACTGGCAGAACAACATTATTTCATTGCTTATCTGACTGAGTTCTAGCTTGAGTGTTGTGCTACATATTGCTTTCAAATTTATTTCATTAATCTTTTCTCTAAATGTGACAATATCAATTCTCTTGTTTTCAACAAAGCCCTTGATGTTTGTCACAAGGGCCACTCGACTCAAGAGTGTTCACAAGAATCTGAGTCTGACATTTTGACCGTTTCTTACTCATGTTTACAATTCGTATTTCTTCAGATAACAGAGAATCAGCTTTCACGACCAAAAATATTCTGTGAGTTCAGTTTGCATTTCTGAACTAACCAAACAGAAACACTTTCCCATGTATTACTAATTGGCAAATAAATGGGCATCATACAACATGTACTCACAGCTATACTAAGCTAGAATATTCCTGCCTTATCTCTGGATATTGCCATTGGTTTTAATGGTATCTATGTCTGATTCTTATGTTTAAGGGTATTATTATTTCTATTTAGGAAGATAAAAGAGTAGAAATAATAATACCATTCATGAATTAATTACTGAGCGTTCTTTGACTTTTAATGGTGTGGAATACTTGTGTTTGCAGAAATAACACTGGGTTCCAACTGAATTCACAGTTCACAATTTTTTCTCAGTTTCTTCATTCAGAACTATTGAGGACATCTGTGCCATCACATCTCTTTGTTATTAAATATCTGCATTCATTTTAAATATTTGCCAGCCGGTGTGGCTGTGCAGTTCTAGGCGCTTCGGTCTGGAACCGCGTGACCGCTACAGTCGCAGGTTCGAATCCTGCTTCGGGCATGAATGTGTGTGATGTCCTTAGGTTAGTTAGGTTTAAGTAGTTCTAAGTTCTAAGGGACTGATCACCACAGATGTTAAGTCTCATAGTGCTCAGAGCCATTTTTGAAATATTTGAACAATAGCATTTATGATTGGAAATTAAGCTTAAATATTTTTGTTATCACTATGTTGATGTTAATCAGTAATTATGAGGTTATCAGCATATGAATTCATTTTTTGTGGGATAGTCTATTACTTGCTACAACATTACCATTTAGTAAAATGGCCAAACGATAACTACAACCACTTAAATTACGTGCTGTGATCTCTTTTTGACTTATTAACATTCTTTGGCTATTATGGAATGGTAACTGAATAAGCTACTGTTTCGTTCTCATCAGAGGATGACACCTTCAGGAGGGATTGTAGCTTGGATGTGTGTCCAATTCATAGTGTAGCTCATTACTAATTGGGTCTAATATTTGACACACACACACCTCACTACATAGGTGACAAATCACTTTTTCCTAAATTTCAAATGCAATTTGACAATTGTCAGTTGTCAATACTGTCGAGGATGACTGGTTATGTATAAAGTACCTCTTCACAACTAGGAACCATGTATTACTAAGTTTCACACTTCCCTCTTTTGGTTAAAATTCTGTCACCTTCCTGTACTAATTACCATAACATCCACTTATTGTTGCCAGGATTTGGCATTTAATCTACGCATTTCCTCCATTCAACAGTTAATGTTACGTTTCTGCTTTCGTTTTTCTACTGTAATCTCCTTAGATTGTATATTCCATATTATCATATAAGATTAGGTCATTGAAGCACACATGCAAGTCTTCATAAGAGGAACCATAAAACTGTGGTCAGATCTACGTTTTTAAAAAGTATTGGATCCCATTTCCACAACAAGTATTTTTTTTAAATTTCGAATTGAGTCCTCAGGGACAACATGTCAAAAATTTGTCTCACTTTCAATGTCTGTATCTCGTTGATTGGCTCACTTTGATATCCTGCCAGTATCTCTTGAGCTCACCAATCTGTGGTTTCTTTTGTTCCTCTGGTTAATACCCTCACATAACTTTGAGAATTAATTACTTACCAAGTAAGTATTCTAACATCAAGTCTAGGATTTGGAATGTATAAGACCCACATAAACGTCAAAATATCTAAAGATGTCACTGGTTCAGTATTTAGACTGGAGCAGTTGCACCTCGGAGCTGTGCAGACAAACTAACATTAAGATAAACCTGAATAACTTACAACAGGCACATCAGAATATGGCTAGGATTAGTTAATTTATCAATGCACTTTACTGACAATCCGATTTTGATAGATGATGACAGGAAGTCATACATTTTCTCTCTTTTACATCAGTTAAATTAAATCTCGTTTCTACTCGTAAATTCATTGTTGTTAGTGTATTTCTGATATGAAGAAATGTGATTCAGTGACTGGAAATGAAACTCCCAGTGTGGGCATTAAGTCTGACCTCATATTCACGAACTGTTCTGAACCCTTATCCACAGTCTCACATACACTGTATGAAATGCCAAATATATGATCTAGGAAACTTATGAAGTTATAGTGCTCTTTAATTAAGGTTACCAGAATGGACTCCCAACCACCTTAATTTTACCACAGGGAACTCTTTGGTATATAAGAAATTTAATTTAAACTGATTAACTACATCCAACATAGTAGCAGCTTATCTGTTTAGCGTTAGCAAAATGCACATTTGTTGCAGGACAAAGTTGATACTTACATGTGGATATAATAATGATGATCTGATGGAATTAAATTTTCCTTGAGACATATGAGCCTCAACTTTATCTTTAACAGTGATAGAAGTTGAAGAAATAAATTAAAATTTGTGCCACAGCTGCACTTGAATCTGGGTTTCCTGTTAACTAGGCAGATGTGCTAACCATTATATCGACGATGCAGTATCGCTAACACAGCTGCATGGTATACCCTAGTCCAACACCATCCCTAACCCAGACTTCAGTTGACACATTCAGCCCATTGAATGGGCTGAAGGTGTGGGTAGAAGTGTGTTATCTACACTGCTACATTGGTGTACTGTATACCTCATGTGCCTAGTAAACAGAAAACCCAGGTTCAAGTCCTGGCCGTTACACAAGTTTTAATTCATTTCTTCAGCTGCTATCATTATCAAAGATGATAACGTTGATTTTTGAGTCTTCCTTTTCTGTTGGTTGATTCACAGTCATGCTGATATCAAGGAAAAACTTATCCATGCGTTGTTTCTTTGCTTTTCTCCTCATTTTGTGAACGATTTTGACATATTTTCATACTTTTGAGCTACATGTTGTTACAATGGCGAGCTCTTGGAAAATTCAGTATTGGCAAATTTCCTTAATAATCTAGTGTATCTGTGTAAAATGGAAACTGTGTGCTCAGTTACTTGACGCCCCTGAGAGCTGCATGTCTTGCGCCATGTTACCAAAAGCTTGTCAATAATACATCCAGTGTGATAAGAGCTGTCAGCGGAAGTGGAATGTGGTAACAACATAGTTAACTTATCAGTATCTACAAAAGGAAGATGAAAACATGAATTAAATGAAGTTTGTCCCAAGGCAATCACACCAACTACAACATAACCATCTGGAGACATTCACTGGTCATATAATTCATTTCATTAATATTTCCATGAATTCACACAATATCTTCTCTCTTCTGTTTCCATTGATGCATGGCCCAGTCTCGCTGGTCCTATGGCCACCCAACTAGTAGTATTGGGTCTGCTGTGGAGCCCCATGTTCAACAATAGTTCACTTCGAAATAGTTGTCACATTACTGGCACCCTATTCTGTAGTCATCTCTGACATAGATCGTCAGCTATTTTGGTTTACAGAAAATGCAGGTTTCTGGCATCCATGTTCTGTGGTCAGGTATCTATAGCCAACACCTTGTAGCCTATTAGTGTTTTCACCATCCTTCATCTACTTGCTATAGGTGCCCAGGACAGTATCACATGAGGAGTCGACGAGGTTCATCATTTCCTAAATGCTCATTCCCAGGTGCCAGTCCATAAAAATTTGCCTTCTATCAAAGTCGCTTACGCTAGCGGATTTCCTCATTTTCAGGCCAGATCATAGCTAGGATGATTCCCTATTCTGATTAACATCGTATTATGTCTTTTAAAAATATTGCCTATTCGTCTTCGTTCCACTTGTACATTTTTCTTACCAGTGCATGTACCGTTAATGGCACTGAAAGGTGGCTACACTGAGCCACAGCGCCAGAGATTGCGCCAAAGAGTATTATTCAGCCGCCTCCACTGGCAGTGCTTATCGAGAAGCCGTGGTGGAGAGCGCTTGTTGAGATGTAGCAGTGGTGAGTCGTTGTTGAGAAGTTCCCATTGAGAGTGCTTGTTCAGATGTTTTCATATTGTTTTGATGGGCTAGACACCAGATATTGTTGGATTGGGGATGCTGTAATGATCAGAGTGTGCTTTTCGTCAATATATATGAAGGTAAAAAATTCCTTTTTTTTATTATTTCAATGTCTTAAACAATAATGCCTCTTGGTCACAGGTTCAGTCAACAAAGCATCTGGCTCATGTTCTTGTATTAGACTGTATTTCTGGTTTCTATGTGCAATTATAGTATTTCAGGTTTTTTTAATTACTTCATTATAAATGGTGTTTAAAATATCTGGTCTTATTGAGGAAGAACCGTGCCAGATGTGTACGTTGAATCACACTTCCACACACAGAACAGCTACACTTGTGTTTTGTTGTTTCCTAGGTTTTATAGTTGCTGGGGACTTAATTAATTAATTGTGTTAACGGAAATTTCGTTTCATTCTTTGTTGTTGTCCTATGCAGTCAGATTGCGTACAAATACTAGTCAGGGCCAACCGTTTACGAGACTTCGTAATTGGACAGACAGCGACTGAAAATTTAAAAGTATTTGCATTCATTATATAATTATGCCCCCATGCACGTGGCGACCACTGCTTCGGATCGTCCTTTGGAATTCTTCTGATTGTAAAAATAGCAGACAGTAGGATTGTTGTAGTAATTTGTAGTTTAGTAATTGTAGTCTATATTGCATGTGTATAATTGGTAATTGTCATTCTTCTAATAGTATTTTTTTGCAGAATTTAATTTTTGTTGTCTTGTATACTGGTTTGACAATTTTGTGCAATTATGAAGATTTCAATTGTTGGTTAATCGTGTTTGAGGGAAGCATTTCGTGTGAATGATATTGTTGGTGATAAAGTGTCATTGTGTGTAATTTTCGTATAGGGACGAGTTTTGTATATTTTGTAAATGATTACGCGATAGACGAAAAAGGCAAAAATGATGAATAGTCAGAATAACGAAATTGTTGACATGGCGAACTCGCCAACACAGGAGAACAGGATGATGAATAATGAAGTGGAAAACAATTTAATAAGTCGGGAAAATAGTCCGGAAACAGTTCAAAATTTTTCACAATCAAAAAATTTTCAGAATACGAGATTAACGACAGAAGATATGGAGCAGTTGATGAGTGCAATATGAAATTGGGATCTGAATTAAAAACAGTGGGATCACAGATACGATCTGAATTTAAAACAGAAATAGGAAGAATTAAAACGAAGATGGAAACTTTGACAACACGATTAGACTCACGAATAGGGACATGTTTCAAAAATACGAAAGATGAATCAAAGAAAGAAATTAGAGAAGAAGTACAACCGATTTTGAATGCTCACAATAATAGTTTAATTTCAATAGAAATTAGACAAGAGGAACAGGACAGAGAACAGGAAGAAAGAGATCGCGTGATAGTACAAAAATTTTCAGAGTTAAATTTACAACGTGCACACGACAAGGAAGAAATATTTGAGAGAATCGAGGAATCCGTACAAATGACAGAATAAATAACCTAACGCAACAGTATGAA
Source organism: Schistocerca piceifrons (assembly GCF_021461385.2). NCBI lineage: Eukaryota > Metazoa > Arthropoda > Insecta > Orthoptera > Acrididae > Schistocerca > Schistocerca piceifrons. Next base: position 57,039,474 of record NC_060142.1, on the reverse strand, counting down.
CAGTTAACTACTAAATGTGTCAATACTGAAACCCGAGTCGCAACACTTACGGAAGACGTAAATAAACAGAAAGAACAAATAGGTCGTTAAAAGGGAATTTGAGGCATTACAAAAGCAAGTCAAACAAATTGAAAGCGAAATTGTAGGAAAAGACAGCAGAAGAAATTTAGAATCACAGATAGCAGAGGGGTTTGAAGAAAGTAATTTATTTCATTTACGAGAAGCAACAAGAGAGCGCCAGGTGCGCGAACTTGACAATAATCGACACTGGGACAGGGACAGACGCGGTAGGTCTTTGTCGCCACGAGGAGAAAACTTTGACTATGAACACTTCTTAACTGTTCGGAAATTTAAGATCTTTCGCAATTCTAGGAATGACATACATCCATGTTCATGGTTAGATCAATTTATGTACGCACTGCCACCAAATTGGCTACTAAGTCACAAACCAGAAATTATGTGCGGCTATTAAAGTCCTCAGGGGATTCGCTACACTAAGTGAATATGTGCCGTAGCGTGCACAGGGCCCCGAGCTGTAGTGGTGCTATTTCCCTTTTAGTTTTCTGCACTGCTGCCTCCTCTTTTACTATTCTTTGTATCTATTAAAACAACTCTTCAACTATCCATCTATCTAGAGAGTCGGTAAAGAATAACCGTATATGACTATTTTACTCAAAAGTGATTTCGGAAATTACCGTTTGGACTTACTGTACCTTCAACAGCATTTATTCATAGTTTAAACGAAATTTTACCTGTTTATCTTCGTGACATTATTACTTCATATGTTGACGATATTCTTATTGCTAAACGTTCTTGGAGTGAGCATAACAAAATTTTGGATTCATTTTTACGTATTTTTGCAAGAGTTGGCATTACAGTGAACTTGGAAAAATCTGAATTTGGTCGTTCTCAGGTGAAATTTCTTGGTCATATTATTTCTACAGAAGGTATTCTTCCTGATCCAGAGAAGCTAGACGCTATTCGTAATTATGCTGAAGTCGTGTTCTCTCTAAATCAGAAAAGAATTATTCGATTATGGAACTTTAAGCCTTGGCTGTTGTATGGGCTTTCACAAAATTTCGCATATTTTTGTATGGCAGACATACTGAGGTTTACACCGATCATCGAGCTCTGGAATTTCTTATGTCAACAAAATTAACTCATGTAAGATTGTCACGATGGGCGTTGTATCTACAGGAATTTGACGTTAGTATTGCTTACATACAGGGTTCTTCAAATATTATTGCTGATGCTTTATCACGTGCACCGATGGGTTTGAAACAAAGTGCTGAGGAGGACTGCAAAGAAAACAATTATTGTTTGATGTATATTCAAGGTGTTGCATTTGAGAATTTTATTTCGTCTTCGCTCCAGGACGTCGCTAAGGAGCAAAACAAGTATCCAATCTGGAAGGACATAAGGAGATGTGGAGGAGAAAGGAAAGCGTAGCGATTAGACAGTATTATTTAGTTCGCAAAGATATTCTTTTTAAACGAAAATCGGTCGACAACTCTGTTTGGTTAGTTTGCATTCCTGAAGAGTGGGTTAATAAACTGATTTGGTACACACATTTCAGTTATGCACACTTTGGTCCCAGAAAACGCTTTCATAAATTACGAGAAAATTGCTACTTCAGTAATATGGAAAAACGTATTCGATCTGTTCTTGCCAAATGCAAATTATGTCAAAAGGCTAAGCCGCCAACTATTTCTCACAGAGCACCGTTGTTTCCTATCATTCCAGCGAAATTAAAGGACATGGCTGCAGTCGATTTGTTCGGTCCAGTGGTTCGTTCTACTAATGGTTTTGCGTATATTTTGGTAGCAGTGGAATTGACATCAAAATATGTGTGTTTTACACCTTTACGCAAAGCAACAGCTCGTTCAGTATCTAATGCTTTCATCAAACATTTTCTTAAAGAAGTGGGTCATGTTGATAAAGTTATATCAGATAATGGATCACAGTTTCGTTCTAAAATTTGGCTTCGTACTCTAAGGCGTCGTAAGATTAAACCAATTTTCATTTCACTTTTTCACCCTCAATCTAACGCTTCAGAGAGATGGATGAAGGAAATGAATAAATTGTGTCGACTTTATTGTCATCAGAATCAGAGAACTTGGGATCAGTATCTTCATATTTTTCAAAACATTCTGAATGAACTCCCTAATGATTCAACTTCTTTACCGCCTATATTGATATTAAAAAAATAAAGCACTGACAAATCGCATTTCTGAAATCGTTCCTTTTCCGCCTACATGGAAACTGCGGCATTCTGAAGTTGTGAATCTGGCTCTACAAAATATTGCATCTACGGCTGCTGGAAGAGAGAAATCAGCTAAACGTCCTAGTCGTTTAAAGATCTTGTCAGTTTGTCAAAAGGTGTTAATTAAGTCTCACCGTTTGTCTCACAAAGGAAAAGGCTTGTGTCGCAAATTTTTTCTGCTTTATAACGGTCCATATAGAGTTCGCAAAATTATTCATGATAACACTGTCGAAGTAGAAACTCTTAAATCTCGGCGCTCTAAGGGAGTACATCATATATCGAACGTTAAAATTTTTGTGGAATGACATACTTTTGAGAGACTAACAGTTACATGTAAACACGCAGAGAATACAAGGATACCGCGCCGTGTTCCGGCGGCGGCACATACTCAAAGCAACAGTCAAGTCTGCGCGGCGCACAAGGCAGTTGTTGACCGCAAACAATTACTTCCTACGTCACACGTACCTACAGCTGATCGAGCGCTCAGTGCGAATGCACTGACAGCCGTGAACAAATACACAGTGTAATTCCTCCGCATAAATTCAGTATAAAGCTATAGTGACTTGATAAATTATATTATTAACGTTCAGTATTTTTCAGGATATGATTGTATAAAATATTTAAGAACTTCAGGTAAATTCTGTGTGTGTCCGACGTTAAGAGGACTTGCTATCCAGAAATTTTCAGGAAGAATGGAATTTCGAAGAAGAAACTAATAAACTAAAAAGGTAACTATTAATTGAGTTTATTTTTCAGGTAACATATTTCCCCTTAGGTACGTACTTTAGACGTAATTTGCTGCTCGCGATTACGTGATTTATACTTCGTGTTAACTGATTTTGACAATGATTGATTAATGAACAGGGTTGTTACTTATGTATATTATACATCGCTTGGCTGCACTGCTTTTTCACTGATGTCATATATTTTTTATTATGTGTCTGCTGTGCTTATTTATTTAAATTGTAATTGTCACCTGATTAATTGTACTGATATGGTTATGTATGTAAGTTATACTTTGTGATTTATCTGCTTGCGCCTTCATGTTTACTTATTAAGATTACATATGAACATTTATTTGCTTATGCTGATATGATGCTAATGACCTGTTTATTATGTGAGATATATATTTGCTGCATTGCGTATGGATTGCATATTTACACATTTCTGCTTTGTTGTCATAACTATTCTTTAATTTGGTGTATAGAAATGCTGATGTACAGTGTTCAAACATAGAGTTTAGGTTACACTATGGTATTAATTATTGTTCGCTTGGCAGAGCCTCGTTGTAGGGATTGTGCTGCATCCACTTGTTGACATTCTGTTCTTTCCTGGTATATTTACTCGCTATTGCATGTTTTGCTTACGCTCAGTGCCTAATATTTTAAGATAAGAAAATGAACTACTATAATACGACGACCGACATTAGTACAAGAAACGTCATGGAAGTCACGTGAGCTGGAGGTTTTATGGAAGCTGTATAAATTTATGCTAATAGAAAGGAAGCTAACTACATGACATACCAACACTAGGTTTAGACCATTGACAGTTATTACACTGCATTCTTCGTGAGCAATTGAAATAGTAAGTGACACTTGACACAAGAAATACTCCACATGTTTGCTTCTGTTTTCCCGTGATTCTTGAAGTGGTGTACACACTGTGAAAAATTATGATTGTACACACTCCGTACTCGTACTTACTTACTGAAAGTTCTTCGAACTAAAGGCTGATAGAGGTCATGTATGCATTTCTTTTATTAAATGATTGTCAAGGTAACCAAAATGTATTTTATAATTCATAATGAGTAGAAGATTTGGCTCAGGTGGACTACACAGAGGTTGTATGTGGCCATTGTGTCTTCGGATTGTATGGGATAATGAATTGAAGTTTGCACTAGAATTTTATCTGTACTTGTTCGAGGAGACTGACTATAGGAAAGAGTTGTTATGGAAGTGAAATAATATTGGCGATAAGGTTTATATGTGTCGACGTATTGAAGAGGTATTATTGAGGTATTGAGATTGTGTGAAGTTGATGATTATTAGAGTTTTGGTGGACGAGAGGTAAGGTAAATGATATTGATGATAAGGTTTATATGTATCGATGTAAGAGGTATTATTGAAGTATTAAGATTATGTGATGCTGATGATTATTGGAGTTTTGGTGGATAAGAGGTAAAGTAAGTGAGGAGCATTTTTTTGTTGGTTTATATGGAACAAGAAGGATGAAGATAGCAGACTAGAACACTCAAGTGGAAAGAAGATTGTCTACACACACACTTTGTTAAATCACTAAGCAGTATATACTTTTTTTTGGAGAGAGGAAGTATTTGCATATCTTGGCACACTGACAGTTGTTCACCTACCATACATTTTGATCTGGCTTGGCAAACACTGGTCTTCACATGATGACTATGACATTGACTAACTATTATTGACTGTTATACACTGTTGCCACTACTACTTGATATACAAGTTGAACATAAAGTTTTGGACAGAATTGCATTTACACAGTTAACACTATTCAATTACACAGTAGTACTTAATGTGGATGAAAGATGAGTGAGTTTGTTTTGTGTGTTTTCCTTTCCTAATCCCAAATAATTGGTACCGACCTGTCTCCTAAATATTATTTTACTTGTTTGATGTGGCTTGCACTGACCCCCATGAATATTATAGGTTTACTGATGTTTGTGTATTTGTAATGGTTAATATGACAATTCTCTGATATCATTTGTGTGTTTATTACAATTTGTATGTTTGGTGTGGGAGCATTGATAATAATTTTGTAAAAGCGATTGTGTGTGCATTCAGACTGTTGTTCGTGCATGCACCTGTTCAACATTGGTGGGTGCCACTTTGGAAATGTTTAATTTCTGCTGATAAACTTTGACAAACTGTGTGATTAGTGACAGTGAATATTATGGACTGGTGTCTGCACCTGTTCAACATTTCTGGGTGCTACTGATGGAACTGCTTCTACTGAAATGATGTCACTTGTTGGTGTCTGCACCTGATTAACATTACTGGGTGCCACTGATGGAACTGCTTCTACTGACATAATGTCACTTGTTGGTGTCTGCACCTGTTCAACATTGCTGGGTGCCACTGATGGAACTTTTTCTGCTAAAATTATGTCACTTGTTGGTGTCTGCACCTGTTCAACATTACTGGGTGCCACTGATGGACTGCTTCTACTGAGATAATGTCACTTGTTGGTGTCTGCACCTGTTCAACAATGCTGGGTGCCACTGATTGACTGCTTCTACTGAAATGATGTCACTTGTTGGTGTCTGCACCTGCTCAACATTACTGGGTGCCACTGATGGACTGCTTCTACTGAAATGATGTCACTTGTTGGTGTCTGCACCTGCTCAACATTGCTGGGTGCCACTGATGGAACTGTTTCTACTGACATAATGTCACTTGTTGGTGTCTGCACCTGTTCAACATTACTGGGTGCCACTGATTGACTGCTTCTACTGAAATAATGTCACTTGTTGGGGTCTGCACCTGCTCAACATTACAGGCTGCCATTGATTGAATAATAGTTATGTAAACTATTATGTAAAATCATATGTATGAAAGCATTTGTATTCCTTACTGTATTTTATATATTAGGTTATTGAAGGGTCAGTGCAAAGCCAAAATTTATTTAGTGATGTGATATTTACGTATTAATATTATCTTTTATTTTTGTCAGTAATTTTGTTTTTCTTCTTTGGACGAATTTGGTGGTATTTTCACCACCAATGCTGGCAAAAATACCATCAAATTCTGGCCCGTGGAGGAGGGGCATATGAAAGATGGCTACACTGAGCCACAGCGCCAGAGATTGCGCCAAAGAGTATTATTCAGCCGCCTCCACTGGCAGTGCTTATCGAGAAGCTGTGGTGGAGAGTGCTTGTTGAGATGTAGCAGTGGTGAGTCATTGTTGAGAAGTTCCCATTGAGAGTGCTTGTTCAGATGTTGTCATATTGTTTTGATGGGCTAGACACCAGATATTGTTGGATTGGGGATGCTGTAATGATCAGAGTGTGCTTTTCGTCAATATATATGAAGGTAAAAAATTCCTTTTTTTTATTATTTCAATGTCTTAAACAATAATGCCTCTTGGTCACAGGTTCAGTCAACAAAGCATCTGGCTCGTGTTCTTGTATTAGTCTGTATTTCTGGTTTCTATGTGCAATTATAGTATTTCAGGTTTTTTTAATTACTTCAGTATAAATGGTGTTTAAAATATCTGGTCTTATTGAGGAAGAACCATGCCAGATGTGTACGTTGAATCACACTTCCACACACAGAACAGCTGCACTTGTGTTTTGTTGTTTCCTAGGTTTTATAGTTGCTGGGGACTTACTTAATTAATTGTGTTAACGGAAATTTCGTTTCATTCTTTGTTGTTGTTCTATGTCAGATTGCGTACAAATACTAGTCAGGGCCAACCGTTTACGAGACTTCGTAATCGGACAGACAGCGACTGAAAATTTAAAAGTATTTGCATTTTATTTAATTAAGCCCCCATGCAGCACTATGCAGCATTCTTGATCATAATGCACAGTGACGTATAAACGTGTGTGGATGTAGGCATTTGTTTTTATATTTTCTAATTTGCCTTTAAATTTAAGTTTTTTAAATTTTTATTTTATTTTGGGCAACAGGGAATGGCTTGTCTTCAGGGAGTGTTGGGCACTGCCTCTGCTGCTTTCGCGTAGTTAAGTCTCTACATTGGTGATAATGATATATTTCCTTACTAGCTGAATGCTGTTCAAGAGGTTTTTACTTCTGCCTTGGTAGACTGATTTGCTTGTGGAGATGGTACTGTCAACAGTGATGGGTCTGTTGTGAACAAGGGTTCTGCTGTTATATCAGATTAAATATACATTCTATTAAATAGATCAATAGGGAGTAGATGCTCAAGTGTGTGAAGCAATTGGTAAAACATAAATACATATTACATAATTATAAAAAAGGTGATGTGCCAATGTTCATTTCACAGATCCTACGGAAATGATCATAATGAAAGTGGAATAAGTAAAAAAAATTAAAGAAGAGGTAATGAAAAACTTGTACAAAGCACATGAATGTATAATACAATGAGGTGGATACGACTGGTTTAGGGTTTGTAGTCAGACATCGTGAAACTGAAAATGAGTTTATAACATTTAATTACATTGACCATATTACTGCATTGCATATGTGCAGAAATTACATATCACTCACATTATTTGGTATTATTAAAAATATGCACATCAATCAATTCTACTGAGAAATTCGTCAGTGGAACAGAAGAAATTGGTCACCAATAAAAGCTTTAGACACTTCTTCAGCTGAAACTTATTTGTAGCTAAACTTTTTATGCCCACTTGCAAGTTATTAAAAATGTGTGTTCCTGAATAAATTATCACCTTTCTGAGCTAATGTTAATAACTAAATCTTTATTTAGATTACATTAAAGAATGAATATATTATTTATTATTCGTGTCACTATTTAATTACTCGGTTTATCTTTCATTTATAAATTTTTTGGGCCCATAACTGATGAAACAATTTCTCAGAGAACGTGTTGTTTCTATAAAAGTCAAATTTTAGAATCTGCTGGTTGCCTTCCTGAGGTTTCAGTTCGTATCAACAATTCATTTGTTTACATTTGATATTTCCATCAAATTATACATATCTAGAATGCTAATGGCAAAGATATTTACCTGAGCTACATTCTCTGGAATTTTTAGGTCACTTATTGCTTTGCTTTTGTCATTTAGATCACTGTCATTTCCTGACCAGCTTCACTTTCAGCGATTATGTATGATATTTGTCCCATCTCGAGTCTTCCAAGATCTTTTTTTTGCTTATGGTATATACCTCATATGCTTTATCAGACTACCAGTCTATAATTTCTGAATTCAACTGAATTTCCTTTTTCAAGAAAGATATAAAAGTGACGTTCTTGCATTCGGTTAAGACTTTTTCCATAACCATCACAAATTATGGAAATGAAGCATATCAATATTCAGCATTGATATATATATATATATTCGGCATTAATTCAACTTGCTCCTGTTCGCACCTAGGATTTTTGCTTTTCAAAGTACTTCTTCGAGTTTTTGATCTGTAAGTAAATCTTCATTATAAGCTTGTTCTCTTATCTTGATATCTTTGGCCTCATGTAGTTTTTGTACATTTTCATCAAAGCACAAGCTTCTGGAATGTGTGATCCATTCCTTTGTCAAGATGTTTCATTACAAGCACTTTGTAGGCCATTTTCCATCTTTGATTAATGTTATCTACAGTATTACTCATGAAACCTTTCCATGATCATTTTCCTGCTTGTGTCATTTTATTTTTAACTACATTGTTTTTGGAATAGTAAATTACCAGATCTGATTCTTCACAGGTATGTAAATGGGTTAAATATGCTTCTTTCGTTTCCTGTTTAGTTTTAGTTATTTCATTATTACAGTTGCTTTAGCCTCTTCTATTTCTTACCCTCGTTTTTTCCGTAAAGTTTCAAACACAAATCTTTGGATATGGTTTTTCATGTTTTTCCACTAACGTCTGTGTTTTTATTAGTTATTTACTGTTGTAGGTAGATATTCTGCCTTCTGCAGTAGAGATTTATATGCTGTATCCTTCAGAAAATATACTTTACAGACTTTTTCACAATATTTATTAATTTATGTCCTTTGACCATTCTGAGCAATGGTGTTGGGCATATCATGTTTACATGAAGTTTCACAAATTACACAATTACAAGTTTCACAATTATACAACTACATGCATATATCAATAAAATAACTGATTTATTCAAAAATAGCCTCTAAATTATAAGCATCTAAAAACAGTACTATGTATACACAATTACCAGAGGCTAAGTCCCTTTATGTGTTCTAAAAAAAATTTAAATATGTGTACGGTTGTGTATGAAATAGTACATTAATTTTCAGCTTGAAGGTATTGTTTAACACTGTATGGGCAAGTTTTAATCAAGTGCCATTTTCGTATATTTTTGAAAACAGACATGTTTTCTGTTAGCTTTATGTAGTTTTTGCAAACTGTTGTATAGAAGGCATGCTTACTTTTTACATAAATAATTGTTTTATAAAAGTGTAGCAATACTACTGTTAATGTGTTTAGTTCCCTAAATTTATTTTTGCAGGAATCTGTAGGAGATAATTTTGTTATGCATCTTACAGCCTTCTTTTATAGCTTTGCTATTCACTATATGTGCAAATTTGTGGAATTTCCTGGATCAGACTAGGGATTTGCTTTCAAGGTGGTGGGGGGGGAGCGCAGGTTTCAACAAATGGATATCAAATGGATATCATAAAGTGGACTTGTAACAGAGCACAAAATGCATTATATGGTGTGTGTATTTATTTATAAATTTTAAATTATTGGTGCAGTTTAGCTAATAAATTGTGAGATTCATCATGCATGTACAAGTGCAGGTGCTGACGCACGAACGACGTCATGTGGAAGTTTGGGTCTGGTGGTGTGTCATGCACAAATGGCCAAAGCGGCTAAGTCGAACACTACAAGTAAATGGGTGAAAGCATAAACAGCACATATTATGGGGCCTCAGATAAATGTAAGTAAATTTCAAACTACTCGTATATGAAACCCTCAGACATATTCTCGAAAGTGACAGCTTGTCAGTTTATAAAACAGGTGCATAAAAAAGTAAGTACTACAACTTTCTTTTTATTTATACTTACTGTCATAAAAAATACATACCCATCCAAGTCTAACGTAAACAGGGAATAGACGATTCAATAATATTATGAAGACAAGATATAGATATATGTAAAAGATATCAGCTGTTAAAAAGCAGGAGTTTGTTGAGAGAAGAAATTCCTCCCCACTAATCACCCTCGTTTGTACCTCCTCACAAAGCAGACAAGTATGAGTAACTGGCAAATCTTCTACTTTATATTTTACTCAATAATAACTTGGCATATTTATTGGAAGCGTCTACCGTTTATGTGGTCATCCATAGATATCTCACATATGTACTTATGTTGTGTATTTTTTTGTTTTAGAACTGTTGGGTCAGGAAGGACAATGTACATTGTTCGACAGCAATCGGACAGGCTGCAAATCGTGTCTTGCTGTTTGAACATTTTATTCTGAATAGAGCTTGTATCTTTAAATATGTAGTTTTGCTATCATTATTTATGTAAGAAAATAAATTAAGAGTTTTCACGGTCAATCTGCTCATCGAGCAATAATGTGTTTCAGCATCCACTGCCTGATACACTCACCAGTCAGTAGGTGATAGCGATTTCATTTCTTCTCGCAGGAATTCACTTTAATACTCAGTGAGATAATGAATATGTTTGGATGTAAATATAAGATGTCATGCTTTCGCTTCAGTGATATGTCCTTCAGATGGCAAAAGTTTAATTCATGCACTGCATACTATTTAGAGGATTAAGTTAACTCTATCATTTTCGTATTTACTCACTGCTGCCTGATGAAGATTACATAACAATTGTGAGAGGCAGAAGGAGGAGATGGACACAGAGGTGCAGGTGGTTGGAGAGAGGGTGAGGAGCAGATTGACAGAGAGAAGGGACAGGAGGAGTTGGACAGAGACAAGGGGAGGAGGAGACAAGTGCAAACACAGTCAAGAAAAATGAAATAGATGAGCAAAGATAGGAGGAGGAATTAGAAAGAGAGAGGAGGAGATGGAGATGAATGGGGAATGGTGAGGATGGTGTGATAATAGAGATGAGGAGGATGCAATGGACAAAGATATGGGAGAAGGACACAGAGAGGCGGAGAGGAGGGTACTGGGAGAGAGACAGTGGGGAGAGAGATGCCCAGAGAGACACAGGCAGGGGAGATGGACAGACACATGATAAACATTGAAACAAAACATGACAGTATATCTGAGAGGTGACATTGCCCAACTGTTGTCCTAAAAGCTACTAGTGTAGATACATATTTCGACTTCTGGTTGCAGTTCACAAAATTAGAAAAATCACCACCTACAAGAATCAGCCAAATTTCACGAAAATGGTCCAAAATTCATCAAAAGACAAAAATATCATTGTTTTATAAAAGAGTCAGATATTAATAAGAAGAAATTGAAATCGATCACAACAAAAACAATTGTCTTTTACAAGCATTGTAATCATTTTTTCACACTTTTTACAACCTTGCAACAGGTTTCACTATTACTTTCAACGTTCATTTCATTTGTCCACAGATTTCAAGAAAAAGCTGTGAAATTTTAAGCAAAAACCTCACAAAATATTTCAAGGGTAATATGAAAAAGTAAAAAATATGAAAATTCCAAATCATCTCAGCATTTCTGCCTGTATTTTCTGGAATATGTGGAGAAGAAAACCGAAAAGTTCACTAAAACATGTAATATTTTTGTCACTTTTCTCACTCATTTATTTCCTAAAAAATTTTATTATAATTTTTTTGTATGTAAATGATTTTCTTCAAAGTTTTGGTGAAGTTAGAAACTTTTAACATTGAATATATTTTAAAAGAAACAGGAAATGTATTATCTGATAAATCTATGAAAATATTAGTTATAACATAAATATTCTATGATGAGAATTATTATTAGAGAATTATGTTACGAGTTAAAAGATGATTATGATGGCTGGGAATGTAGCTTAGAAATCAATGGACATATAATTGATCTCTTTTTTCAAAGGAATATAAAAATGTGAATTTATAAAAATTATTGAAATGTATTAAATGAAGTTTTACCAAATAATTACTTTATAATGTCCATATGGTAATGTATGTATTTCATCGTCCAAAGCATATATTTATCATCGTGAAGTCTTAATGTTTTTCTATTTATCTCAAAAAAATAAATTACATGTTTATTACTTCATATCAGATTCGTTGTTCTATATTTTGAAACAAATAATGTTTATAATCTTCCAAGCATATTATATTTTTACGGTACATTTGTCAACTCCTTTAGATCTTTTACCTCAATACCATCAATTTTATAAGCATACATTTTTTACCTTAAACCATATAACTCCTCCATTTCCATTACAATCTTCTTTCATTTTACCTAATACTTTTTTATTTATTTATGGAGTATTCTACATATATATTCTCTTTTGGGCTTCACTTGTGTCAAATTTATCAAGTATTTTCTTCATATCTTCATTAAAAAATTTCTGTTTCTATATTATAGATGCAAATGTCCATATCCTTATAACAGTGTTCTGTTTTTTCTCCAGATTTGGGTTCATAAGTCTATGGATGAAATGACATTTCAATTCTTCGTATGTAATCTTGTTTTGCTATATGTTTTTCACAATCATTTGCATCTGAAACTAATTTTACATCCACTCTGCTTCTTATATGCTCCTTCATTCTTCCAAATGCTGCACTATTCGTTAACTTGTAGAAATATTTATCAAAATCATTTTTTAACTTAGACATAATTTATGTATTTGAATCTATGCACATTTACAACCAGTAATATTGTTACAATTTTAAAAATATATATATATTTGTTATAATTCCTAGAGACAAATATTGTTTAAGATGTCTGCAGTGAACTACATTACTACATTTGTCACATGAAGTAGTTAATAACTCGTTTAGTTCCAGATACTTTTTTATTTTCAGAAGCTACTGGTACATCTATGTGTTCATAATGCAACTTTTTCGTTATTCTAAATCCATTTGAAATACACATACGCAAACTGAGAAGAATCCAAAATTTCTTTAGAATGCCAACAATTAGAATCATCCCATTCAGAACTGTTATATGGGAATATACTGACTCATAACCAAGCCATATAAATTACTCACATCTTAAATAATTTGACTTTCTGATTGAATTATAATCATTTCTATATTTATTATTTACTTTAACATATTACTTACAGTATTGAGATATACAGCCTCTAATATCTTATTTGACCATTAATTTCGTATTATAATCATGTAATACATATCATTTAGGTTAACTCATTTTTAACAACGAATCCAATGTTACATCAGATGCTGTAAAATAGCGAGATCTAAATCATGTCTTTTTTACAAATTTTCTAAAATTTTCAATAAATCAGATAAAAACAAAGCATCAGTTTAAGAAATAAATCACAAAATTCACAAAGATTTTTTTATATTACATTTTTCCCGAACAAATTTTTCTTCCTTTTCCAATTAACAAATTCAAGGTCCCCATGACTGTTAAATTTTCGTCTTCCATAACTATCTGAATAACTTCTTTCATCACATGAAATTTTCTTCAAGCTCTTTGTCATCTACGCAGGTAGATGGCATATAAACTTGCACTACAGTGGTAGGCATGAGCTCTGTGTCTATTTTGGGTACAATAAAGCATTCACTATGCTGTTCATAGTAGTTTACCAATGTTCCAATTTTGTTGTTCATTACTACTCTCACATTAGCCCTAACCAGAAGTCATGTTCTTCCTACCATTGAACTTCATATTTTCCCACTACATCTAACTATAACCAGTCGATTTCCCTTTTAAAATTTTGTAACCTAGCTGCCCAATTAAGAGATCTGACTTTCCACACTCTGATCTGTAGAATGCCTGTTTTGTTTCTCCTGATAATGACATCCTCGTTAGTAGTCCCCTCCTGGAGATCCAAAATGGGTGACTATTTAACTCCGAATATTTTACCCAAGAGGACGCCATCGTTATTTAAACATACAGTAAAGAAAACTGCATATCCTCGGGAAAAACTATGACTTGAGTGATGATAACAGATAGAATATATTCTGGTGCTGTTGGAAGATTGTCATATAAATATTTTTAATTTCATTATTATTTTGCTCATATTTCATTACGATTCAATTTCATCTAGAAAGCAAATGTAAATAATATTTAATATCAGCAAATTTCATATCTTGTAACATTGTCTTCTCCTGTTTTAAAAGTTATGAAAGCAGTTATAAATTTTTCATCAGCTACCTTAAAATAGATACAATCTTTGCTGCATACATAATAAAATTTAGTGTCTGAAGGTTCAGTCATATTACATGTAGAAAGCTATGATTAATTAATTTGTAGCATCAACTTTAAAGGAGATTTGACATACATCTGTTCTAACTCCGCAGGAAGTCGTTGTTTTTGCTCTTCTGTTATTTTTTGTTCATTTTCAAATTTGATTGTGGGACATTTCCGAATTATGGTAAAAAGCCTTATTACAAAATTATTTAAATTGTTTTGCATTTTTTAGTTGATAAAATAAGGAAACTAAATCCAGATTCATTAATAAGAGCTGTGTTTCTTCATCGTAATTTGGACCCACCTGGCAGATGGGATATAAATTTATAAAATATTTTCCTGTTCCACAGCAACATTTCTCCTAATTGCTTTGTCTGTACATCCATTTTCTAAAATTTCAGGATTATGTTTACCTACAACCAAGAGTAGTTTTTTGCCAATTAACAAAAAATTTCTTTATTATTATAAGGTATCTACGAATTAATTCATTTCCTACAAAAATTTGTTATTAGAATTTTTTCTTTAGTACCAGTAATTTTTAGTTTCATTTGTTTTTTCAGCTCTTTACTATTATATTTTAAGCATATATAAATGAATATATTTCTACTGTTGTTACACTATAACGTAATAGTTGCAGATGAGAAAAGTGAAACAAAAAAGTATTTAAATAAGTTTTCTTACTTGTATATACCAAATAATTTTAATAGTTAAGTGAAATAGGATGTATTCAGAGAACCATTAATGTTATGACAGCTAACATTTAAACTTCAAATAAATGGTGAGTTAAATGAAGATACCTTTATTTTCCACATCCATGGAATGTAGAAGATTCATTGGTAGCTTTTGCACTAACATGTTAAAGGGAATAAAAATTATATAATATTGCTATAAAGGAGCAAATAAAGAAGTACTACAATTAGTAAGAAGCAGCATTTAATTTATGACAAATATAATTGACATACAATTGAAGCATTAGAGCAATGATTAAAAATAAAAGACGAGTACATAAATATGAAACTGATTATAATATTCAATGTCTAAAAGAACCAGATGTAAAAGATAATGTGTTTGTTCATATGTTTGTTCAAAACATTATTAATAATCTAGTGAGAATACATATGGATCAAGGTGTGATATGTTACTTGGAGATTAATAATAATACACCAAAAAATTCAATAATAGTGCATAAAATTTGTCCTACATTAGGTTTATAATATAGAGATGTTTTTGTGTTAATAATATTCCCTTCTTACAATGGATCAGATTTAAATTTCTCTTAGGATGACATCAACGATAATCAAAATTTGTATGGTAACATATCAGTAAAAACAGTAAAATCTCCTGTACTAGGACCGACACCAGATCCACCATTTACACCAGTTGAATCATTATGTCAAAGTAAGAATATTCATCACTTAATATTCGTGATTGGAATTTTATATATTTTCTATCAGAAATGGATTTCGATAGTTGTTGATAAAAATTTTAAACCAAGTTTCATAACTGATTAGTTAACAATTTTACTACAAAATTTTTGAGCTATATTTGCTCTATATCTAAGACTAAACTGTGAAGCTGTTTTTATTGTTTGATAATATGATGTATGATGAATTTACAAATATTGCAGTTAATTTCAGGATATATTAATTTGATATGTAGTACAACATTACATCCACACGTGGTATTAAATGGTGTAATCAACGCATATACAGGTAAAACATTTCTACCATTTAATGATTTTTTTGTTCGGAGAGCTTGAAGAATCTAATTTAAATATAAATTTTGTGGGGTTGTAAGTAGTTAAGTTTTTCAGATTCCCTGCTGGAACTAATTCTGCATTTAAAGATTTTAATTTTTCATGAGATGCTGCATTCCCTAAGTCACTATATCATACCATTATAATGAACTTATTATAAAGGTATTAATAGCTCACAGAACTCATCTATCACTTTTTGGTATAGACTGTATTAATTGAGCAGAATTAATTCCAGCGGTAATATATGTACTGAAAATACATTAAAGAAACCACAAACTTTTACTACAACATAAATTTGATAGCACATAAATTTTTTTCTGTTAAATGGATGCAATTAAAACTAAAAACTGTAAAATGTGTGATACTGAGAAATCAATTGATAATTTTAATTTACAAGAATGTACAAAAGTTGATTATAGGATGAAGGTAAAATATCTTTTAATGAGTATCACAAGAACTCTATAATAGTAGAGAAATTATTTTTTGTATGTGGAAAATATATTTCTATCTGTTATTATCAGGGACATTAAATATGTTTCCTGTGATGAGTATTTGAAGATATCATTATCGACAAAAAATTATGAACAATTATGGATTTTGATTGTTTTTACTCAAATTCATCAGCCAAATACAAATATTCGAGTTAATGTAAAAACTATTCTAGAATAGGACAAAAATAAAAAAACTATGTAGTTTAAATAAGCAACATCATTTTGTAACTTTTAAGAATTTTATTCAAAACAACACATTTGTTTCTACATTTTTATCATAACAATTTTTATTTTTTCACTTATAAATGCTAAATAAGTTGAAACAGTGCACTACTGCTAATTTGTGTGCTTACTGCAAGATAAATAAATTTACTTCATATAGTAAATCATGAAAAGGTAATTTCCTTGGTTTTATAATATTAAGAAAAATATACAGAATCTGAAAATATTGATAAAGTTTTCAAAAATGATGAAACTAAAGAACTCAACGAAACATATTTATTTTCTGTTAATGTATTTCCGAAAACAATAGAAAAACAGACAATCAATATCTAGTTAATGAAGTATTTGAAAGTAGAATACAAACTAGAAATTTAGAGAACAGTGTTAATGTCCTTGACTCAAATTTAACATCACATATTGCAAATGGAAGTAAATTATTTACTTTTCTGTGATTATCAAATCATCAGATTCTAGAAAAATTGAATTTAAAATTCAGTCACATAATAAGAGAATCACAAATGAAAGAGATTTGATTAAATGTTATATAAATGAAGAACAATAAATTATCTCATGAACCCCAGAATTTCAGAGTAGAGGATCTGGTTGGAATCTATGTCGAGTTATTGGGTTACAATTAGTAGTTAATAGATATATTCCATTCAGAGGTTCAAGTTTCATTGAATTATCAGAAGAAATAAAAAAGTGTGTTAATGTTAAAACAACTGATTAAACTTTTTCTATAGTCTATAAAATCTACATTATACCTTTCAGTTAAAAATAGGAAGAAAACTATATAATTTATAAGTGTTGGATTCTATGTTTATCAGAATTTTGACAGTTTTAAATTTACAATTAAACTTAAAAGTGTTTCTAAAACTGAGTCCAAAATTAATGTATCTATTAACGTTTATTAATTTGATGTAAAAATCAAGCAAATCAATTGAAAATAACTAAATATAAAAAGGGTAATCATAATAATATATTATATTTTATAGCTGAAAATAACTCAGTGCAAGCTGTAGCAGGTGTAGAACAGCATTCACATCATTGTTGAATTAAAGACTCATCTCAATATATGCCAACTCGGATCTCAAAACATTTGAATCGAAATTTATTTGCGATATGTCTTAATAACAATTTGTCTATAATGATAAATTAGTCATATTCCAAATTGTTTTGTTAACAAACCTCTAAAAGTTGAATAACCAGCTATAGATTAATATATAAGTTATAAAAATTGTCAACATACAATCAAAGTTCCTTTTTTTATTCATACTAATTTTGAAACTTGTTAACCTACTCCAGAAAAAAATCTAAAAGGAACCTTGTGGTTTTTCTTATTACATTAAATATATGAAGGGATCTTACAAAAATACAGTTGCATATAAAGGACCAAACTGTTATAAAAAATTTATCGAATTTTTGAAAAGCGAATTAGAAGTAAGTGGTAAATCATATTATGAAATTGAATAAATTACACCATTAACATCTGAAGAACAATGAAGACATAGTGAATTAAAACATGTACTTTAAGCACATAGTAAAAATGAGATTTATTCGTACATTTGAATTGATGGCTTCAAGTCTTGACAAACTTTCATCAAGTTTAAGAAAGAATCAAATGACAAATATTACAAAATATTTTGTAGAAAATCTAGTATATTTAGTAAGTAAAAATGGTGTTTGTCCTTATAGTTACATGGATGGTTGGCAAAAATCTGAAGAAACAGATTTCCCACCAAAACAAATATTCTGTAGTAAATTAAATGAATGTGGTGTTAATAATGAAGGAGATGGAACCTTCATAAACTGAAAGAACCAGAGGATGTAGAGAGTTTTAGAGGGAGCATTAGGGAACGATTGACGAGAACAGGGGAAAGAAGTACAGCAGAAGAAGAATGGGCAACTTCGAGATATGAAATAGTGAAGACAGCAGAGTATCAAGTAGATAAAGAGACAAGGACTAGTAGAAACCCTTGGGTAACATTAGAGGTATTGAATTTAATCGATGAAAGAAGAAAATATAAAAATGCAGTAAATGAAGCAGGCGAAAAGGAATGCAAACGTCTAAGAAATGAGGTCCGTGGTAGTGTAAAACAGGTAGGCAGGAAAGGCGGGACAACAAATGTAAGGATGTAGAAACATATATTGCTATGGGGTAAGACAGATGATGCTTAAAGGAAAGTTAAAGAGACCTTCGGAAAAAAGGGAACCACCTGTATGAATATCAAGAGTACATATGGAAAACCAGTCCTAAGCAAAGAGGGGAAAGCATAAAGGTGGAAGGAGTACATAAAAGGTCTGTAGAAGGTCGATGTTCTGGAGGACAATATTATGGAAATGGAAGGTAATGTAGATGAAGACAAGATAGGAGATATGATACTGTGTGAAGAATTTGACAGACCACTGAAAGACTAAGTCGACACAACGTCCCAGGAGTAAACAAAATTCTTTTAGAACTATTGACAGCCTTGGAAGAGCCAGACATGACTTAAGTATTCCATCTGGTGAAAAAGAAGTATGAGACAGGCGAAATACCCTCAGACTTCAAGAAGATGTAATATCTCCAATTAAAAGAAAACAGCTTCTGTCAGGTGTGAAAATTACAAAACTATCAGTTTAATAAGTCATGGTTGGAAAATAGTAACACGAATTCTTTACAGACAAACGGAAAAACTGGTGGAAGCTGACATCGGGGAAGACCAGTTTGGATTCCATAGACATGTAGGAACACACGGAGTGGTACTGACACTACAAATTATCGTAGAGTTTAAGGAAAGGTAGACCTACATTTATAGCATTTGTAGACTTAGGGAAAGTTTTGACAATGTCGACTGGAATCTCTTTCAAGTTCTGAAGGTGGCAGGGGAAAATACAGGGCCCAAGAGGCTATTTACAATTTTTGAAACCCAAATGGCAGTTATAAGAGCCGAGGGGCATGAAAGGGCAGATGTGGTTTAGATAGAGTGAGACAGGGATGTAGCCTACCCCCAATGCTATTCAATATGTATAATGAGAAAACAGTAAAGGAAACAAAAGAAAACTTTAGAGTGCATATTAAAATTCAGATAGAAGAAATGAAAACTTTGAGGTTTGCCAACGACATCGTAATTCTGTTAGAGACAGCACAGAACTTGGAAGAACAGTTGAATGGAATGGACAGTGTCTTGAAAGGAGGATATAAGATCAATAAAAGTAAGATGAGAATAATGGAATGTAGTCGAATTAAATCAGTTGATGCTAAAGGAATTAGATTAGGAAATGAGACATGTAAAGTAGTGGAGGAATTTAGCTATTTGGGAAGAAAAATAACTGATGATAGTCGAACAAGAGAGGATATAAAAAGTAGTAGTAGTAGTAGTAGATTTATTCATCTGTTGATCTCTTTTTACAAGGAGATAGGACATGTCAAAGTATTTACAGGTTTAGACCCATTTTAAATAAGGTAATTTGTACACACATACATTTACAGAATTTTAGTTAGAGACAATCATTAGATTTACTCCTGGTGTACAATACTTTTTTACAAATAACTTATTAACTAATGTAATGCCACACTGTTCACTCATATCTCACTATCAGTAACTGGACACACTATACACACATAGTTTCGTAACACTTCACTCACTACACACACACACACACACACACACACACACACTGGTGATCTCTGGGCCATTTTCTGTACTGCAACTTTACATTCGATATTCCAAAAAACTGAGTCAGCATCCCTCTATAATGAGTGAGATGTGTTCAGAAAGGGGTAGAGGTATTAGTATTGTGCTATGCATAACTTGTGTGAAGTTGTTATGTGGAATGTTGGATGTTTTATAATCATTATTATTATTATTTACTTGTATAATGTGTGCTGTAACTGGGCATGGCAAGAAAAGCGTTTCTGAAGAAGAGAAATTTGTTAACATTGAGTATAGATTTAAGAATCAGGAGACCTTTTCTGATAGTATTTGTATGGAGTGTAGCCATGTATGTAAGTGAAACATGGACAACACACAGTTTAGACAAGAAGAGAACAGAACCTTTTGAAATGTGGTGCTACAGAATAATGCTGCAGATCAGATGGATAGATTATGTAACTAATGTGGAGGTACTGAATAGAATTGTGGAGAAGAGGAATTTGTGGCACAGCTTGACTAGAAGAAGAGATCGATTGGTAGCTCATGTTCTGAGACTTCAAGGGATCACCAATTTAGTATTGGAGGGAAGCATGTAGGGTAAAGATGGTAGAGGGAGGCTAAGAGATGAATATAGTGAGCAGATTCAGAAGGATGTAGGTTGCAAGAGTTACTCAGACATGAAGAGGCTTACACAGGATAGTATGGAAAACTGTATCAAACCAGTCTTTGGACTAAAGACCACAAATACAAAAATAAACTTAATTTAGCATCAAAATCATTAAATATTAAATATTTGTTTATTAACAATAGTTTTTTCAGTGTAAAATTGATATAATTGTATATTTGTTGCTCATTTCCTGTCACAAACCAAAAATTTAATTATTAGTTTATCATACATCTTTTTTCTATTACATCAACAAAACCTTTCACACAGATGTCGAATTCCTTGTTTGAATTACTAATCTATTCATCAAAATGTTTTATAGTGACTAACTGTCATTATGAAGCTATTTAATTTTTTCATTAATATTTGTTTTATTGACAATTTTATTGAGCTGTGTTACAATAATTGTGTATTCAGCATTCATAATTAGATTATTTAATTCATTTTCGAATTACCTTTTGTTATTTACATCTTTTTATCTGTTAGAGAATTTACATCCACTTATTTCCTAACATTAAAATCAATGGAAGTTTTAGTTGGGATAAGCTGTTTGTTTAGTGCTTTAAAATGCACACAAACAGTCAAAGGACACACGAGGTAGCTGAGCAGTCTAGGGCGCCTTGTCAGGGTCTGTGTAGCTGTTCCCATTGGAGGTTCGAGTCCTCCCTGGGGCATGGGTGTGTGTGTTGTCCTTAGTGAAAGTTAGTTTAAGTGTGTGAGCTTAGGGACCGATGACCACAACAGTTTGATCCCATAAGGCCTTAAGACAAATTTTCAGTTTCCAAAACAGTCAGTACTGCAAAAGAACTTTATTTTGTGGTTACCGGTTTCAGTCTGTTCTTTAGCACTTTCTGACCTTATACCATGATGGTAGTTGGTGGGAGTGAGTGGAGCAGGTGCCACAAGTGCACAAACATCAATTGCAATTGTGTAAGATGGAATTACTTTAGTACTTATAGGTGAAACAGATAAAACCGCACATTCAGAGATAATTGTTAATTGGTGGGTTTAATTAAGTACACTTGTTGATGTGGGAAACTAGAGGAGTGCGCCTATTACGCACATATTTCCAACTAAAACACTACTTTTTTCGATTCAAAAAAGATGCCACGACGGTATATGCGTAAACTAGGTTCAAGGCATTACCAAATTGACAGCAATGAGACTCTGTAGGAATGCTCTTGATCAAATCAAGGAAAGGAAAATTAGCTTCCATGACGCATCTAAAAGGTGAATTCCTGACAAAAATTCTGTAGCTATATTCTACTGCATTTGTGAGTGTAAACGGACTTCTCGCTTTTAGGATGTAATATTTATGTAATTTTGAAATGGGTGATACAAATTCTCTCTCTTTCTCCATTCTCAGATTCCAAATTCCACTGAATACTTTAATACTGGAAATGAAGAAGGTCAGGCAGCTAGCCGAATTATTAGTGAAATACACAACATATTTCATGCCAGAAGAGGAAGAAATGATGACTGCTCACACTGTGGCACTCTCTGTTCTAGGATTTCCTATTACCTTAGAGCAGAGCTTAACAACTGGCCGGTTTTGAGCGCAACTACTCGCGTCTGCTCAGGCACGTGCTCGCGAGCAGGTGCAAGGTCGCGGAGTTGGGTGGGAGGGGAGGGAGGGGAGGGAGGGAAATGCGCGCACACGTTTGAATAGGGCCGCAGCGTGCCTATTGAATTCGCGCCGACTATGTAACGTTTAAAGTACTACGATCAGCTCTAACAGTCACTTCGCTGGTTAAGAATCATGTCAAGTCGCCGTTGTGTAACCCCAACCATGCTTTCGCAGTTCAACCCCCATTGGGAGGAATTGTATCTGTTTACAGAAAAAGACGCTGCTGCAAAATGTTTAGTATGTCACTAAACGCTGAATTCTTTTAGGAAATTTAATTTGCAGCGACATTATATGTTGTGCCACGCGAAATACTACGGAAGTGGAAAATGTGATGGACCAGATCGTGCACAGGAAGTTATTAAACTTAAAAGGAAGCTATCGGAAGAAGATCTGGATGACAAAGAAAAATCAACTGAGGCATCTCTCAGAGTGAGTTACAAGATTGCTTTGCTTTTAGCAACTTTCCTACGCCCCTTCACTGATGGCGATTTAATAAAAGAATGTTTGGTAATTGCAGTGGAACATTTGTGTCCATCTCAAGTTGAACAGTTTCGGATTGTGCCATTATCTAACATGACAATTATGTGTCGCATACAGGAAATGACAGACGACGTCCAGAGCCAGCTTGCAAATATCTGTAAACATTTTATGGCGTATTCTCTAGCTCTGGACGAAAGTGTTGATATCACTGGAACAGCGCAGCTTGCCATATTTATTAGAGGTGTTAATAGAAATCTTCAGGTGAGGGAGGAGCTCCTCGATGTAGTAGCCATGAAGAACACTACAACCGGAGGTGATATTTTAAGTAGTGTTGAAGAAAGCGTAGAAAATATAGGATTGTCGTGGAATTTTTTAGTTTCAGTGTCTACAGACGGTGCACCAGCGGTGACAGGGAAAAAATCAGGTTTCGTTGCGCTGTTGAAGGAGAAAATGCAAAAACTGAGCGTGCCGAATGAAATAAGGGGCGTTCACTGTGTGATCCACCAGGAAAACTTATGTGCAAAGAGTATCACTCTAAAAAATGTGATGAGTGTTGTTTTTCGTACAACCAATCATATAAGGAAGCATGGGTTACAACACAGACAATTTAAAAGCTTTCTTGAGGATGTAGAAAGCCAGTATGGTAGCCTGCCTTATTACAGCAAGGTCCGCTGGCTTAGTCGTGGCGAATTATTAAATCGATTTTCTTGCCTATTAGATGAGATAAATATGTTCATGGAAATAAATAACATGTGTGTTCCTGATTTGAAAGAGCCTTCATGGAAATGTGATCTCGCATTCTTAGCAGATTTAACTAGCCATCTGAATGCTTTGAACATTTCACTACAAGGTAAAGATCTGCTAATTACTCATTTCATAGATCGAATACGAGCTTTTAAAATGAAATTGACACTTTGGGTGAGTCAGCTGGAAACAGGAAATCTAGCTCATTTTCCTAAATTATCATCCATGCAAGATGTTCACAAAGACTGTGAACGTTATTCACATAGTTTAATTGCCCTTAAGGAAGAATTTGATCAACGCTTTCAAGATCTGACAGCACTAGACAGTGATTTTGATCTGTTCTCCTCTCCATATTCAGCGAATATTGAAGAGCTTCGTCCTGAGCTGCAACTAGAAATTATTGACCTGCAGTGTGACAGAGAATACAGAGACAAATTTCAGAACAAGAAAAACATTTTGGAATTCTACAGATACTTCCCTCAGGATAGATTTCCTCGTTTGCACAAACTGGCGGCTACAATAATATCATTGTTCGGTTCCACGTATGTTTGTGAACAACTATTCTCTGCAATGAAATGTAACAAGACGTGCATGAGAAACGTATTGTCTGATTGAAATGCACAAGAACAATTACTCCGAACATAGACGCAATTGTAAAGGGCAAAAAGTACAAGATAACCGAGAATCCCACACTTCAGTGACACCTTTTATTGTGCAACAGTTCACAAATTAATACGAATGTAGAGGCATACACTAAGCTAATAAAATTATGTGGTACATGTACATTCTCCTTTATTTGATTCATTTGTCGCAGTAATAATTCGTGAGTGATATCCCTGCAGGTGGCTGAGGATTTACATTGACAGGCGGCAGCTGTTGTGTGCCCCACGTGACTCTCCCCACTCACCACTCTGGTCTGGTAGTGGGGGTAGCGTGCTCGCGCTGCTCCATGCTCGCACCTTGCTGCTCACAGCTTGCTCCGTGAGCACGTATGTTGTGAAGCCCTGCCTTGGAGCATCTGAGATACATTGCCACATCACACTTACTTCGCATAGGAAAAAAATTGAGGAAATCCGAAAATCAGCTCTATTTAGGAATAGTTTGGATATACTGATTTCTGAAACAACACAGGTAGGTGCTGAACCCTAGAATGGTCAGAAATGAACAATGAAACGAGCAGCTGTGGGGTCAGAAGATATCAAACGTTATTGTGACAACCTGAAAGAAGAAATTGCAAATGCCCCTCCTTCAAATCTGTGGAATTATGTCGAAACAGACGCTGTGGTTCATCCTGGCTTCGAAGTTCTTCTAATAGAATATGGTACCAAATATCCGGAACGAATATGAAATGCACCTAAGGTGTGTATGACTATTACGAGCTATGGGGGCTCTATTATATATTGACAACAAAGCAGGCAGTGTTTACAAATAATGGCAAAGAGGTGGACCACCTGGGGCACACTATAAGTGAACCAAATATGGATGGATAGATTTAAAAACTTTTGAAGACTGGTTTGTGGGAACAATATTACCACAGCTCAAGAAACTCCCTTGGAATAATTTTTTGGCTGGATACAATTTAAGTTCCCATTTGAGTTATGCAGTCATGAGTAAATGTCGAGAGAATTATTCACATTTGTGTGCTTCCTTCCCAACTCTGTCCATCTGATGCAACCCTTACATGTAGCTGCATTTCGGTAAATGAAAGTCTCATCGAATGACACACTAACCAACTGGAAACAAATGGGAAAGCAATGTGCAACAGTGCCAAAAGCTGTCCTCTCCAAATTAGTGAACCAATTATTTGAGATGATGAGAACAGCACAACTGAAGTAAATCTAAAATCTTGTTTCAAATCTTGAGGGATATATCCCTTTATTCAGAACAACGTTTTAGGCAAATTAAGCAGTAGCCTGTTGGCAACTGAAAGAGAGAACCTGAAAGGCCGTATATCTGATTTGTTTCTGCAGCGTTTGCAAGAAACATGAAAAGACATAGTGGGTATAGCTAAAAGAGAGCTACAACAAAATAAATGTGATTCTTGAGTTTCTCCTGGCGTATTTGATAATCAAAATATCCACTGGTGTACTGCCGGTCTACAGTGTCCAATGGGCACAATATTTCGGCGATCATACATGTCGCCATCATCAGGTGAACTGACGGACTGAGCCCCTGGGAACGTGCTGGCACGGAGATCCGTACGCTATGGCTGCTCAGAGGGAACTGGGTTCGGTCGCGGCGGCGGTCGATTTAAATACCCTCCGCCCGCGGCGCGCTCCCTCCGCTCTCCGCGCCCCGCGCCACGGTCGCGCGGTGGAACAGATTGCGACGGCGTCTGAGATGACGTCGGAGTGATGGCTCTGTTCGCTGTGGTCGTCACAACTATACGTTTGCTCGATTTACTCTTGATTAACCCAATCGCTGGTTCCCAAGCCTTGCTAAGGTTATAGCCACAGTAACGGTTTATGAGGTCGTCATTGGTGCGAATTTCGATGGCCTCTCTAACAACGCTGTCCCAGTATCTCGACGTCTGTACCAGAATCCTCGTGCGTTCATACTCCATAGCGTGATTTTCCGAAAAAACAATGTTCAGCGACCGCCGACTTGCTCGAATACATTAGTCGAATGTGCCTCTGGTCTTCACGGCATCGATCCTCTACGGTACACATCGTCTGACCAATATACGACTTGCCACACTGACACGGAATCTGGTACACGCCGGATTTTCCTCAATCCGAGGTCATCTTTGGCGCTCCCCACCAGTGCACGAGTTTTATTCGGGGGACAAAACACAGTTCCGACCCGGTGTTTCTTCAAAATGCGGGCGATTTTCCCCGAGAGTGCGCCTGCATATGGAATAAACGCAGTGCCTACCTCCTCCCTCGTGATTTCATCCATCTCCACAGGTTGTGCTGTAGTGGTTGGGCGGAGAGCACGTTGAATCTGCCACTCTGAGTACCCATTTTTTCGAAATACAGTTCTCAGATGTTCCAATTCCTGGGGTAGACTCTGTGTGTCAGAGATAGTGCGCGCCCTATGTACTAGAGTTTTAAGTTGACAATGTACAACACCAAAGGCCTTGCACAGATGAGACAGTAGCTACCTGGTGCGATTATACATTTCATTATAAGTCCAGGATAATGAGAGACAATACTGTGACAGAATTGTTTGTTTGTCAAAAGGCCTTTATATCACTGCATGGTATTTCAAAGAAAAGATTACATACTACAAGGAATTCCTTAAAAAATGAAGGCATGGGGCTAGTTGATAAACGAGGAAAACACAGAAACCAAGTTCATAAACTTTCAACAGAAACTAAGCAAAACATCTGCGCTCACATAACGTCATTTAAAGGACAGTCCACCCATTACAGCATAAATACAACACAGAAACTGTATTTGCCTGAAGAACTCTCAATCAAGAATTTGTTCAAGATGTTTCAAGAGACACATTCCACTTGTTTGGTATCATATGAAACTTATCGTAAAATATTTAATACAGAATTCAGTATCTCATTTGGTGTTCCTCAAAGAGATACATTAAGTACTTACAATAAGTTTGCTGTAATTTTCAAAGCTCCAGAGGCACAACTCACACATGCAGCAGATGAAAAGGAAAGATGAGACGTTCAAAGTAATATTAAGAGAGAGAAGTTTGAATATTAACTGCGTCGCTGTAAAGCTGATGCATTCTATCAGTGTAAAAGAAAATCTCGACAGAGGAGCAGAAAGTTTACAGACACAGAATCGATATGTACGGATTTCCAACGAAACCTTCCATGTCCAAACATCAGCACCAACATTCTCTATTATAAGCGACATCTTTCTCTGTATCTATTTACTGTCTGAGGACAGTAATGCAGTGTTTTATGTTTATCCTGAAATTATAGAGAAGAAACGTTCAAATGAAGTAGTTTCTTTCCTGCACCATTATGTTACTTCTTTTCTGGATGCTGAGGTCAAAAATTTGGAAATCTTCTGTGACTCATGTGGTGGACAAAACAAAATCTACATCCTTTTCAGGTTCATCCATTATCTTGTCCATCATGCAAAGCGATTTTAATCATTTCATGTGAGATTCCCAGTAATGGACATTCATATCTGGAAAGTGACAAAAACATGGGTCTCATCAGATGTAAGACAAATGCTGATCCCCTAAAGGACTGGTCAGACATAATTTGTTGCAACCAAAATACCAACCAAAATGTTAATTCCCGTGGCGAATTATTAAGGAGATGAAGATAGAACATCACCATCCAAGGCTTATCATATATTGTGACACTTACAATGGATCTTGGATTACATCAGTTGTTACTGCTCCTGCTGGACAAATGGAAGAGGAACCAGAATTTACAGAAGGAGAGTTTTTGTTCCCTTCACCCTGTTACGAAGGTACATTGGTAAAGACTTTCGTCACTGTAATTAAATGAAACTAGATCATATCAGTGTGTGAAATAGCGTGTCCTGCTTTATTATAACAAACCTATTGAGATACCATGCTAATAAGATGTCGCATGTCTAGTGTTTCTGGACTGTTACCTATCACCAAGGAAAAGTATCGTGATCTGCAAGAACTGAAGGTGCTCTGTGACACAGGGGCCCAAGTATACTATACTAATATTCCTTTCTGGCAGTGAATTTGCAACAAGTTTTGTGTTACTTGTTTCTAATACTTAAAATGTGAGATGTGAAGACTGTGGATTATAAAAGCTGTGATTTATGCTGATAACTGAAATTATGTCCTATTAAAAATATTTTAATATATGTCTTGTAGCCATTTATTGACTACTTGTTGGTAGTTGTATACCAGATGATTTAAAGATACAGAAGTTGAGACATGGGCTTATTGATCGTTATAATTTACATGGGTTCAATGAAAATAAAACAGAATATTGATAATCAGTATTTTTCCTAAAACCTGATCACTCATGAACATCCTGTGCAATGACTATCCTCAAAAATGAATAGATCTTTGTCAAGGGAGTTGCAGGGAGTTTTTATAGTGAAGTATCAATCCCAATATGACATTACATCCTGACTTTTACATCTAACTAGTGCATTATACGAAGAAATTAAAAAATAGACATTCAGATAAAAAGACATACAGGATCAAATTTTTAATAATACTTTCTTCCACTTTTAAGGAACTCTAAAGAAAAGGTCGTTGAATGTACTGTATGAATTACATAGCATATTTCAATAACCAATCAAATTGTAACGTTTTAAACTTTAAAACTGCTCTCCTGAAAAATCTATAAAATGGACTTGACCCCTTCTTTCCTTGTGGTCGAACCTGAAAGGCCACATGTCTGATTTGCTTCCGCAGCATTTGCAAGAAACACGAAAAGACACAATAGGCATAGTTAAAAAGGAAGTACAACAAAATAAATGTTCCTCTGGGTCAAGCCATTACATCTGATGACTTTCACCAAGAAGACCCTATTCACACAGTTACCAGCACTGGTAGTTCTTCAGAGAAAAAGCGAAACATTTCTCACAGAAAGAACAAAATCAACATTGATGACAATAGCTCTTCCAGAGATACAGATTCCTGTATCAGCTACGCAGAAAGTGATGGCAAACTGCCAACAATTGAAGAACTTTGCCCTGAAAATGACGAAAATGAACTCAGTAAACACATTTATAACGCCAGTCTATTATCTCATAACAACCCAAAATTTCATTATATAAGTTGGTTAGCATGTTGTTCTAAGCTATGAGACATCGCAATGTTATTTTAGTACTAGACAAGAACTTTAAGCTCTCATGTACGAAAAAATGTGACAAACATTGGAAATAGCCAAATACAATTGACGAAAATTGTTTCTCTTGAGAGCAAATACTATGCAAATTGCAATTCACAAAAAATATGTAGAAGGGAGATATTTCTTGTTGACATGAAATTTGAAAGTGTGTTCCTCAGATATAGTGACTTGAGATTTCTTTTTACTGATTTTTTGCCACTACTAGTGAGTTAATTGTGTAGTAGCTGATTTAGTTTATTTCAGTATAATTTGCAATAATTTTATCTAAGAAAACCAATTGACTTAAAAATTATAAATTTAAATGAATGTTGAAATAAGAACGGGGTGGTTATAATTAAACTTTCCCTATTTAACACGTTATAACACGAAAAGTAATTACCATACGAGGACCAGAATTCGTAGCATTAATGTCAAGGACGTGGGTAAGAGAAATAATGGAGAATCAGTTCAATTGAACACTTTTTATATGCTGCTACGCTACATCATACCATTACATATTGGTACCATTATTTGTACAAAAGGAGCTGAATGTGGTTCCCATCAGTGTCCAGAAGAGTCTGAAAGCGCAGAATTGCATTTAGCATAGCAGAACGAAGCATGCCCATAGATATTCTGGCTATCTCTCTTGATATGCTGCGATTCAGATCAACACATGTATGAATGTTCCCCTGGTAAACCTTGTTTTCAAGTAGCTTTAAAACGAGAAATCACAGGGTGTGAGATCAGGTGATCATGTCGGCCTAGCATTTGGAAACGATTGGCTCATAATTCGATCGCTTCCAAATGTGTTTTGGTGAAGCAGGTGACTTTCATGAGTGATGTGCGGTGACGCCCCATCTTGCATGAAAACTGTTTAGTTCAATGCATCTCTCACCTCAGTGGTAGGTATGACATGCTGGCGGAGCATATAGCAGTAATGCTGGCCAGTCACAGTGCATGTATTTGGCACTTGAGCGCCAACCTGTTCAAAAAAGAATGGGCCAATGATGAATGTAGCCCTGAAGCCCCACCATACAGTGACATGATCTCCACACATAGGAACTTCATGCATGATGATGGGAGGCGAAGATCCCCACATTCAGCAATTCTGTATGTTCACCTCAACCATCAGAGAAAAATGAGCTCGGTCCATTCACAGTCCTCATCAATTTCAATCCTTGGGAGAAAGTGGAGAGTGAAGTCATCACGTCATTGTGTGTCCTGTGGTGCAAGCTGTTGTACAATATGTATCCTGTACAGATACGATTTGAGAACGGTTTGAAGCACCTTATGTACAGTGCACCACGGGATGTTCAACAGTCGTGACACAGCACGCTCACAGCCTGATGATCGAGAATTGGGCGCAACATTGTGGGCCATAGCAACAGCGTTTTCATCGGCCACCTGTCGTGCAACCAGTCGTCTGCCTTTTCCCCAGTTCTCCAATTGATTCGAAATTCTTCATCATGCTCCATGCAGCAGGTGGAGTAAGAGGACCATTCCTTAATCCTTTTCAGCTGGCGATATTCTCGAAGTGCAGCTGCAGCATTACTGTTGTTTTGAAAACAGAGCTTCACCTAATATGCCCTGCTCCTTTTGTTCAAGCTCATATTGACATCTAAACAAGTGCACTGCGACTGGTCAGTTGTGTGAAACCTGGTGGCCACAGTTGGAACTATACAGTGGTACTGTGACGCATGGAAATCATGCATCCAATACTGCAGACATTAATGCTACCAAGTTTGGTACTCATACAGTAATTGGTTTCTGTGTTATAATGTGTTAAAAAGGTTAAGTTTAATTATAACCACCTAGTACTTTTCTGTCGTTATTTGATCTAGCTAAGCTGTTAACAGACATATCTTTATGGGATGAGAATGGTGCATTGGACCTTGTTGCAGTTTTCAGAGGTCTTTGAACTAGTGCTAAATTGGACCCACTTTATGTGGTAGCATTTGTACAAAAAAATTATTTCAAAATTTACATAATACACATAAAGGTAGTAACAACAGCTGAATAACTTGACTAGTGTGGGAGATTTAATTTGTGAAATAAAGCAGGTGTTTCTAGCAAACATAGTGTGATACATCTTCAAAAATATGTCAAAACTATGCTCAATGAGACACATATTATGGTAACAAATCCAGTTGTACTAAAATGATTTGAAGTAACTAAATTAACTATACCACATTCAACAATGTTTGGTTTATTAGATGATTTTCAACCACAAAAACAACACAAAAGTGTTTAATTTTAAATTGTTTAACTAAACTTTTATTTCAGAGTTTAATAATCGTCTTATTTTTTAACTGTTTCTTCATGATTCCTTCACCATCTATCTCTATTGCTAAATAATATCTTTTTGTTCTTCTAATTCTGCATTATGTTTTTTATCATGGACTCATTTAGCTACAGCTGCTGCTTCATCAACTAAAGAGCTGATATCTCTCAATGCTGCTAGTAAAACTGATTCAAAACCTTCCTCATGTTTAGTTAAACCTGCTCCTTCTTTCTTTTTCGTAAAATATTCAATAATGTTTTCATAACAGGTATACATACGCTTGTAGGAAAAGTTCCACTACTTTTTATCTCTCTTTCTCTTTTGAGCATCAGTTAAAAATTGGCAATACTATGTAACTGAGCATTACTGAGTATAATTTTAATTGATTTAGCTTTAGTTTTGCCACTTGGTAGAAAAGAATAATCGTTGCTGTAGTTATTTATTTACACAGATTAAGAAAACAATAAAAAAATTATAATCCATATCTATTACAATCTGCTTCAATTTCTTTACCTAATATTCTTTTCGCATACATTACTCCTCTAACTGCTGTTGCGGCACATATTTCTCCAAATGATGCATCCTCACTGTGCTTCCTTTCTTCAGTGAATACTGAATTGTTGTTCTAATTCATGTCTAAATCTATGTCATGATTTTCTCTATATGAACTATCATGTTTTTTACATACTTCATCTAATTGATTTATACCTTGATTTCCTCCAGCTAATGTTTCTTCTACTTCCTGGACCACAGTAATTATAGACAGATGGATGCATTTCAAATTTTAATTTATTAATTAATGTATTGACAATTCTTTTCAGTATTTTTATTTTTTTCTAAGATGAATAGAGTAAATTGTTCGAATAACTAATTAAATAAGGTATAATTTTGGACCACTCAATAGATGTCTTGCTCCACTTGACTTCAGTAGTGTTCCCCCACCAACCACTTCTCCATTGGCTGAAGGCCATCCCCGTCAAAAGTAGATTGCACTTACATTCTACAGGCATCATCTGACTCAACTTGACCACTTTCCATACTAAACGAATACATTGAGGTGACAATGGTCATGGGATACCTCCTCATACAGTGTCCAACCTCCTTTTTCCCGGTGTAGTGCAGCAACTCGACTTGACATGAACTTAACAAATCGATGGAAGTCCCTGCAGAAAGATTGAGTCATACAGCCTCTATAACCATGCATTATTACGAAATTGTTGCTGGTGCAGGAGTTTGTGCATGAACTGACTTGTCGATTATATCCCATAAATGTTCGATGCGATTCATGTTGGCCGATATGGGTGGCCAAATCATTCGCTCGAACTGTCCAGAATGTTCTTCAAATCAATTGTGAACAATTGTGGCCCAGTGACATGGTGCACTGTCATCCATAAAAATTCCATTGTTGTTTGGGAATATGAAGTCCATGAATGGCTGCAAATGGTCTCCAAGTACCTGAACATAATCATTTCCAGTCAACGATCGGTTCACTTGGACCAGAGGATGCAGTGCATTCTATACAAACGCAGCCCACACCATTATGGAGCCACCACCAGCTTGCATAGCTTCTTGTAAACAACTTGGGTCTGTGGCCTCATGCGGTCTGTGCCACACTCAAAACCTACCACTAGTTCTTACAAACTGAAATCGGGATGCGTCTGACCACGCCACGGTTTTCCAGTTGTCTGGGGTCCAACTGATATGGTAATGAGCGCAGGAGAGGTGCTGCACGTGATGCCGTGCTGCTACCAAAAGCACTTGTGTCAGTTGTCTTCTACCATGGCCCATTTACTTCAAATTCCACCTCACTGTTCTAACGGATAAGCTCATCATACTTTCCACATTGTTACCTGCGGTTATCTCACGCAGTGTTGCTTGTATGTTAGCATTGACAATTGTACATAAACTCAGTGGTCAACACAGCCGCAAAGGCTACCGTACCTCGCCTCCTATCAGACTCAAATTCTCAACTACTACCACACATTACTGATGTAGTAACCCTGCTCACCACCCTCATTACTCGCAGAATCCTGCCAATTCCCATAAGAGTTCTAGCTTATATGTGCATCATGTCCAAAAGAACAGACACCAAATATATAATTGAGCTGATGACTGTCAGTGATCCCTTCAGTGTAGAAGCACACAAAGCTCGAACACTTATGGGAATCAATGAGTAATGGGGCTAATGAGCAGGGGCACCACATCAGTAGGTGTAGTATTAGTTGAGAATTTGGGTCTGACAGGAGGCATGCTAGGGAAGTCTGTGTTGTTACAGTGACCACTGTGTCTTGATGACATGGTGGTCAGTGCATTTGCCAAATAAGCAGGACACTCGGGTTCAAGTCCCTGTCTGGCACAAATTTTCAACTTCCCTATTGATATCAGCCAATGCCCACTGGCAGTAAATTCCTCTAATTCCTTTGTGTGTTGATTCATAGTGGTTGTAGGCTCAAAATGGTGTCTGCTCTTTCATAGATGTCCAAAAGAACAGGCACCACTTAGAAAATAATCTCATTAATGTACAGATATACAGTATTGTTACCAAAAGAATACACTTAATTTATGAGCAGAATTGGGTCCTCAGAAGGGTAATACAAAGATGAATTTTCAAAATGAGCTATCAGAATACTATTTCCTCAGTACGCAATTTTTTACAAGGTAATGACTCTTCTATAATTCAGCAGAGGATGATAACTTTGAATCTACAGCACCATGAATTTAAAAGATAATATTCAATCCTACAATCAGCTTCCATTTAACCAGAACATAGTAACCTGTGAGGTTCCATTTCACCATGCACATGGATATTGCTGCAAGTCTGAGTGTTGAGCAATCACAGATAAACTGTGCAAAAATTTAGAATACACTGCAGAAAGAACATAATCAGTCACATAACATTCACCACAGTTAGTAATTAGAATTACCTCACCCAATTTCTTAACCACTGCAGAAATTCCAATGCAGGTCGCACTAAACAGACAAATCCAGGCCTCTTCTCAAATCCAGAAGAACCCTAACCATAACCAGAACAGAATAAAGAATGGTGGAAGCCCATTCAAACAAGGAACATGTTGCGGCTTCTAAACCAAAAAAGCTTCCTATTCTTTGAGAGGCAAGCTGACCTTACAAAGATCCGAAAACACCTCAGTGGATATACAAAGGGGCTGTTCAAGGAGCTTATTTTGATCAGTCGAAGCTGAGTATGGCAGAGATGTGTTTAGTATAGTAAATTTGATACCATAGTTTATGAAAAGTAACAGTATAGTGGGTAAAAGAAATTATCATGTGAAAGGGAACTTTCAACTGCTTGCTTGAATTTCTGATTTCAACTGTTCATTATTTGC
The DNA here is from genome assembly GCF_021461385.2 of Schistocerca piceifrons. Classification (NCBI taxonomy): domain Eukaryota; kingdom Metazoa; phylum Arthropoda; class Insecta; order Orthoptera; family Acrididae; genus Schistocerca; species Schistocerca piceifrons. The sequence continues at coordinate 57,004,251 of NC_060142.1, read as the reverse complement.
TTACAATTCTGATTTTATTTCTGACTTTAACTGTTCACCATTTGTTTACATTTCTACTCTAAATTCACTCTACTGAACTCCAATTATTCTCACCATTTCTGCCAAATCTAGAGTCTTACTTTTCATACCTACATTATTCACATACTGATCTCAACTCTTTTTGTACCTTTCACTCACTGAAAGTCATTTTAAAATATTCACTGATAGTGTTAACAAAAATAAAATACATAGATTTTTAAAGTATTTAACTAACTTTTTGTCAGGAGTCCACTTCATCATTAATCCATGTTCCTCTTACTTTTGTGCACCACTGTTTTTGTTTTCACACATATTACATCATCACCATCTGCTTTTTCAGTGTTAATATGCAACTCTATTTCTGACAGTGGAAGACATAAAAGGCAATAGTATTTCAATCACTTTTATCATATCAAGCATGAGAAACCACCACTTTTCATATACCTTCCTTTATACTGCACAATTAAAATAAACATCAACCAAATTAATACAAATGATATGTAGTGACAATCACCATTTGTGCTCCAATTAATTATCATTGGTAAGATGTAATTACAAATATAATACTTATTTCCAGCTCCTCTTCCAATTTGGGGTTTGTTATGTGATGACTGAAACACATTTATTTGCTTTTTACATAATTTATTGATATGAAAACAATTTCTCAAAGCCCTTCTCCTCAGATATCAAGCAAAATAATAATAATTTTCGGATGAAAGAGAATCAATATATTATGTTTGCGAACTGAAATTCGGCATCTGTACAAATGGGAGTTAAAACACAGACTAAGATGCAATTGGTACAACTCGCCAATACTTATAATCTCTAATTTCCCATGAGAGTGTTGAACAAGCATATGTTTTAATTAAAATGATATCATAATTTATGCATCAATGTTGATAAAAATACACCTTTTTAGAAAGCAGAAACTTAAAGTTAGAGTAATATAATATTAGTTCATTAAATCTTTTTCAGTTTCACAAAAGATCGTTGGCAATTCAAAACTTGGCATCAGTAATGATTTTCAGACACAATGTTTATCGAAAATACAAAGTACTCTTTCATAAAGGAGATTTAAATTGAGATATGTCATTACTAATAAGAATAATTTGTACCTGTTTATGCTTTTATCCAATATCTATTTTGTAGACATGGTAATATTATCATATTTCTTTTAAAAATTGTTTTAAGTAAAACTCAATACTCTGCTACAATGTATAGATTGAGAATTAAATACTGAAAAATAAAGTTGAAGCCAAAACATTGTCAACAAAATTTCTAAATGCCTGGAAGAGAATTATCACACTTATGCTTTTAATATACTGTATAAAAGGAAAACAAAGTATTGCAGGCGTCTCTGGAATGTGACCTCTACTGATGCAGAATGACAAAACGTGGAGTGTGGTGGTGAGGGCCAGTCAGGCGCCCAGGTGCGCTAATGAGACACCATTAACGTTTTATACAATTACTGAAGGCTCTACAATTGAATCATCTACTCTGTGGCAGTGGCGATGGCACCAAAAATGGCACACAGGTTTGGAATGCACTGGTGCATACTCCTCAGTATTGCAGCAGAAGTGGCACACAGTATTGGAATGCATTGATGCATACTTCTCAGTAGTCTTGAAGGCATTGGCATAGTCAGTGTCACCAGCACAGCAGAAATGGTGATGTGCAAGATAGCAAGCCTAGCTGGTGGCAAGTCATTGGGCCTTCAGCAGTGATACCCAACAGTGTGATGACATGGCTTACTAGGGTGCTCTGGTGGATAATAAAGATAGCATTCCAGTAAGCTCCAAGTATGGCATGGCAGAGCTATGTAATGGCTTCTCCACTAAAATAAGGTCGCGGGCAGTAATTTTCATTCACAGATCAAGTTGGGGAGTAGCAGCACCTAGCGTACCTCCTGGGAACAGCGTCAGTTTGGTAGTTCACCAAACAATATCAAATTTGGTCTCAATGAGCATGTGGTAGAAGGCTCTAAGTCTTCACACCAGCAGAGGAGAGGATGGCAGCTCACAAAGGCTAAGTCCAGGAGGGTGGGCTGGCTTCTGTCTCGAAGATAGCAGTCATCTGGCAAACGGAAGTCGGTGCATCACAGGCCCTGCCTTAGAACTGGCGCACTAGCTCGAAGAAGGACTCAAAAGTCCAATTATTTTGAGCTGTGTGTCAGAGACAATGACGTTATCCATATACCAGATGACCAAATGTGTCCTGGTTTCCCAGGCACATCAATGTTCCTTCCCACACCATGCTGTCCTGACCTTTCGTTATGATTCAGACACATCGCTCAAGCAATGTGTAACGATGTCTTGGGTTGTCTGTCACACTGTTTGCACTATAGGTTCTTCTACCTGTTTCACATTCTGATGTGGACGTTGCATATGAGCCTACCTTGGTTTAGCTAAGTGCTAGCCGGGGAGAGACTTCAAAAATCTCATAGATTATTTCATTTATTCAGGAATGAAGAAAAATCTATTATGGTCTGTGTTTGCAACTTGTACAGTAAAAAAAATTTTTAAAAAATAGCTCCACAAACAAAATGCAAGAAACAGGAAGACAGGAAGATATGTCAAAGTGGTCTTGACAGTGGCTGCTTAAATGAAGGCAGGTTTCACACATAAATTTACTTCATGAGTTGCAGGGCGAGCTCGACAACAGGTTAATTGTTTGAGGATGGATTTTGAAAGGTATAATTATATTTTGACACTAATAAATCCTCATACAATATGGAAATATACTTCTATATGGACAACAATTTCTCCACATGAGCAGCTGACAGTGACGTTAAGATTTCTAGGAACAGGGAGGAGCTACAAGGGTCTAGAATTTTCTACTGCAATTTCGAAACAGCATTGACTGAAATCATACTCACCCCATGCAAAGCTATTTACGTTATCCTTAATGGTGATTTCATGAAGGCAACTTAAGTACTATACCTTAGTTCTGACGAGTTCAATGTAATATTTTTACAGTCGCAGACATTTTTGAAACGTAGTATATTTTTGAAATTATTTATGTGGCCAATGAGCTATAGTTTAGTTTGTTTCTGAGTTGGAATTTTCAGTTTTCTGTGTGAAGCCTACCAAAAACGTGTTAAAGATATTCACACAAGAATATAAAACTCTATTCTGAACCGAAGACAGGGATTCATCATTCATCTGAGAAGTTTTACTTTTAGCATTGTGACAGTGAATTCTACAGCTCACCTCCAACTCAATTTTGTTATGAGCCACATATCATATTAGAAAGTGAAAGAAGTGTAATTTTCCCTGACGGCACTGTTTCAAGGTCTTTCATTATCACCTTAACACAACTGTCTGATTGTACTCCTCTTTAGAACGAGTAGGACCTGCTTTTATTGTTTTGCTACGCTGTCTCATAAGATTGTCTCATAGGATAGTACTGAGTGAATTATGCTAGCAGTCTCCCTGCTCCATATCGAATAGATTCCGTTGCTTTGCTTAGCTCTTTCCGGTAAACAGTCCACATTCGGCAATGAGTTCTCGAGGCCAGTGATGTGTAGCTGCCATTTTAAAATTCATTATGAACATACAGCCGAGAAACACGTGACTGAACAAACAGCTATCTGAAACATGTTTCACGCGCTGCATTTGTGGCGCTCTCCTGTCTCCACGATCCGACTTGTCATCGTAAATGTAATTTTTTTTACTATTTACCTGTTTGCTGTAAGTTCAACTATTCATAAAGTCTCTATTAAAAATTATAAGCAGCTACCTCCTTATCTATCGCTCTAGTCTTTGCTCATAATTTTCTATTAACACGTATGGCTCTTACACATTTCGACACATTCGTCAATGAGTTCTCGAGGCCAGTGATGTGTAGCTACCATTTTAAAATTCATTATGCACATACAGCCGAGAAACACGGGACTGAACAAACAGCTATCTGAAACATGTTTCACGCGCTACATTTGTGGCGCTCTCCTGTCTCCACGACCCGACTTGTCATCGTAAATGTGATTTGGACAGTTTCGCTCAAACCTCCAAATTCCAGATTTGTGCACCACTCAAATCTGCGCAAATTTTCTGTTCACGCGCAACTATGTATCTGCGCGTATGTGATGTGCGAGGACATTTGCGCAAACGGATCGTTGGTTGTGGGCGGGCCTTAAATTAATCTGTGGATGAATAGATACCTAAATTGTGGTCGCTTTCAAATATCGACTATATTAGTTACCATCGATATCCGATACCATGTCGTTCAAATCGTGTGAACCTTCCTGTATCGACTACATGTCTAAGACATAGGCGATAGCGATGTGCGGATGTGTTAAACTGTTAAAGTCTGTGACGAAAATATGTAAAGTCAACCAAATCAGATGTTTACGAGTGTCGTGAAACATCAACTATCAAATACTAGTGCACTTTAAGTGTTGTCTGTCAAGGAGAGGACATGAGTGTTTAGAGTTATTACTTTGTGTTGTGGTCCAACTGTATTTGGATGCATGTGTAGTGTGAAATATTACACAACTTGCTCTTACTAAATAGGAATCGTGAGGTAAGAAACAGAAAAGAATACAGGAATACAGCTAAGAATGTTACAATGTGTGCAAATCTCGAGATAGTGGTATGTACGGGGAACAGTAGAACGCCAGATATGTCATCGTGATTTATACTTACTTCTTTTGTATAGTTTAGCTTTTGTAATTCTTGGTGCAGCTTAGATTGTGTATCATTAATCATGGTATGTTTATGAATCCTTCCCCCTGTTTGGCATATATAGTCAATCTGGTGTAAATTGCGGGTCAGTTTGTCATGCTCGAGTGGTTTGGCCTCTTCATGAGCCAACATATTTTCCATTTTCTCTACCCCCGAAGGAGCAGGAAACTCATCTTCATCACTGATTGAATTAATACAGTGGTTTAGTCAGCAACAACTAAATTAAGCCTGCGCATTTGACATTTTGAATGCTGCTAAAAGCTTCTGCACCCTTAGTTGTACTACCAATAGCCTATAGCTGTTGTTGATGTGCCATTACTAGCTTAATAAGCAGGGATGGCTAGCGGACAAATGTAAGGATGTAGAGGCTCATCTCACTAGGGGTAAGAGCTACTGCCTACAGGAAAATTAGAGAGATCTTTGGAGAAAAGAGAACCACTTGCATGAATATCAAGAGCTCAGATGGAAACCCAGTTCTAAGCAAAGAAGGGAAAGCAGAAAGGGGGAAGGACGATGTTCTTAAGGACAATATTATAGAAATAGAAGAGAATGTAGATGAAGATGAAATGGGAGATGATATTCTGCGTGAAGAGTTTGAAAGAGCACTGAAAGACCTAAGTCGAAACAAGGCCCCTGGAGTAGACAACAGTCCATTAGAACTACTGACAGCCTTGGGAGAGCCAGTCCTGACAAACTCAACCATCTGGTGAGCAAGATGTATGAGACTGGCAAAATACCCTCAGACTTCAAGAAGAATATAATAATTCCAATCCCCAAGAAAGCAGGTGTTGACAGATGTGAAAATTACTGAACTATCAGTTTAATAAGCCACTGCTGCAAAATACTAACACGAATTCTTTACATACTAATGGAAAAACTGCTAGTAGCCGTCCTCGGGGAAGATCAGTTTGGATTCCGTAGAAATGTTGGAACACGTGAGGCAATACTGACCCTACAACTTATCTTAGAAAATAGATGAAGGAAAGGCAAATGTATGTTTCTAGCATTTGCAGAAAGCTTTTGACAATGTTGACTGGAATACTCTCTTTCAAATTCTGAAGGTGGCAGGGGTAAAATACAGGGAGCGAAGGGGTATTTACAATTTGTACAGAAACCAGATGGCAGTTATGAGAATCGAGGGACATGAAAGGGAAGCAGTGGTTGGAAAGGGAGTGAGACGGGGTTGTAGCCTCTCCCTGATGTTATTCAACAAAGCAGTAAAGGTAACAAAAAAAAAAAAAAAAAAAATTTGGAGTAGAAATTAAAATCCATGGAGAAGAAATAAAAACTTTGAGGTTCGCAGATGACATTGTAATTCTGTCAGAGACAGCAAAGGACCTGGAAGAGCAGCTGAATGGAATGGACAAGGTCTTGAAAGGAAGATATAAGATGAATATCAACAAAAGCAAAACGAGAATAATGGAATGTAGTCGAATGAAATCGGGCGATGCTGAGGGAATTAGATTAGGAAATGAGACACTTAAAGTAGTAATGGAGTTTTGCTATTTCGGGAGCAAAATAGCTAATGATCGTTCAAGTAGAGAGGATATAAAATGTAGACTGGCAATGGCAAGCAAAGCGTTTCTGAAGAAGAAAAATTTGTTGAGTCGAGTATAGATTTAAGTGTCAGTAAGTCATTTCTGAAAGTATTTGTATGGAGTGTGGCCATGTATGGAAGTGAAACACGGATGACAAATAGTTTGGACAAGAAGAGAATAGAAGCTTTTGAAATGTGGTGCTACAGAAGAATGCTGAACATTATATGGGTAGATCACATAACTAATGAGGAGGTATTGAATAGAATTGGAGAGAAGAGAAATTTGTGGCACAACTTGACAAGAAGAAGGGATTGGTTGGTAGGGCATATTCTGAGGCATCAAGCGATCACCAATTTAGTATTGGAGGGCAGCATGGAGGGTAAAAATTGCAGAGGGAGACCAAGAGATGAATACACTAAGAGTTCTTTTCTTGAAAATGTAGCTAATGAGGTATTATTTTAATTTTCTTTAGAGTTCGTTTGGAATCCACATTTCTTGCTTAGGGGAAGACAGGATAGTAGACAGGAGCTTGTGGAATATCTTACTACAAGAGTATGTAACACCATCCTAAACACTTGAAAAGTAGGCAAAGTCGACATGACAATTATTGCTGTGTCCTATATTGTGAGATGTCACAGTTCAGTTGAAACTGATTTTCGTAATCAACAATGTTCAAATATTTAAATATGTCTGCTTGTGTCTGTATATGTGTGGATGGATATGTGTGTGTGCGAGTGTATACCCGTCCTTTCCCCCCCCCCCCCCCCCCCCCCCCACCGCAAGGTAAGTCTTTCCGCTCCGGGGATTGGAATGACTCCTTACCCTCTCCCTTAAAACCCACATCCTTTCGTCTTTCCCTCTCCTTCCCTCTTTCCTGATGAGGCAACAGTTTGTTGCGAAAGCTTGAATTTTGTGTGTATGTTTGTGTTTGTTTTGTGTCTATCGACGTGCCAGCGCTTTCGTTTGGTAAGTCACATCATCTTTGTTTTTAGATATATTTTTCCCACGTGGAATGTTTCCCTCTATTAATATAACCTACTCCTGCGTTACCCCAATTTGATTTTGTATTTATAACCCGGTATTCACCTTTCCAAACGTCTTGTTCCTCCTTCCACTGAACTTCACTAATTCCCACTATATCTAACTTTAACCTATCCTTTTCCCTTTTTAAATTTTCTAACCTGCCTGCCCGATTAAGGGATCTGACATTCCACGCTCTGATCCGTAGAACGCCAGTTTTCTTTCTCCTGATAACGACATCCTCTTGAGTAGTCCCCGCCCGGAGATCCGAATGGGGGACTATTTTACCCAAGAGGATGCCATCATCATTTAACCATACAGTAAAGCTGCATGCCCTCAGGAAAAATTATGGCTGTAGTTTCCCCTTGCTTTCAGCCATTTGCAGTACCAACACAGCAAGGCCGTTTTGATTAGTGTTACAAGGCCAGATCAGTCAATCATCCAGACTGTTGCCCCTGCAACTACTGAAAAGGCTGCTGCCCCTCTTCAGGAGCAACATGTTTGTCTGGCCTCTCAACAGATACCTCTCCGATGTGGTTTGCACCTATGGTACCTCCATCTGTATCGCTGAGGCATGCAAGCCTCCCCACCAACGGCTAGGTCCATGGTTCATTGGGGGGAGGATGTAAATACTTTTGGATTAGAGGAGACCACCCAGTGAAAAGCAGAAGTGTTCTGAGTCATTGATATGTACACAAAAAGAAAGAAATTGTGCAAGCTTTCGGAGTAAACCTTTTTTCAAGCTAGAGTTAACTACCACTGAAAACATACACACACACAAGCATGCATGCATACATACATACATCTGTGCCCCTACATGATGCCAATTGGATGTACACTACCAGTACTGCAGTTTGGCAGGTGGACTAGGTTTTGATGGAGATTGTGTCAGGTAGTGTGGGTATAGGAAGAGAGATGTGGAAGGCCTGGAAGGGACAGTGGTAACCATAATGTTGAGAACCCTGCACACCCAAAATCAAAATCATCTTCATCAGTGTATAGATTGAATAACATTGGGTAGAGGCTATGACCTTGTCTCACTCCATCCTAATCTACTGCTTCCCTTTCAAATCCTTCAAGTCATAATTGCAGTGTGGTTTCTGTACAAGTTGTAGATAACTTTTCGCTCCCTATATTTTATCCCTGCCACCTTCAGAATTTCAAATAATATATTTGAGTCGACACTGTCAAAAGCCTACTCGAAATCTACAAATGCTATAAATATAGCTTTGCCTTTCTCCAGTCTATGTTCAAAGATAAATTAAAGGATCAGTATGGCCTTGTGTGTTCTCCAGAATCGAACATATCTTCCTTGAGGTTTACTTCTACAAATCTTTCCATTCTGTTGTAAATAATTCATGTCCGTATCCTGCAACTGTGACAGATTCAACTGATGGTTTGTTAATATTCGCACCTATCATCTCTTTGGAATAAGAATTATGTTGTTCTTTTTGAAGTCTGAGGGTACTTCAGGCTGACTCTCCCAGTGATCTCAGTAATTCTGGCAGAATGTCATTTACTCCAGGAGACTTGTTTTGTCTTAGGTCTTTTAGAGCTCTGCCAAATTCTCTATTCATGTTGTCCGTGTTTTAATATTTCAGTTTTCCCTCTGCTCTTATATTTCACCACCCCTGGCTGCTTGACAAATACACAATTGAATTTTATTTTCTTGCCACAGTCTTTTTTGTGTTAGGTCACTGCAGATTTGTTGTGCTGCCCAAGTGAAATGTTGCACTTGTGCTCTTGTATGCATATGACTACTGGCCTGATGGTTTCACCAATGTAGAATTGTTCACACTCATGGCCCCCCACCTACACATCTGCAGTGTGGAGTCCAGCACAATCTGGATCGTTCAGGTGCTATAGAAGACAGGTCAGACACCAACTTGGCAAAGGTGTTCATCGTTTCGGTCACAAGGACACTGTAACTTTAGCCCAAACATTGGTTTCATCAGTGATAGTTATTTACAATACAAAGTATGTAAATAAAGTAATGAGGCTGATTTTTTTTTTTCACCTCTTTTGTTCCAATAACATCACAAGAGGACATTGTCCCCATCAAAGTACTTGCATTAGAAAGCCACACAGCACCGTAGATCATTCTCCGACTCCTCAAACCAGTGCTGGAACTCTGATAACGGAATAACCTTCAGTTGGTTGGTTACAGACATTTGAATGTTGTCCAGGGCCCCAAAACCATGTCCCTTGATATGCATTTTCAGTCTTGGAAAGAGGAAAATATTAAGGACTCAAGTCGCGTGAATAGGGAGGATGAAAGGCCACAGGAATGTTCTTACAGTCCAAATAATGGTTTACTGAAACTGCTGAGTTAGAAGGCACTGTGTTGTGATACAAAACCCAATTGTTTTTTATGTTTATTCTCACACACATGACTCTTTTGTTTAGTCCTTCAAGAACCTCTCTATAAGTGCTGATGAACCTCTTGGTCTTGATGCACAAACTCTTTAAAACAATTAAAAAAGCCTATCAGCATGCAGTTGATCTTTAACTTGCTGAGTGTTGCTTTTTTTGTCTTGGGTGGCTTGGAGTGTGCCATTCCATTCTGTGGTGCTTGGTACTAGGTCACACTCAAACATTCTAGTCATGTCACCTGTAATGGCATGTTTCAGAAAATGGGGATCATTTTCAGTTGATTTCAAAAAGTTAATGCATCTGTCCCCCCCCCTCCCCCCCCCCCCCCCCCCTCATGTTCTGTTGACTGTGCATGAGGTTTCTGAGAACCAATTTTGAGCAGATTTTTCTTATCCCATACCAGTATTCATTGGTCAGCATCCGATGAATGGTGGTGTGACTCAAACTCAACTTTGCCCCAATCGTTCCATTGTCAGTTAATGATCTGCATGCACAAGGTCATGGTCAACATTTGCACCAGTTCTTGAAACCAAAGGCCTTCCACTGTTAGGTTCATCTCAAATTGACTGTCTGCCTTCTGCAAATGTCTTACACTGGTGAAACACCTGGGAGCTTGACAAAACACACTATCTATAGACCAGCCAAAGCTTTGCAGACATTTCTGTTGCACTGAATTGGAATCCGAAGAAAATCTTATCGCAGACTGTTGCTCAGAATTAGTCACTTATTGTCAGAATGCACAAGCAAACCCTTCTTCATTAAAATGTCCAACAGTAGCATGGTCCAACACATACTGACGGTGCATCACAAGTTCACCTGCCTCCCTTCCAAGTGTGGCATCATCAGCATAGCTGGATCAAACACAGTGCTATCAGTTTCATTAGCTTACACCTGGTATGAGACAGTACCATACCCAGCAAACTTTCATGTAAATCTGTACATCATATTAGTAAACCTGCCAGTGTTTCACAATTACTAAATATGTCTATCCATCTCCTAATCTCTACTCTCTTTGTCCCTCTTCTCAACCCCCCCCCCCCCCAATCTCGCTCCCCCCCCCCCCCCCCCCCCCCCAGTGTATGTGTGTGTAGGTGCGCGCAGGCGCATCACCTCGATTCCACCTCTCTCTGTCCATCTCCTCTTCCCCCCTTTTCCATCTTCTGCTCCCCATTTCTGTCCATCCCTTCCTCTGCATCTCTGTCCATATCCTCCACCTCCTCCCCTCTCTCTGACCTTGAGCCGTGTTGCTTGTTATTGTGAATGAAACTTTGATTGAGAATTGAAGTTGCTTAACATGAATGGGTAATTGGTTGGGATCATTTGTGTACAGTGTCTGAGAGAGATTTCTCCAGATGTTGGATCTATGAGGATAGCATTTCTCAGTTTTAATCTGCGAATGGGTAGAATCACAAAATTTTGGACAATTCAGATTCTGTAGTTGTATTCTGATCATAATCCCCTGCTATCATTGTTAAAATTGACTACAAGAAAGAAAATGAAACAGCATAGTACAACATTTTCTTTCTGGCAATTGGGTTTAAAAGAAAACCTGTACATTTTCTTTGAAAAATATGGCCTATATTTGTCAACGAGGGGCGTTTGAAAAGTCGGTGCAAAGCCCTAGAGATGGCACCATCGGCGCGTATCGAGGTCATGTATAGTTAGTAACAACTTTGGAAAGAACACACACCAAGCTTCAGCCATATTGGTCTGCTTCTTTGTGTTTGGCATTCTTGTGAATCAAGGAAGTCGAGTGATTGTCAAAAAATGAACGAAAAAGAATTTTGTGTGGTGATTAAACATTACTTTATGAAAGGAAAAACGCCTCAGGAGACTAAAGAGAAGCTTGCTAAACATTACGGTGACTCTGCACCTTTGATTAGAACAGTTTATAAGTGGTTTCAAAATTTTTGGAGTGGCCATATGGGCACCAGTGATGCTGAATGTTCTGGTGATGGATGACAGAAAAGTTAAGGTGCATGAGATTGCTAGTGCGGTGTGAATCTCAAATGAACAGGTACATAATATTTTGCATAAACATTTGGACATGAGAAAGCTATCTGCAAGGTGGGTTCCGCGATTGCTCACACTTGACCAAAAACGGAATCGTGTGAAGTGTTGCAAGGATGATCTGCAGCGGTTCAGGAAGAATCCGCAGGACTTTAAGCGTTGTTTTGTCACTGTGGATGAAACATGGATACAACAATCCAAACAATAGGTTACCAAAGGAGAATCTGTACCAAAAAAGGCGAAGACCATTCCTTCGGCCGGAAAGGTTATGGCGACTGTCTTTTGGGATTCGCAAGGGATAATTCTCATTGACTATCTGGAAAAGGGTAAAACTATTACAGGTGCATATTATTCATCTTTATTGGACCGTTTGAAAACCGAGCTGCAAGAAAAACGCCCACAATTGGACCACAAAAAAGTCCTTTCCCATCACGACAATGCACCTGTACACACCTCAGCAGTTGTGGTTGCAAAATTATTGGAAATAGAATTCCAACTCGTTTCACATCCCCCCTATTCTCCAGACTTGGCTCCCTTGGACTACTATTTGTTCCCCAATTTGAAGAAATGACTGGCGGGACAAAGATTTTATTCAAACGAGGAGGTGATTGCAGCAACTAATAACTATTTTGCAGACTTGGACAATTCCTATTATTCGGAAGGGATCAACAGATTAGAACAGCGTTGGATGAAGTGTATAAGTCTAAAAGGAGACTATGTCGAAAAAGAAAAAAGGTTTATCCCAAACACATAAGTAGTTTTTCTTTTTGCATGGACTTTTCAAACACACATCGAAAAAGTTAGTTAGTCAAGAACCTATCAACATTTTTGGTAACAACATCAAATGATGACTTGTCTTTATATAGTAGCAGGGATTAACAGTGAAATATCACTATAATGTTTAGTGCTATCTCTGCTTGTGTCATCTAAATTTAGTAGAGCAAATTAGTAATAAAGTTACTATTTTCAAAAAAACTGCTGTCTCTTCAATTTTACTAGACAGGTGCTGTTTAACTGATATTAGTAGCTTAGTATTTACTTGATTACAGTGGTATTTTTCAAAGGAAGAGTGTATGTCACAGTTCAGTTGAAATAGATCTTTATTATCAGCAACAAAAGTCATTAAGGGGTAAATTTGTTGGGGAGTGAATGTAACAATTCAAAGATCCTTAAAAAGGGTTCTGAAAGATGTATGCTTATAAACTTTAAATAATATTCTTATTGCTTACTTCTGCTGAATAAACACTTTATTTATTTTAAGAGCATTACCCAGAAGATAACTCCATAATCCGATAAGGGTGAAAATATGCAAAGAAAATGAACACTCTTGTCTTAAGATGACAACAAGAGATGCTTCTATGGGCATAACTTGCTTAACTGAGGTTCTTGATTAGGTATTATTATTATTATTATTATAATTATTATTTTCATCGTCATGATGCCAGAAAGAGACAGATTTACATAATTAATGAACATTACAGTGTATAAAATTTGACCAAAGCTTGGCTACTTCTAGCGCATTCTTCCACAGCTGCAAATGAAGTAGTTGGACACAGACAACACTGAAACAGATACGATTAACTGTGTGATTTTCTCCACAGCTGCACTAGACACTGTCGTCTTTGTCGTAGTCCTATCTTGCCATATTAACCTTGGGTCTACTCGCTTCAGATCTCAATCTGTTCAAGGACTTCGGTGTATGTTATCCCTTGTAATAACTAGAGGTTGGAATTTCATATACTCCTTTCTATTGAAGGAGAATGGGGTCCATTTCTTTCCACATTTGTAACCTGGTTAATTCATCGGTGGTTGTGAATATGTGTGATGTTCTGAGAAGCTCCTCCTGGATTTCAGTCTGAGCACATACCTTTCATGTCCAATTAATGGATAAGTTATATCCTGCTCTATTTTCTGTCATACCTTGTTTGAAATTATTTCTCTTTGAACATAAGCTGGAGCTTGCCAAGTGTTAGTCATGTGGTGTAGATTTTAAACAGACTTTTATAAGTCTGCCTTTGCCATTGAGGGGTACATCCACATGTTTGATGTGACCTGAGTTGTACTAAACAAAAGAAGTGTATTCGGCAGCAGAATAAATAATGTCAGTGCAAAAGTACAAATTGTTTTGGGTTGACTACCCCACTGTGAACCATCCAGTTATCTAAGGCAATTATTTCTGGTGGAAATTGTCAACTTGGTGTTCGTTAAATGATTCTTGAATGTGAGAGATCTGTCGAGTGTAATTTCTAGGTGTATTGGAATATCACATTGTTCCAGTTCAACCTCCTTTTTAACTTGTTATCCAACTAGAGCTGAATCAATTTTGCTCACTATGTTTCATTCATTGTATGACCATTTATGTCTACTCTCTGCTAAAATTAAAGGTTATTCCTGTGTTGTGGAACCACATTTAGGGCTGTTCAACTGTCATTTGATCTGTCTCTGCTAGGGTTGGATTTGGACACTTGCTTGTGTCATCAGCAAGTGTTATAGTTTTTGATCTGCCCTTTAAAGATATTGGAAGATTGTCTCTGTAGGTTAAAAGCAAGACTGGGCCCATACCAATCCTCATGGCACTCCACATGGATGCTCCCCCTTTCTGATGCTATTTTAATACCTGAGCTAGTCATGAAATTTATTCCAGAAATTCAGTGTAACTGTAAAGGTACTGATGTATTACACAAAGTGGCACGTGAAAATTTGTGCCAGACTGGGATTCAAACACGGATTTTGTGCTTATCACGAGCAGTCACCTTAGCTCTTAGGCTGATCGGGCGCACTCCCTTGACTGACCCAAACTCCTGTATGTGACACACACACATCTATTTCTTCTCATAGATTATTAATTCATTTACTTGCACTCATACACCTCGTGGTTCCCATGCAGGGTTTAGAATCAAGACAATGAGAAGCAATGTCTACTGTTGTAGTCATTTTTGTCACAGTCCCATTTTCACCCTATTTATATTTACATTGGACGACGAAATGTAAATAAGATTTGTAAATAATAGATTTCAGCTATCAGTTGTCCGTTTTAAATTTCATTGGCAGATCTAGATTTCAGCTAGAAACTAGCCATTCTCAATGCACTATTATTTTTGATCAATGCATGTAATGCCTGTTGGTCGGGTTTCATCCACAGTGGATGAAGCCCGACCAACAGGCATGCATTGATCAAAAATGATAGTGCGTTGAGAATGGCTAGTTTCTAGCTGAAATCTAGATCTGCCAATGAAATTTAAAACGGACGACTGATGGCTGAAATCTATTATTTACAAGTCAATATAACAGTCGCTGAGTGCAACAGCCTTCTGAATGGAAGATAACCTGATAAACAAGACTTAGTCTGTTAATGAGTCCCTCTGCTTTCTGTTATGGAAGTAAGGTTCTGTTGCTACAAGAGGGATTCCATTAATGCTATAACACTTTAATTTGGTAAGTACAATCCTGTGATCCACACAATCAAAGGCTTTGCAAGGTTAAAGAACAGACCAGCAGGGTTATATTTTATATTTATCTGTGATGGCTCTTCTTTTGTGAGTTCTTCTATTGATTTTGGTGTGGAAAATTTTATATTGAAATTAGAGGTGGTTAACAAGTTCCGCTCATTTAAATGAGTCTGTATTCTATTAGAGGCCACTTTGTCAAACACTTTTGGAGTGACTGGAAGAAATGACAAAGGCATATAATTAGAGGCGGCTTGTCTGCCTCCAAATTTGTAGATAGCTGTTGCTACAGCATATTTGAAAGAGTCAGGAAATGCCTCCAGAGTCATTGATTGATTATAATGTAAGATTTTAATATTTTGGTAGAAACACTATCATAGCAAGCAGAATTATTACTTTTTAGTGACGTGGTTGAATTGTATAATCTCCTTAGGTGTTGTACTTGAAACTAATGTCTGTTGGTGATGCATGCAGCATCTGCATGAGTAAATGTAACACTCCTGTGTTTGATTGTTTATCAATGGGTATAGTGTTCGCAGTTGCTGTGAGTAAGTGATCATTGAATTTGGTGGCCATTGACTTGAAAGTATCGCCATTTATGCTGGATTTATTTTCCGGAGAACTCAGTTTCATGTGAATGACTGGTTTTGTTTCTTTCTTGTTTAATAGTTTTCCAAATAGTATTTACCTTAGAGAGACTGGTCTTCATGGCAGACATCTTACAATGTATATTGTGGTTAAGGCAAGGCAGATGCAGGCATTTTTATTGTGGAGTCACCAGCAGTGAGGTTTAACCATGAATGATTTTTCTCATTGTGGTTTACAGAACACTTTGTATCAAACATGTGTCTCGTGGGGAAATGGTATTCAGTATAATAACATAGGTATAGTGGAAAGAAACTAGTTTAGTGGGAATGGGGCTGTGATGTATGAAGGCATATTATGAAGCTTCACATCTTAGTAGTTGGGGGAGTAATGTTAATGCCCAGAGATACTTCAACTACAGTGGTCTGTTCTCTTGTGCAGTTGATGCAGACTCCCTATTCATTAAACCTAACTGGTGGCTGAATTTCTCACAGGTGAATATGTCAATATCCGAGATATCCAGATCTGAATCTCAGAGATCATGTGTGAAAATCAATGGAGAGATGTGCTGGAGGCCACCAAGGAGTCTTTCAGACTGCTGCATTGCTCTTCTTCAGGGACGGAATTAACTGAAAATAGACCTCCCACACAATAGAGAGCATGTTGTGTTGCTGTCAAGTATTCTGAGCTTTTCTAATTATATTCCTTGACCAGTGTTGTGTTCCCGATGTACTATTGTATTGTTATGGACTTTGGCTTATGCGGCCTGACTGCAGTTTAGCTTCAGTGCTTGGAGATGACAGTGGAAATGTGTGTGTTGAGTTGTGCGTGCATGAATATGTACATGTTTTTCATAATGTGAAGGACTTTGTCTGATGGCATAGACTACTTTTAAATGTTTTTTAAACATGCAACATGCCTGCCAGCCACACAGTGCCTCATCTGTATGGTGAGCACAATATGCAGGGTGTCCAGCAAAGGAGTTCAAGATTTCAAAATTAAATATCTTGTTAACTAAAATCAGTAGATGAGGGTGATGCAGTTATGTTTATTGTGAAAGCTCCAAGAATTTTATATAGAAGTTTTTAAATAGTTTAAGAAGCTGCTAACAGTTGGCACTGTAATCACAATGCATAGTATCTGTAAAAATGTGATGCAGCTCAGAGCAATCACTTCCACTGTTGAAACTTGAAAGGAATTTAGCATACTGAAGGAAGAAGTTGAAATCACTTATTCCATTGAACAACGTGTTTTTTTCTGAAATATTGGAATACCACAGGTTAGAACACAGTCCTACAGCAACAAAGCACAGTTTTCAGACACGATTTAATGTTCCAAAAGGTCCAGATGTGAAAACCCTTTGGAAGCTACTTGCCAAATTCTGACTGACAGACAGCGTGGCTGATGATCTAGCAGGGTGTATCAGCCCCGAGTAGATTGTAGTTACTCCTGAAAATGTTGCCACTGTTTCTGGAATTTGCTACATTACCTTTATGAAGAATATCTATTCATAATTTTGCTATATCCACTGACAAATTATAGTGCTATTTGTTATTGCATTAATTTTGAATCTTACTCATTTTTGT
This sequence comes from Schistocerca piceifrons, assembly GCF_021461385.2. Classification (NCBI taxonomy): domain Eukaryota; kingdom Metazoa; phylum Arthropoda; class Insecta; order Orthoptera; family Acrididae; genus Schistocerca; species Schistocerca piceifrons. The sequence continues at coordinate 56,986,993 of NC_060142.1, read as the reverse complement.
AGGACTGGTGGTCACTTATAGTCTCATTTTTATTGGGCAGTGTGGCATGATGGTGTGTTGACATTCCACCTTGTGTGAACACACCACCCATTTGCCATTTCATGAGTTGACATTCTGTTGATGTCCTGCATGAATCGGCATTTTAGGAAACCCTCCAGCATGTTTGGTGATAACCAAATAAGACGATTGTTTTCAGATGTTTCCATTGTGGTCTTCTCTTTTCCTGATTACTGAATCTCATAAAATCCAGGAGAAACAATGTCAGCAAGACAATGTAAGTTATCCATAAGGGTGAGCTGCAGGCAGGCTGTAAAGATGCTGCATGTCTTATTGGCAGTACTTTGATATGATATCTGTGCTGTACAGGGCTTGCATACTGTAGAAAATGCAAAGGTAATGCAGAAATCTTGATGGTGTCCGCTTGTGCTCCACATGTTATTCCTCTCAAATAGAACACAACATTATTCTCGACAATCCCCCTTAGCTTGATACTGGGAACTGCTTCTTAGATGAGATGCTTCCAGGAAAGGTTCAAGGTCCCATTGCCTCCCTGTTGCCTCGGACTGAAAGCTCTCTGTGAGTTCTCAGCTGGTATGATTTCAGTTGATTACTCTCACAGTATAGGTGTCAAGAAATTTCCCTCTCCTTTCAGATTACCTTTCTTGGGCTTGGGGTTGCACCAATGTGGAATGTAAGAGAATCCTTATGGGAAAACAAACGACAGATTCTGAACACTGGCACCACCTGCCGACTGGAGGTAACTACCACTAAAATGTTATTGATAATAAACATTTCAGACTAAGATTTTGAATTGTAAGTCATTTCCAGGAGCAGACATGGATTCTGGTCTCAATTTATTGGTTATGAACTGTAGACCAAAACTGAAGAAACTGTAAAAAGGTAGAAAATTAAGATGATGGGACCTGGATATGTTGAAAGAACAAGGGGTTATTGAGAGGTTCAGAGGAAGCATTAGGCAATGGTTGAATAGAACAGGGGTAAGGAACAAAGAAGAAGACAAATGGATAGCTTTGAGAGATCAAATAGTGGAGGCAGCAGAGAATCAAATAGCTAAAAATACAAGGCCTAGTAGAAATCCTGGCCTAAAATACAAGATATTGTATTTAACTGATGAAAGGAGGAAATATAAAAATGCAGCAAATGAAGCAGGTGAAAGCGAATTCATACGTGTAAGAAATGAGACTGATGACAAGTGTACAATGGCTAACCAGGAATGGCTTTAGGACAAATGTAAAGATTTGCATTAGGGGAAATATAGATACCACCCACAGGAAAATTAAAGAGGACTTTGAAGAAAAGGGAAACAGCTGTACAAATATCAAAAGCTAAGACAGAAAGCCAATCCGAAGCAAAGAAGGGAAAGCGGGAAGATGGAAGGAGTATATAGAGGATCTGTACAAGGGAGATGAACTTGAAGGAAATAGTACAGAAATGTAGAAGGACGTAGATGAAGATGAGATGGGAGATGTGATACTGCGAGAAGAATATGACAGAGTGCTGAAGGACCTAAGTTGAAACAAGGCCCCCAGAGAAATGACATACTGTCAGAACTACTGATAGCCTTGGTACAGGCAACCATGACAAAATTCTTCCATCTGGTGTGCAAGATGTATGAAACAGCCAGAATACCCTCAGACTTCAAGAATAATGTATTAATTCCAATTCCAAAGAAAGCAGATGCTGACAGGTGTGAATATTACCGAAGTATCAGTGTAATAAGTCATGGTTGCAAAATAATAACATGAAAATCTTTACAAGAATGTAAAAACTGGTGATCCTGACAGACTGCATTTATCACTGTGAACATGTACATCTATATGATTACTCTGCAATTTACAATTATGTGCCTGGCAGAGGGTTTATCGAACCACCTTTAAGCTGCTTCTCTACTGTTCCACTCTTGAATGGTGTGTGGGGAAAATGAACACTTAAATCTTTCTGTGTGAGCTCTGATTTCTCATATTTTATTATCATGAACATTTCTTCCGATGTAGGTGGATGCCTACAAAATATTTTCACACTATGTGGAGAAAGTTGGTGAGTGAGTGAAATTTCATGAGAAATGAAAAAAAGCGTCTGTTGTAATGACTGCCACCACAATTTTTGTATCATATCTGTGGCACTCTCTCCCTTATTTCGCGATAATACGTAACACGCTGCTCTTCTTTCAACTTTTCCGATGTCCTCTGTCAATCCTACGTGATGCAGATCCCACACTGCACAGCAATACTCTAGAAAGTTATGTACAAGTGTGGTGTAAGGTAGTCTTTAGTAGACCTGTTAAATTTTCTAAGTGTTCTGCCAATAACACTTTGGTTTGCTTTCCTCACAGCATTATCTATGTGATTGTTCCAGTTTGTTATTCATAATTGTAATCCCTAAGTATTTAGTTGAGTTTACAGGCTTTATCATGTAACTGAAATTTAGTGGATTCTTTTTAGTGCTCATGTTGATGACTTCACACTTTTCATGATTTAGAGTCAATTCCTACTTTTTGCACGATACAGATATCTTGTCTAAATTATTTTGCAATTTATTTTTGTCATCGGATGATTTTACATGACAAGAAGTGACAGCCTATATGCAAACAATCTAATATGGCAGCTCACATTGTCCCCTAAATCATTTATGTTGATCAGGAGCAATGTAGGGCCTGTAAACTTCCTTGGGGAACACCTGATATTACTTCTGTTTTACTCGCTGACTTTCCATCAGTTATTATGAACTGTGACCTTTTTGACAGGAAGTCATGTATCCAGTCACACAACTGAGATGATACTCTATAGCCATGTAATTTAATTAGAAGTCACTTGTGAGGAACATTGTCACAAGTCTTCTGGAAATCCAAAAATATGGAATCTATTTGACATCACGTGTCAATAGCACTCATATGTTAGTTGTGTTTGACAAGAACGATATTGTCTGAATCTGTGCTGACCGTGTGTCAGTAAATTGTTTTCTTCGAAGTACTTCATAATGTTCGAATACAGTATATGTTGCAAAACCCTACTGCATACGAATGTTACTGATATGGGTCTGTAGCTCAGCAGGTCACTCCTATTTCGTTTCTTGGGTATCGATGTGACTTGTAAACTTTCCAGTCTTTGGGTACCGATCTTTCTATGAGTGAGCCATTGTATATGATTGTTAAATATGGAGCGATTGTATCAGCATAGTCTGAAAGGAACCTAACTGGTATACAATCAGGACCAGAAGCCTTGCCTTTCTTAAGTGTTTTAAGCTGTTTCACAACACCGAGAATATCTACGTCCAAGTTACTCATGTTGGCAGTTGTGCGTGATTCACGTTCTGGAATAGCTACATCATCTTCTTTTGTGAAGGAATTTCAGAAAACCAGGTTTTCAGTGACTCTACTTTAGTGGTACAGTCATCGATAACATCACCATCGTTACCGCACAGTGAAGGTATTGATTGTGTTGTGCCACTGGCGCACTTTACATATGACCAGAATCTCTTAAAGTTTTCTGCCTATATTTTGAGACAGAATTTCATTGTGTGAACTATTAAAAGTATTTCACAGTGACGTTCATACTAAATTTTGAGCTTCTGTAAAACTTCGTCAATCCTGGGGATTTTGCATTCTTGTAAATTTGGCATGCTTTTTTGTTGCTTATGCAATAGTGTTCTGATCTGTTTAGTGTACCATGGGTGATCAATACCATGTCTTATTGATGTATGTGGTATATCTCTCTCAGCTGTCATTGATACTATTTCTTTGAATTTAAGCCACATCTGGTCTGCACTTACATAGTCAGATTGTAAGGAGTGGAGACAGTCTCGTAGTAATGTGTCAAGTGAATTCTATCTGCTTATTTATATAGATGTATTTTGTATTTATTTTTGGTGGGTTTACATGTTACTGTGTACAATCTAGCTAAAACCACCTTGTGGTCATTAATCTCTGTATCTGTCATGATGAAGGTGTCCTATATGCAGATAACCAACACAATGCAGCATGGGAAACCTAGTGGTGAGGGGATATCTCTCCCATAATCCCACCTCTCCCCCCTAGGAAAAAATGGTCTCTGTGAACATAATGCACACACTGCACCATCACAGAGACAGATGTATGAATTCAGTGTCAGTTTGAAGAAATGCAGAATGTGTAATGAATATTGACTAGTAGCAAGTGTACCCAGTGACATTTGTTGTGAAATCTTAAAACCATTTCACCATTCAGCCCAAAATTAAAATTTAATGACATAGACAAATCAATTAGACTATGTGAATGCACATCTTTCAGTGTGGATAACACAAATTAAAAACCTATCTCTGCATAATGGATGGTGTTTCATTTGGTCACTTAAATGTTTTGTTAATGCTAAATTCCATGATATTGAAAAAACAAAAACCTGTGGGAATAAATGCATCAGTTCACGTTGTGTAAATGAAGAGAACTCTCACAAAATTTTGATGGATAAATCCTCCCATTTATTTTATGAGCTCAAACTTAATTTTTTATTAGTTTTGTTTAGGTTAACAGTGTCTTTAGAGTCAAATAACTTGAGAATGATAACACACAAGGTGAATTTTGAAGTATGTAACTAAAACTAATACTGGTAAAATATACAGACTCTTATTTATCATTCACACAAAACAAGTGTGTTAAAGTGCTTCAAAAGTACCGGTCCATAAATCTTTGTTATCTAATTCTAGAAATATTAACATTGCAACACTCCCTTTAGAGTGGCTGTTGTAAATATTATCATATCAAAGAAAAATTCAGTCACAAAAACAAATATGAGACAGAATTGCTGCCCAACAGTTACCTGTAGGAGGTGAAATGTATAGTACTTCTGACAGACACATAAAAGTTAAAGGGACACACTACCTGTCGTTTGGAACTAGCTGCTCCCTTGTTGGGGAGGAGAGAGTGATATGTTGGGGAACACTGGAAAGAGTGGGCAGTCACTGAAACCGACATGCATTCAGGGTGAGGGTAGGCAAAGAACATGTCTGAGTGATCTGCTCTTCCTTTTCAACTTTTCCCAACATATCCCTCTCTCCTCACTGAGAAAGTAACCATTAGTTTCGAAAGCTAGGTAGTGTATTCTTTGTATTTATGTGTGTCAGTAGTGCTGCATGTTTAACCTCCTGAAAGTGATACAGCTTTGTACCACTTCTGCACAATAAATAATATTTAAAAAATATTTAAGGTTTTCATTTGATTCACCCTTGAATCATTACTTTATGAATTAATACAAAATTGTTGAGGCTTTTGTGGCCACTTGTTGACAAACTGCCTACTGGCTTTTGTCTCGGGTTCTTCGACGTTCATCTAATGGTTTTTCTGACGTTTCGCCAGCACGAGTGGCTGGCATTGTCAAAGCTTCACCCTCCATTGCCAGTGGTGAACTGGAGCCGAGCTCGCGGCTGCAGACTATATGTACCTTGAACAAGAAAGAGGAAAGCCTTAAGGTAAACGGATCCTGGCTTCCCGTACTGCAGCGAACGACGGTCGCAGGTAGCAAGAGGAGAACCGCACCGGAAATGACTGCGGAGAAGCCCTCGGACGTTGGCGCACCAGGTACATATAGTCTGCGGCCGCGAGCTCGGCTCCAGTTCACCACCGGCAATGGAGGGTGAAGCTTTGATAATGCCAGCCACTCGTGCTGGCAAAACGTCAGGAAAATCATTAGATGAACGTCGGCCAAAGAACCCGAGACAGAAGCCAGTAGGCAGTTTATGAATTAAGTTTTTCTTTTTTGTGAAATGCATGTAGGGACTGAATTTTGTTTACTTTCTGTTTCAGATTGAAAATAGAAGAAGGAACAAGACAGCATAAGTAACAAAGATGTCTTCACCTGGGGCAACCATTCAAGAATATTCCATACGTGTTCCTAAGAATGTTAAAAAGAATTTCAAAGTGATGAGATTTAACTCCTCAGTGAATGTAGATTTCACAAAATGGTCACAGGTCAAAATGGAGAGAGAGAACAACATGAAAGAATATAGAGGGCTAGACGAAGAACAACCAAAATTTGGTGCTGGCAGTGAATTTGGACGAGATGCGAGAGAAGAAGCTCGGCGGAGAAAATATGGAATAAATACTAAGAAATACCGTCCTGAAGATCAGCCGTGGATTCTGAAGATTGGTGGTAAAACTGGCAAAAAGTTTAGAGGGACCCGTGAAGGTGGTGTTGCAGAGAATGCTTCGTATTATGTGTTTACTCATGGTCAGGATGGTGTAATTGAAGCATTCCCAATTCAAGAATGGTATAATTTTCAACCCACACAGCGGTACAAGGCCTTGTCAGCAGAAGAAGCTGAACTAGAATTTAGCAGGCGTAACAAACAAGTGAATTACTTTTCGTTGATGTTAAGAAAGCGTCTGAGAGGAGATGAAGAAGCAGAAACTGAGGAAGGAGAAGAAGCAGGGAAATCAAAATCTAAAACAAAGGGAAAGAAAGGTGAACTTAAAATATCAGAAATGGATGACTGGATAGAGTCTGATGATGAGAAAGGGTCTGAAAGTGGCGAAGAAAAAGAATCAGATGAGGAAGAAAAAGAGAAAAAGAAAAAGAAAGAAGATCCAAAGAAAAAGAAAAAGAAAGATCCTCTAGATGAAGCATTTGAGGAAAGTGATGATGGTGATGAAGAAGGCAGGGAAGTTGATTATATATCAGATTCATCAGACAGTGTTTCTGATCATGAAGCAAAAGCAAGTAAAGAACTGAAAGGTGTGGCTGAAGAAGATGCACTTAGAAAACTCCTTTCATCTGGAGAAGAAGATGAAGATGAAGAAGATAAAGAAAAAGAAGAAGGCAAAGACAGTGAAGGAGAAGATAAACAGAAGGCTGAAGGTGCAGGAGGTACTAAAGAAGACAAGGAAAAGAAAAGTAAAAAGAAGAAACATGAAAAGAAAAAGAAGGATGATGGAATTGTTAATGATTCATCATCTGACATGAGTTCCGATAGTTCTGACTCTGAGACTGACAACAAGAAAAAGCATAGCACTAACAAAACTCAAAAGGAGCCAAGTAGTGCTGCCAGTTCACGGTCCGTAACACCCACTAAAGATACGACAGGACCAGAGAGCAATAAACGGAAGTCAACAATAGCTATTGAGCAAATGATGAATAAGAAGGCTCGGTTGGACAATTTTGCGTCTGCCTCAGTTCCTACATTGTCTTTGGGCAGTAACGATTCTGGTATTACAGAAGATGCAGTAAGGCGATATTTGATGAGGAAACCAATGACGACAACAGAGCTGTTACAGAAATTTAAGTCCAAAAAGACTGGTTTAACATCAGAACAGTTGGTCAATATCATGACACAAATTCTTAAACGTATTAATCCTGTAAAACAAACAATAAAAGGAAAAATGTATCTTTCAATAAAGGCTTAGTGATTAACAGTGGTATTGATGGAAAATAAGGTGAATTGTTCACCATGAAAAGGAATACAGCAGTGCAGAGGAGTATGCATGAAAACATGTAAGGAAGTTGGCAAACTCTAGGAAATAAATAAAAACAGATTTATGAGTGAGAGGTGGTATTTTTTAGAAAATATAACTTCATTGTAAGACAGATATAAGAAACAAGATAAATTAAAAATTATTATTATTTTTTTCAGTTTTGAACTTTGTTCTTATATATGTGTGAGCCCTGTTGCTACTACATGAATGTGAAAATATGCAGTGACAAATTAACAAAAGCATAATCATTATTTTATTTGTACTTGACGTGATGTTTTGGATAAGCTGTTACTTATAGAGAATCACATTCGAGTAGTGTATGGTTCCAGTAAACAGAGAAATGAGAATAGGTCACAGAGTATAATATATTGTTCTCATCCTGTTAGTTTTTAGTGCCGTGTATCATTTTTCAAAAGTCTTGTGTTTACCTTTCCAGTTATTCTAGTGATTTTCTTCTGCATCTTTTGTCTTATTCCTGACACTTTCTTGTTATATGTTTATATCATGTGCAATTGGCTCTACGATTCTTTGTTTATTGAGTTGCAGCATTTTAGATAATACGAGCTGAGTATCAATTTAAAGAAGCAATGGTTTCGATATTGGTGAACATGTTAAACTAAAAACTTCCACTGAGAAATAATCTTTTCATGTCAACTGTTCTATGAAAGAAGTACATCTGATGCAGCTCTCCATGCTACTCTATCCTGTGCAAGCCTCTTCATCTCCAAATAACTACTGCAACCTATATCATTCTGAATCTGCTTAGTGTAATCATCTCTTGATCTCCCTCAACAATTTTTACCCTCCATACTTCCTTCCAATACTAAATTGGTGATTCCTTGATGACTCAGAATGTGTCCCACCAACTGATCCCTTCTTCTAGTCAAGATGTACTATAAATTCCTTTTCTCCCCAATTTTATTCAGTACCCCCTCATTAGTTACATGATCTACCCATCTAATCTTCAGCATTCGTCTGTAGCACCACATTTCGAAAGCTTTTATTCTCTTCTTGTCTACACTGTTTATCGTCCATGTTTCACTTCCATACATGGTTACACACTATACAAACACTTTCAGAAAAGACTTCCTGACACTTAAATCTATACTCGATGATAACAAGTTTCTCTTCTTCAGAAATGCTTTCTTTGCCATAGCCGTATCCTCTCTACTTCGGCCAACATCAGTTATTTTGCTCCCGAAATAGCAAAACTGATTTAGTACTTTAAGTGTCTCATTTCCTAATCTAATTCCCTTGGCATCACCTGATTTAATTTCGACTACCTTCCATTATCCTCATTTTGCTTTTGTTGATTTTCATCTTATGTCATCCTTTCAAGACATGTCCATTCCATTCAACTGCTCTTCCACGTCCTTTGCTGTTTCTGACAGATGTACAGTGTCATTAGCAAACTCGAAGTTTTTGTTTTTTCTCCATGGATTTTATTTCCTACTCCAATTCTTTCTTTTGTTTGTCTTACTGCTTGCTCAATATACAGATTGAATAACACTGGCAATAGGCCACAAACCTGTCTCACTCCCTTCTCAATCACTGCTTCCCTTTCGTGCCCCTCGACTCTTATAACTGCAGTCTGATTTCTGTACAAGTTGTAAATAGCCTTTCACATTCTGTATTTTACACCTGCCACCTTCAGAATTTGAGGGAGAGTATTCCTGTGAACATTGACAAAAGCTTTTCCTAAGTCTACAAATGCTAGAAACATAGGTCTGCCTTTCCTTAACCTATTTTCTAAGCAAAGTCATAGCATCAGTATTGTCTTGCATGTTCCAACATTTCTATGGAATCAAAACTGATCTTCCCCATGGTCAGCTTCTGCCAGTTTTTCCATTCATTTGTAAAGAATTTGTGTTAGTATTTTGCAACCATGACATCTTCAACTGATAGTTCGGTAATCTTCACACATGTCAACAACTGCTTTTTTTGGGATCAGAATTATTATTATTCTTCTTCAAGTCTGAGGGTATTTCGCCTGTCTCATACATCTTGCTCACCAGATGGTAGAGTTTTGCCAGGGCTGGCTCTCCTAAGGCTATCAGTAGCTCTAACAGAATGTTGTCTACCCCGGGGCCTTGTTTCGATTTAAGTTTTTCAGTGCTTTGTCAAATTCTTCTTGCAGTATTATATCTTGCAGTATTATATCTCCCTTCTCATCTTCCTCTACATCCTCTTCCATTTCCATAATATTGTCCTCCAGAACATCGCCCTTCTATATACTCCTTCCACCTTTCTGCTTTCCCTTCTTTGCTTTGGACTGGTTTTCCATCTGAGCTCTTAATATTCATACAAGTGGTTCTGTTTTCTCCAAAGGCTCTGTAATTTTCCTATAGGCAGTATCTATCTTACCCCTAGTGACATATGCTTCTACATCCTTACATTTGTTCTCGAGCCGTCCATGCTTAGCCACTTTGCACTTCCTGTCGATCTTATTTTTGAGACGTTTGTATTTCATTTCGCCTGCTTCATTTACTGCATTTATGTTTTCTTCTTTCGTCAATTACAATCAGTGTCTCTTCTGCTACCCAAGGATTTCTACTATCCCTCATCTTTTTACCTACTTGATCCTCTGCTGCCTTCACTGTTTCATCTCTCAAAGCTACCCATTCTTCTTCTACTGTATTTCTTTCCTCTGTTTTTGGTCAACCGTTCCGTAATGCTGTCTCTGAAGCTCACTACAACCTCCGGTTCTTTCAGTTTATCTATGTCCCATGTCATTAAATTTCCACCTTTTTGCAGTTTCTTCAGTTTTAATCTATAGTTCATAACCAATAGATTGTGGTCAGAGTCCACATGTGCCCCTGGAAATGTCTTACAATTTAAAACCAGGTTCCTAAATCTCTATCTTAGCATTATGTATTCTATATGAAACCTTCCAGTGTTTTCAGGCCTCTTCCATATATATATACAACCTTCTTTCATGATTCTTAAACCAAGTGTTAGCTGTGATTGAATTATGCTCCGTGCGAAATTCTACCATGCAGCTTCCTCTTTCATTCTTTATTCCAAATCCATATACACCTCCTACTTTTCCTTCTCTTTCTTTTCCTACAGTCGAATTTCAGTCCCCCATGACTGTTAAGTTTTCGTCTGCCTTAACTGTCTGAATATATTTTTTTTTTATTTTTTATTTTTTTATTTTTTTTATCGCATTATTCGTTTCTACGATCTCTTCATTGGCAGAGCTAGTTGGCATATAAACTTGTACTACTGTGGTAGGTGTGGGCTTCGTGTCTACAATAATGCGTTCACTATGCTGTTCGTATCTGTGTTCCAATTTTTTATTCATTATTAAACCTACTGCTGCATTACCGTTATTTGATTTTGTATTTACAACCCAGTCTTCGCCTAGCCAGAGGTCTTGTTCCTCCTGCCACTGAACGTTTCAGTTGTCTAACCTACCCACTCAAATAACATATCTGACATTCCACGATCTGTTCTGTAGAATGCCAGTTTTGTTTCTTCTGATAACGACGTCCTCGTGAGTAGTCCCCGCACGGAGATCTGAATGGAGGACTATTTTACCTCCAGAATATTTTACCCAAGACGACGCCATCATCATTGAACCATACAGTAAAGCTGCATGTCCTCGGGAAAAATTATGGCTGCAGTTTCCTCTTGCTCAAGGTCAGGTCAGTCTGTCATCCAGACTGTTGCTCCTGCAACTACTGAAAAGGCTGCTGCCCCTCTTTAGAAACCACACGTTTGTCTGGCCTCTCAACAGATCAACACATACCCCTCCATTGTGGTTGCACCTACTGTACGGCTATCTGCATCGCCATAAAAAGTAGAACATTCAGATCTGAAGAATATGTGTAGGTATATGTTAACAAAAGACAAGCAGATTATAGAAACTTAGCCTGCACAGTAAGTTAACACTACTTTATCACTGACTTGCTTAGTGCTGTTCATGCTGAGGCTAGCTAAATTTAAACAAAATTTTAAAAAGAAAGCTGTTACTTTGAAAAAACTGCTGCTTATTTCCTATTAATAGCTATGGTTAACAATTAAAATTCAAAGAAAATAGTTCCCTATGTATGTAAATGTCTTAGTTGCGTTATCTGTATTACTACTACTCATGCAGATTAACTATGAACACTGCTGATTCTTATACAGCTAACAATATTTGTCAAACCTTGCGTCTAGATATTCAGATAATTTGTGTAAACTGTGGCAAATGAGGAACCTTTTGTAAATGATTTTCTTTTTATTCCAAATTTCTTTCTCTCTGTTAGGTGGCAGGTTGTTGAATACATCAAGTGAGGTGGCACAGTGATAAGACACTGCATTCAGGAAGATGGCTCTTCAGATCTCATCCAGACTGAAGTTTTGCATGGTTTTCTTAATTTGCTTAAGGCTAATACCAAGGCTCTTATTGTGAAAACAGCAAAGTCATTTCCCCTTTGCAATCTGAGCTTGAGCTCTGTCTTCAATGACTTTGTTCATCAATGGGTCTTTAAATTCCAGTCTTCCTTCCTTTTTTCTTGATTACCTTTGCATCAGAATATGCAGTTCTGTGAACACTAGACAAAGAGCCAAGTCCAAGTTAAGTTATTTTTGATTATTGTATTGTGATTGTATAGATCACAATTCAACTGGAATAGTAGTAGGAATTTGCAAATTGAAAGAAGGCATATTATGAGGGTCAGACTTACAGTTCTTAGAAAGTAATTCAAAATTTTCTTTCCCAAAACTCTCTCCTTCAAATTAAAGATAAGGAGCATACTTTCACATCATGTAGTGAATGTTCCCTGGGGAACATAAATCACGTGAAGTCAGATCTCAGTTATAAAATAGGTGTGGAAGTATCTGGATTTTGGATTCCACAATAAGTGCTTATGTTTTTGTTGTGAAGTTAGTGCAACAAGATCCCTTGCGCAGACCTTACTTTGCGTATTTTTTGTGGATTGTTAAAAGAAAGCATAAGAATACAGACTGCAGTATGATAAGTTGTGGCTACTACTTGTTGTAATCAAGTCCCAGTGTTCTATTTTAACTACTTGTAATGAGCACAAAGCTCTCCATTATTTCGTGTACACCCCTTGCTGTCTTTGTTTTTGTTAAATGGGCTTCGATTGGGAAGACTCAGAGGCATGGTTGTTGCGTTTTCAACACATTGATACATTTAGTTACAATGGTTCAGTATTGATTTGACATTCCAACATTAAGCCTATCTAGCATCTATTGACAGGTCACCAAATAGAGGCATCTGCTACTGAATTAGACATTGCGGTGTCCACAGACTGATAATCTTCCTAACATGAAACCTCTACTTTAAGATCCCAGACAAAAGTACTGGATCAAACAAAAGAGTACAATGTTTTTGCTGTCAGCCAATGTGGGCATGCTCCTTAGTACCAAGTGAAATCCCCAAGATAATTATTTCCACACAAATCAATTTCAGCACATGCGAAAGATACCATTCAGTGCCGTGATATGCAGTGACTGAATATCTGCAGAGCATGGCACTGAATGGTATCTTTCGCATGTGCTGGTTTTGATAGTTCCATATTGTTGACACTTGAAACTGTAGATTACATCAACTTCTATCATGTATGCATCTGATAAGTGTGTCATTGAATCAGAATTCAGCGTTTATCAAAACTCTGAATGCTGTTCCTATGTAAGTACTATAATACAGAAAAATAACAAACAGAGGTAAAATTGAGAAACTCATTCCATTAGTTCAGTTTAGAGCCTAATGTGCTTCATTACGCTATATGGAGATATAGTGGCACTTCTAAAGCAACGCCAAATTTTCTGTTAGACAGTACCTTCAAATTTTTGATTCATTAGCTTGAGCTGACAATGAAACATAACAAGGTGAAATATCTCGCTTACTATAATCCCACTCCTTAAATATTTGTTTTTCTTTTGTGTTATACAGATAATGCATTTACCCTGTGTACATGACATTGTTGAATTCTTATCCATGCTGTATTTTACTAAACTTTATAATTCAGTGTACATTTTTTTAGACCTGTGATTTTAACAGCATTATTAGCTTTTGAGGAAACTATTTCTGTCATGCAATGTTCTAAACTTACGAATCACTAAAACCACATGCACTTCAAAATTCAACCCTGCTAATAATTAGTTGTTTTAGGAGTGGCATGTGTTAATTGAAAGCTCTCATTCTCCACTTTGCAATGGACATTTATTCTTTCCAAAAATATGTATCTTTAGCTATTACTATTAAAATTACTGTAATCGTTGCACATTCAACCAATGTAAATACTATGTCATTTAAGTCAGTCAGTATCTGGTAGTCAAAATGTAAGCATCTGTGTCAATCTTTTGGGAGAGCAAGCTTGCAGTCAGTAGCAACTCTAATTGGTGTGTTCATTCATTCATTCTTTCAGCCATTTCCTATCATTCAGTGAGTGTAGTTAGTTGTCTTTTCTGCTTGTGAAATTTTGTTAAAAAACTCATAGGCTTTCTGAGTTGTTGACATGTGTGATGATAATTGTCTAAACTACTATCTGAAAGCTGAAAATATAGTGTAATTGGATAGATAAAATATCTGCTCACCAAGCAGTGGCAGGAGAACACACATAGAAAGGTATAGAAATTTGCAAGCTTTCAGAGACAGTGGCCCCTTCTTCTTGCAGAAGGGTTGAAGGTGGTAGAAGAAGAGGGGATGAGGGGAAAAGACAAGTGAGAGAGTTAATAAATGGGGAGAGCTTGGAGAAGTCACCAAGAACCCGGCCTCAGTGGAGACTTACTGGACAGGATGAGAAGTGTAAAAGAACTAAACAAGTAACATGTCTGTGCTGCATTGTTATCTTTATTTAAGAATCTATTAATTACTGAAGGAGATTTGTGAAGATGAACATCCGTGAGACTTGGGACACACAAAAACAGGTTTTTAACTTTTCAACACTGATCATAGAATTGAAATTCATTTAATGTACAAGGGAATAAACACACCAGTGAAAAGAAAGGAAGAGGAAAATAATGAGAGTGAAAGGGGGGGGGGAGGGAGGGAGGGAGGGAGCTCTATTTAGAATATCTGATCTTTTCACTCTGAGATTGTTTTATTTTTCTCAAAATATTGCTTCTACCTCTCCCCTCCTTCCCTCCCTCCCCTCTCCCACTGCCTTTCTCTCTCTCCCCTCTCCCACTGCCTTTCTCTCTCTCCCACCCATCACTTCTCCCTTTCCTTCCTCCCTGTCTTCTCTCCCACCATAACTTTTCCCAAGTGATTTGGGTGATTAGTTTTTTTTTATTATTTTTTAAATGCGAACATTTTAGGTTGAGCTTTAACGTGACTCTTATTGACGCGTTTGAAACAACAGGTTTACTATTACCCGTCACTGTTTATTTATCCCCATAATGCGTTTCAAAGGTTTAAACCTCCATCATAAGGTGGATTATACATTTGTTAGTTTGACATGTATGTTGTGTTCCTCCAGAAATCATAACACAACACACGTGTGTGCACTACACGCAGGAAGTGGCTACAAGGCTAGCGGAGTACGTGTGGAGTGCACATGTGGGTTTTTTAGGTTAGAGAATTCCCTCCCTAGGTCCAACAAGATGCCTTCCGAGATGCAACAAGGCAGCAGTAGGCAAAACGCAACAGGGAATGACAATATTAATGTGGTAATAGTAAACTGAAGGAGCGTCTATAGAAAGATCCCAGAACTGCTCTCATTAATAAACAGTTACAACGCCCTCATAGTACTAGGGACGGATAGTTGGCTGAAACCAGATGTAAACAGTACTGAAATTCTAAACTCAGACTGGAATGTATACCACAGAGAGAGGCAGGACAGTGAAGGGGGAGGTGTGTTTATAGCGATAAAAAGTGCAATAGTATCGAAGGAAATGGTTGGAGATCCGAAATGTGAAATAATTTGGGTGAAGGTCACGGTTAAAGCAGGCTCAAACATGGTAATTGGATGTCTCTATAGGGCCCCTGGCTCAGCTGCTGTTGTGGCAGAACACCTGAAGGAAAATTTGGAAAATATTTCAAGTAGATTTCCCGACCATGTCATAGTTTTGGGTAGAGATTTTAATTTACCAGATGCAGACTGGGAGACTCAAACGTTTATAACAGGTGGCAGGGACAAAGAACCCAGTGAAATTTTTTTAAGTGGATTATCTGAAAACTATCTTGAGCAGTTAAACAGAGAACCCACTCGTGGCAGTAACATATTAGACCTTCTGGTGACAAACAGACCCCAACTATTGAAACAGTTAATGCAGAGCAGGGAATCGGCTATCATAAAGCAGTTACAGCATCAGTGATTTCAGCCGTAAATATAAATATTAAAAAAAAGTTATGAACATTTTTCTGTTTAGCAAAAGTGACAAAAAGCAGATCCCAGAGTACTTGACAGCTAACACAAAAGTTTTATCTCAAGTACAGATAATGTTGAGGATCAGTGGACAAAGTTCAAAACCATCATACAATTTGCATTAGACTAGTATGTGCCAAGCAAGATCATAAGAGATGGAAAAGAGCCACCGTGGTACAACAACCGAGTTAGAAAACTGCTATGGAAGCAAAGGGAACTTCACAGCAAACATAACCATAGCCAAAGCCTTGCAGACAAACAAAAATTACACAAAGCAAAATGTTGTGTGAGGAGGTCTATGCGAGAGGCGTTCAACGAATTCGAAAGTAAAGTTCTATGTACTGACTTGGCAGAAAATCCTAAGAAATTTTGGTCTTATGTCAAAGCAGTAGGTGGATCAAAACAAAATATCCACACTCTCTGTGACCAAACTGGTACTGAAACAGAGGATGACAGACTAAAGGCCGAAATACTAAATGTCTTTTTCTAGAGCTGTTTCACGGGGAAGATTGCACTGTAGTTCCTTCACTAGATTCTTGCACAGATGACAAAATGCTAGATATTGAAATAGATGACAGAGGATTTCAGGTGTGCCACAGGGGAATGTCATAGGACTGTTGCTATTCACAATATACATAAATGACCTAGTGGATGGCATCGGAAGTTCACTGAGGCTTTTTGTGGATGTGCTGTGGTATATCGAGAGGTTGTAACAGTGGAAAATTGTACTGAAATGCAGGAGGCTCTGCAACAAATTGACGCATGGTGCAGGGAATGGCAATTGAATCTCAATATAGACAAGTGTAATGTGCTGCGAATACACAGAAACATCCTTTATCATTTAGCTACAATATAGCAGGTCAGCAACTGGAAGCAGTTAATTCCATAAATTATCTGGGAGTAGGCATTGGGAGTGATTTAAAATGGAATAACCATACAAAATTAATGATCGGCGAACCAGATGCCAAACTGAGATTCGTTGAAAGAATCCTAAGGAAATGCAATCGGAAAACAAAGTAAGTAGGTTACAGTACGCTTGTTCGCTCACTGCTTGAATACTGCTCAGCAGTGTGTGATCCATACCAGATAGGGTTGATAGAAGAGAGAGAGAAGATCCAACGGAGAACAGTGTGCTTCGTTACAGGATCATTTAGTAATCGCGAAAGTGTTACGGAGATGATAGATAAACTCCAATGGAAGACTCTGCAGGAGAGACGCTCATTAGCTCAGTACGGGCTTTTGTTGAAGTTTTGAGAACATACCTTCATTGAGGAGTCAAGCAGTACATTGCTCCCTCCTACATATATCTCGCGAGGAGACCATGAGGATAAAATCAGAGAGATTAGAGCCCACACAGAGGCATACCGACAGTCTTTCTTTCCACGAACAATACGAGACTGGAATAGAAGGGAGAACAAATAGAGGTACTCAAGGTACCCTCTGCCACAGACCGCCAGGCAGTTTGCGGAGTGTGGATGTAGATGTAGATACTAAGAAATGTACACCCACATGATGATGGAGGTGTAAACCTTTGAAGCTCATCGTGGAGTTAAATAAACTTTGGTAACAGTAAACTTGGTTCATTGGATGATTAGTTTTATTTTACTTTATTTCACTATGACAGCTGCAAACCACCTGCATCTATTCATGTTTGTAAAAAATGAAACTCCTCCAGCTGTACTTATGATTTTATATTTATTTAGCTACTAGTTTCGACGTTGCATCAACACCATCTTCAGGCTCTATATAACAACAGCACACATAAAACAAACAATGTGAGATATCAGTAGTCTGTGAACTAGTGTACAAAATAAATATATTATAAACATATTATACACAGGATGAATTCATTAAAAGTAGTTACATTTCGTTCATTTTCACTAAGATGCAATTTACCTTGACATTAACAATTTTTATGGTACAAACAAGTACAAATGATGTTAAATATACACGGTTATTTCCGTTATAGATCAATACCAGGCATTAGAATAAAAATGGGGTTACATATAAGTCTAGGTGACATGCCATTACTCAGAGATAATAATATAGGCATAACACAGTACTAAAACTGTGTTAAAAACGAATATTAATACCGGTACCCTAAAACTCGTCTTTGTGTGTACAGTTTAACTAACAGGAAGGAAAATATGCATTGCCAATCAGACGTATGTAAGGTACTATTCCATTGTTCATAAATAGTGAATGGTGGGAAAGGTGGAAAGGATTTACTTTGCATAACACTGTATCATCATCACTATAAAGTAACAAAGTGAAACAGGTTACTGAAACATAATCATTCTTAACGATATGAAACACAAGTGAGGAGGAACTGGAAGAATGGTATGGAACCCAGTTAATATATTAAAAGGTAGTCAATGGTGTAAAATAAATGTGTATGAGTCAATTCATTAATCTCATTCCAACAAGAGAAATGTAAGCTAACATGACACAAAAATGTACCATTTCAATGTCGGTGCCTCATCTAAGGCCGTGGCCCAGGTCTAAGGTAATCTAATTCTAACATGCCCGCATTAGTAAAAGAACGATAACCTACATAATAATGCTCCAGTTAGAAGTAAACAGGGTGCTGTCAGTCAAAACAGTTACTTATGCAAAATACTCGTAGTTCCTCTAATAACTAAAGAAGAGTACACAGTAAGGTATACAAAGTAAAACTCTAGTATTGTTATATATAATCCAGTCAAGGGTTGCCATAAGTTAACAATAATCATAGAAATGCCTAATCACCCACTTACCTGGACGACTAAAGTCTAACATTTGTATCATCACTACACTAAATGTTAAGACTTTAGTCGTCCAGATAAGTGGACTGGGTTACGTATAACAATACGAGAGTTATACTTTGTATACCTTACTGTGTACTCTTCTTTAGTAATTAGTGTTTTCGATTACGACCACAGGTTCCAAGCAAGTCTCCCGAAAATATAACACTGCCTCCCACCAGCCTGCGTCTGTGGCGCATTGCACGCTTCGAATCGCCATTCAACTTGATGACGGCGTTTGTGGATACGACCGTTGACCTACTGTAGTAAAAATGTGATTCACCTGAAGAGCCGACATGTTTCCATTGATTGAGAGTCGAATTCCGATGGTCCAATGCCCTGTGCAATTGTAATTGACGGTGTAGTTGGGTCAACATGTGAACAAGTAAGGGTGGTCTGCTGTGGAGCTCCATGTTCAACAGTATACGATAAACGGCGTGTACCAGCATTTTGCTCTTTCGGCAGAGATGCCATCTACCCTACTTTACTGAACAGAAAAGCCTCCAAACCCCAAGTTCTATGAAGAGTCATGGACGTCCAATCATTTAGCGCCTAGTGGTTATTTCAGTGCCCTCCTACCTCTTTCTGTTGACGTTCACAGCAGTAGCATATGAACATTCGACCAGCTTTGCCGTTTTCGAGATACTTATTCACAGGCTCTGCGTCATAATAATCTGGCCTTTGTCAGAGTCGTTTATCTCCATGGATTTCCCTATTTGCAGCCCATATCATCACTAGGGTGAACCCTTGTCCCTGTCTACTCCGCTTGCACACTTTTGGTGCCGTGTCCCGTGTCCGGACACCGAGCGAGGTGGCGCAGTGGTTAGACACTGAACTCGCATTCGTGAGGACGACGGTTCAATCCCGCGTCCGGCCATCCCGATTTAGGTTTTCCGTGATTTCCCTAAATCGCTCCAGGCAAATGCCGGGATGGTTCCTTTCAAAGGGCATGGCCGACTTCTTTCCTCGTCCTTCCCTAATCCGATGAGACCGATACCGATGACCTCGCTGTCTGGTCTCCTTCCCGAAACAATCCCCCCCCTCCCCCCTTGTCTGGAATGCCACCAGGCGGCATCCAACATTGTTGTGGGCAGTGGTCGTAATGTTTTGGCTGATCAGTGTGTGTATTTTGAAGTGAAAAAAGTCTTGGGATGTACCCTAATATCCTTTTGCTTGGCATAGTGCAGCAACTCAACGTGGCATGGACTCAACACGTCTGAAGTTCGCTGCAGAAATATTGAGCCACGCTGTCTCTATAGCCCTCCATAACAGCCAAAGTGTTGGTGTACAGGATTTAGTACACGAGCTGACCTCTCGATTCTGTTCCATAGATGCTCGATGGCATTCAGTTCAGGCGATCTGGGTGGCCAAACCATTCGCTTGAATTGTCCAGAATGTTCCGCAAACCAATAGTGAACAACTGTGGCCTGGTGACATGGCGCATTGTCGTCGATTGCAATTCCATCGTTGTTTGGGGACGTGAAGTCCGCCGATGTCTGCAGGTGGTCTCCAAGTAGCCGAACATAACCATTTCCAATCAGTGATCAGTTTAGTTGGGCCATAGGACGCAGTCCACTCCGTGTAAACACAGTCCACACTAATATACACACTAATACACTTTCCCAGCTAGTGCGCCGCTCATGATATCGCGAGTAACGCCACTAGTGTCCCTTCAGCTAATAGCGGCCTTACTGTCTGTCAAACAGCGTAACAGGCAAGGAGGCACAGTGCAACCAACTTATCGTCAATTCACATTTATTCTTAGCGTACCTTAAAGGAAACAATAAGTGAGATGCAAACTGGAACAAAACCAAGAGTAAACAATAAACTAATTTTAAGCAAAAACACCAATTTTCCTCTACTATAACACATGAAGGAAACTTGACATCAAAGGACGTACCCACATTTCTGCACGGTATCTTGTGGACCCTGTAAACGGATTTTCGAAGTGTTTTGGAATTTTAATTGTGCTGAGATGCAGATAAACTTGTCCTATTCTCCCTGATTGTAAAACGACAAACTAAAGCGAAGTCTGCTATCGAGCCCACATTTAACCTGGATGAGCACAAGGAGAAGTGTAAAACTCTTACGCTCGTAGGCTTTTGCCTATCCAGGCCGACGGATCCGTAAGTTAAACCACGCAACCATACCAACGTGTGTTTGTAGCTCCGGTTCTCGTTTGTCTAACTACTAAACACACACTTTCCTGCAAAACAACCAGTCAACTAACACGTGCTGGACCCGGCTATCTGTTTGTTGACAGGAGATATGGGAGGGACAAGAGAGATCCTGCTTTAAACCTTAAGGAACAAATCACAGGAGTCCATAGAGCCCCACAATTTTTCCATACTATCCATCCACTGCCTGCGTGAAGCGCTACGATAACAACAACTGGATTTTCACGAAAGTGAAGCTTTCATTCTAATTGTCTTCACTTAATAACGTAAAATTTTAATTTGTATGTGAGATAAATATAAGCTAGCTGTGTCTTTGTTGTTGACGATTTTCTTTGTTTGTGTTGTTCAGAAGTGCGATGCAATGTTCCTTCGGACATGGATCGTACTTCTGAACAACACAGGCACGGAGTATCGGAACACATTATTTATATACCTGCTAGGTGTTGTATATCAATGTAAAAATATTGCCTTTCGGGCGCAAGTGCTCTACCATCTGAGCTACCGAAGCACGACTCACGGCTGGTACTCACAGCTTTACTTCTGCCAGTATCTCGTCTCCTACCTTCCAAACTTTACAGAAGCTCTCCTGCGAAAGCTTCTGTAAAGTTTGGAAGGTAGGAGACGAGATACTGGCAGAAGTAAAGCTGTGAGTACCGGCCGTGAGTCGTGCTTCGGTAGCTCAGATGGTAGAGCACTTGCCCGCGAAAGGCAAAGGTCCCGAGTTCGAGTCTCGGTCGGGCACACAGTTTTAATCTGCCAGGAAGTTTCAAAGAAGGGAAAGCAGAAAGGTGAAAGGAGTATATAGAGGGTCTATACAAGGGCGATGTACTTGAAGACAATATTATGGAAATGGAAGAGGATATAGATGAAGATGAAATGGGAGATACGATACTGGGTGAAAAGTTTGATAGAGCACTGAAAGACCTGAGTCAAGACAAGGCCCCCGGTGTAGACAACATTCCATTAGAACTACTGACGGCCTTGGGAGAGCCAGTCCTGACAAAACTCTACCATCTGGTGAGCAAGATGCACGAGACAGGCAAAATACCCTCAGACTTCAAGAAGAATATAATAATTCCCATCCCAAAGAAAGCAGGTGTTGACAGATGTGAAAATTACCGAACTATCAGTTTAATAAGTCACAGCTGCAAAATACTAACGCGAATTCTTTACAGACGAATGAAAAAACTGATAGAAGCCGACCTCGGGGAAGATCAGTTTGGATTCCGTAGAAATGTTGGAACACGTGAGGCAATACTGACCCTACGACTTATCTTAGAAGAAAGATTAAGGAAAGGCAAACCTACGTTTCTAACATTTGTAGACTTAGAGAATGCTTTTGACAATGTTGATGGGAATACTCTCTTTCAAATTCCGAAGGTGGCAGGGGTAAAATACAGGGAGCGAAAGGCTATTTACAATTTGTACAGAAACCAGATGGCACTTATAAGAGTTGAAGGGTATGAAAGGGAACCTGTGGTTGGGAAGGGAGTGAGACAGGGTTGTAGCCTATCCCCGCTGTTATTCAATCTGTATATTGATAAAGCAGTAAAGGAAACAAAAGAAAAGTTCGGAGTAGGTATTAAAATCCATGGAGAAGAAATAAAAACTCTGAGGTTCGCCGATGACATTGTAATTCTGTCAGAGACAGCAAAGGACTTGTAAGAGCAGTTGAACGGAATGGACAGTGTCTTGAAAGGTGGGTATAAGATGAAAATCAACAAAAGCAAAACGAGGATAATGGAATGTAGTCGAATTAAGTCGGGTGATCCTGAGGGAATTAGATTAGGAAATGAGACATTTAAAGCAGTAAAGGAGTTTTGTTATTTGGGGATCAAAATAACTGATGATGGTCGAAGTAGAGAGGATATAAAATGTAGACTGGCAATGGCAAGGAAAGCGTTTCTGAAGAAGAGAAATTTGTTAACATCGAGTATAGATTTAAATGTCAGGAAGTCGTGTATGGAGTGTAGCCATGTATGGAAGTGAAACATGGACGATAAATGGTTTGGACAAGAAGAGAATAGAAGCTTTCGAAATGTGGTGCTACAGAAGAATGCTGAAGATTAGATGGGTAGATCACGTAACTAATGAGGAGGTATTGAATAGAATTGGGGAGAAGAGGAGCTTGTGGCACAACTTGACTAGAAGAAGGGATCGGTTGGTAGGACATGTTCTGAGACATCGAGGGATCACCAATTTAGTATTGGAGGGCAGCGTGGAGGGTAAAAATCGTAGAGGAAGACCAAGAGGTGAATACACTAAGCAGATCAGAAGGATGTAGGCTGCAGTAGGTACTGGGAGATGAAGAATCTTGCACAGGATAGAGTAGCTTGGAGAGCTGCATCAAACCAGCCTCAGGACTGAAGACCACAACAACAACAACTCCTTAAACTTAGTTCTTGCAGCAAATTATTGCCCATCTACATTCTGAACAACTGCGCGCCAAATGGCCAAATCTATTACAAATAAAACATTTCTTTGGCACCCACTTTGTACATGGTAATCCGTGGCCTGACAGGTTACAAAAATTACATCACTTAGGCGCTATGTTATCATGTCTCCCATTTCCCCTGAATCCAAATAAATCTACAGGCCCCTCTGGCTTTACAAAGACGCCTTTAAAAAGTCCATCCTCATTAGCAAAAGAATGACACATAAACCATAAATCAAATGTCACTCACCCCTCCACATCGTGCACGTGTGCAGGTGAACAGTCCTGCTTTCCTCTCTATACTGGTATGGACGAACAACTCCCGAACGACAAGATGTAGCAAGAAGTGCACGACCACCTGTCACAAACGCAACCAAACACCTCAACTACCCCTCTACACAGACACATCTCAATGCTACTTGCTCGACATAAGATGTGGGAGTAGAAATCCAGTACCATCATAGTAACCGGCACCACTTCTGATACCACTGTTGCTGGGTTGGTTGTCGAACCTGGGACTCCGGATGGCAGAGCTGAAGCTGGGACCCAAAATGCCCTATTTTGTCAGGAGGCTGAGAAAGTTCAAGAGCATTGAGGGGCAGTGCAGCGTGATACAGTGGTATTCGGTAACATTCGTTTATTCAACTAATTTACAGTACTCAATGGGTGAAGCATAATGTCACATGGCGCCGTGTGCTGCCCTGCGAGTCCAGCCAGCTTAGCAAACTCCTGGTATGCTGACGCCACTGCTGCCATCATCAAGGTCGCCCGCTGATGGAAGTTGGCTGCACTCTCCCAGTTGCCACCCGCCGGGGCGTTGCGACTGGCGCTGCTCTGCTGCCCGCCATTCTGGAGACTGCTACAGACCCTGGACCTTGCCACCCTCTATCCCACTTGGCCTGCTCTGTCCGACCATGGGATGAAGGTGGGTGTACTGGTCACCTGTGGCCCCTGGGCCGACGCTGCTCCCAGGACAGTACCGGACTCGAACCCATGCCCTCCTGGACATTGTGCCCCAACTTTCCACTAGTGGTGCTTGCCAGATGGCAACACCTGCCACCGTCTTTGTCGCAGTGTTGCTGCGCCTGCCACAGCGTATGACTCACCCGGATCCTAGTATGCCAGGTGGGAAGCAAACGTGGCCCTTAGCCTCGAGTGGAACCGAGCTCTTCCTGGGCCCGCTGCAGACTGCTGTCACTGTCCTCCTTCAGGCAGACTGTGTGATCTCCAAGTTCCAGGCTGCTGTTCTATCCCACCCTGGTGTTGTGTCCCCGGAGGCGGAATATAACCCAAACAAGTATATAGAAACAGAGTACAAGTTTATGCAGAGTACTTATACTATTGGTGCCAGACTGGCCCCTATAAGTGTAGACCAGCACAGGTCCGTCCCGACACTCGACTGACCGGGCACACTCTGTCTCAAGCTAAAACTGCCCATCTGTTTATATTGGTTTTTCCCTCACTTCTGACGTAGTGTCAGAGAGCGACAGAAACTATGGCAGGGATAAATTCACACATGTCAGTCACTTACAAATCACTGCTCTTGGCTCTGGCCTAGTGCACCACCTCATACATCGCAATAACTTAAAGCAACGCTGCAGTTTCCTGCCTTGGTGTTGCTCCACTCAAAACAAATCGTGCGTGCAATACCGCCATCGCAGCTCCGTGCCCACGAGTCCATGTTTATCTTGCTTGGCCTGCTGGCCACTGACTGTTACCACACTCTGTCAGCGGACCCAGATTTCATCGCCCAACCTTGCCTTCACTGAATTTGGACAAAATTTCCCTTTCCTTCGACTAGGACTAATACTAGCGCAGCAGTTATTAAATTTTCATCTCCCTTCACTATCTGAATAATTTCTTGTATCTCACCATACATTTCTTCAATCTCTTCGTCGTCTGCCGTGCTAGTTGGCATATAAACTTGTATTACTGTGATAGGTGTGGGCTTCATGTCTGTCTTGGCTACAATAATGCATTCACTATGCTGTTTGTAGTAGCTTTCCTGCACTCCTATTTTTTAATTCATTATTAAATCTACTCCTGCATTACCCGTATTTGATTCTGTGTTTATAACACTATATTCACATGACCAAAAGTCTTGTTCCTCCTGCCACCAAACTTCACTAATTCCTACTATATTTAACTTTAACCTATCCATTTCCCTTATTAAGTTTTCTAACGTACCTGCCTGATTAAGGGATCTGACATTCCATGCTCTGATCCTTAGAACGCCAGTTTTCTTTCTCCTGATAATGACATCCTCCTGAGTAGTCTGCGCCTGGAGATTCTAATGTGGGACTATTTTACCCCCGGAATATTTTACTCAAGAGGACGCCATCATCATTTAACCATACAGTGAAGCTGCATGCCCTCAGGAAAAATTATGGCTATAGTTTCCCCTTACTTTCAGCCGTTCGCAGTGCCAGCATAGCAAGGCCATTTTGATTAATGTTACAAAGCCAGATCAGTCAATCATCCGGACTGTTGCTCCTGTAACTACTGAAAAGGCTGCTGCCGCTCTTCGGGAACCACTCTTTTGTCTGGCCTCTCAAGAGATACCCCTCTGTTATGGTTGCACCTGCAGTATGGCTATCTGCATCACTGAGGCATGCAAGCCTCCCCACCAATGGCAAGGTCCATGGTTCATGAGGGGCAGGAAAATACTTATGTTCTTGTAATCCGAGAGTGTGGAGATAGCTGTAGAAAGCAAGGAAGCAATCAGGTTGGGGCCAGAAACAGTAACGCCTTTTTGTCGAGGGGAACCAATCCAGCCTTTGTACAACAGTTCAGAGAGTGACCTCAGTCTGTTGAGGGCACTCTGGTCATGCATCAGGCCAATGTGTGCAGGTGCAGATTACTTGTGAACGTCGGCTGCAGTGGATGACCTGCCGAGCTCGTGGGTAATATCTAGTGCTGTGAGGACTATATACAGACCATGTGGTTATTCTGTCTGTCTTCTTGGTATATGTACCAGTATCTGATGGTCGATAGCTATATGCAAGATGCAGCGGTGGTGATTTTGCATGGTGCAGGATACGAATTGTGTGTTTACTACATCGATGCGGTATGTGGTGATGTGTAGCTGGGTTGGAGATCAGTTTCACGCTGAAATATTCAAGCTTCTGTCGTCAGTGGCAGAGCAGTGTAATTGGGAAAGTGTCTTTTCGTATTTGACGACCTGTAGACCACTTTTGCTGAGTTTAACTGTCAGTGCAATATGGCGACCCGTACAAAATACTTTTGCCGCTCGAAGTCTTGTCTGCAGAAAAAAAGGCATACAGTTCACCCACACTGCAGCATCAGTAATTTGGCGGGTAAATTCAGTAAGAGCGTATCAGAATGCTCCATTCATTCACAAGACATCCTTTGTGCTGGGACATAGGAGCCTCTACAGAATGGGTCGAACATGATGGGGGCAAGGTGTCCATGGAAAGTTCTGAGAGTAACATGATATCTTCTTTGTTCAAGTGTTCAAAGACAAGTTCGAGCAGACCATCCATATCTGGCGAGATGCTGGCCCTCATCCACCACTGTGGCATTATTACACCTCCAAACCAATAGCTGTAGGACACCGAGAATTTCCGCCATTTTTTTCTTCTGTTGGACAGCAGTGCTTCGAATTCTGTTTGCATAATTGTTCTGATTTTCCCATCTGTGCTTAGACAGTGCTCTCTTTTCAAACAACAAGCATGCTTTTATGATTAACTGTGTTTTCGCAGGCATGCACAGACATTATGAAGGCTTTTACAAGTGAGAACATGAGCGAAACGTTTACCGTTTCTGAGATATATGTTGAAAGCAGGATGTTACGATTTCAGGGAAGGGTAACACGTGGTGCACAGGTTGCTCGTTAGGACCATCAGGGGGAATGCATTCGGCGTTATTCTAGGCTATATTCGTAAACAGGTCCTGTTAGGACAAGAATTTCATTGCAGACGAACTGAGACATCACAAAAGCTCCTACAACAACAAAAATGATTGTTAACTATTTCTGTGGCACTTTGCGATTTCCGGGAAGGGTTATGCGTAATGGACAGGCTGTCCTGTTAGGATCTCTAGGAGAATGCATGCTGTGTTATTCTGGGATATTTTTGTAAACAGTTTCTGAAAGCACTGCAAACGATTTCTATAGTGTGTCTACAGGGAGCCATGGTTGAAATGGCTCTGAGCACTATGGGACTCAACTGCTGAGGTCATTAGTCCCCTAGAACTTAGAACTAGTTAAACCTAACTAACCTAAGGACATCACAAACATCCATGCCCGAGGCAGGATTCGAACCTGCGACCGTAGCGGTCTTGCGGTTCAAGACTGCAGCTCCTTTAACCGCACGGCCACTTCGGCCGGCACAGGGAGCCATGTCTGTTATTTACTTAGACGTGTGAGGACAGTATAACACTGACAACCTTTTAGCTGCACCTGTGAGGGTGAGTCGATAGGTAAACATCTCGCTGGAACTGCAGGCAGAAAGGCTATTGTCATTGCACCAGCAACGGTGGTTAGGTAAACACTTGTGTGCCTGGAGACCTCTCGCATGTGGTGCAGGCTGGACCGGCGTACACCCCAACACATGAGTCATCATTATGGCTTGTATCTCTGTAAGGAACAGGTCTCTGATACGTTACAGTCGAATTTCTTAACGATAGTTCGAAAGCGGTTTTGCATGCAATGAGTGTTTGTGAAATGCATTGTTTTGGCAGTTTCAGCATTGTGAGTGTGTTTGCAGAGCATTATTCATGCAATATTTTGACAGTTTTACGCTTAGTGAACGTGTCTGTGCATCTGTGTACTGCATTATTTTGTGAAAGTGTCTGTAGGCTGTGCAATGCAGTATTTCCGCAGTCTACAATCAGTGAGTGTGTTTGCAGAGCGTTTTACATGCATTATTTTGACAGTTTAGAAGTTGTTTGCGTGTCTGTACATCAGTGCACTGTATTATTACGGCAATTTACGAGCAGTTTGCAGGTCTGTAGGCTATTTATTGTAACCCCAAGCACGTCATGGCGAGTGTTTTGTGTCAGCATAATAAATTCATAAGCTACGTGAAATCCATCCCTAAATAAATTGTTCCAACATCATACTGAAAAAAACGTAGATTCCTTCCTCTCTCCAGCAGCTGGACACAAACGGAGTCCTTTTCCTGCCATTTTCCCCAGCCCGCCATCTTGGATTACACCACACGAGGGATGATAGCGCCCTCAGGTGGCGTTACTATGTACTAGGTCAGTTGGACTCTGGACCTCATGGTGAACACGCTGGATGGAACTACTGGCTATGACAACTCAAATTGTTTGAATAAAAATGCAAAATAAAGACTCTTGCCCATCCTATCCAGCAGCCAAACATAGAGTGAGTCCTTTTCCCACCAATTCCAAGGAGGAGGTGGTAGTTGGATGACTTAGGTTAGTGGAGGTAGCCAAAAATTGACCTATTTCCCACGAAATTTTCCCGGCACTTTCTTAGGTTAGTGGGGATAGCCCAAGTGACCTTTTTCCCACAATCTTTTTCCTGCAAAATTTTGCCGCGATTTTCTTGGGAAGGGAAAGGGAGGGGATGGATGAGGGGAGGAGAGGGGGTTAGGTTAGTGGTGGTAGCCCAATTGACCTATTTTTCCGCCAAAATTTGAACTTCCCACCATGACTTCATTGGAAAGTTGCCACATCTATTGCCACCATCTTGGATCCACCATATTTAAAAATCTGGCAACAATGCAGAGTGGGATGATACGAACTTTGTCCTACTACTGCCATGGCCAGTAGATGGGAAGTAACTTAAATCTGCACTCTCATTTTTTCTAAATATTAAGCGGGGTTCCTCCATTCCGCACTTGCATGGTGACCATCTGAAAAGATGTGTCTCCTTTGCTTTGGTTAGTATCTGAAAAAAATACAGCTGAAAATGGAGTCATTTATTATCGCCTGGCCTGTTAACCAATTGTAACATTCTGAGAAGCATCATGAGTGACGAATTTTGGGTAAAACCTTATATGTTTCTCTTGCTGCCGTGTTCAAATATGCTTCATTTGCTATAACACAGCAGAGTTTACATAGTCTCAGCTCTCTAATACTCTGTGCAGACGCAACTGGGAAACAGTTGTGAAACAGTGGTTTATTAAGTGAGAAATTAAGGAAAAGTAAGGTCACTAGCTTATGAAAAAGCACATCCTCGGTACAGAATAAACGTGTAATATTGAGTGTAAAACGGCATTCCCCTCCAGCACCGATTGCATTTCTCGTTTCACCAGATGCTGATGGCCCTAAAAAATTAATTCTTTCATCGAAAAAGTTGTTGCTGAAGTAATGAGTTAGATAATTAAGTTTTGCGTAGTAAGCGTGTGGCAATATACTTCATTCTGGCTTTATCGCTGGCGCAGCACGATAGCAAATCAATGTGCTTCATCAGATCAGTTTTCTTGAGACTTGTGACTGCAAGAGACCTTCGCCGAAGTGCAAAGAAAAATTCAGTATGCTAGCTAAATTTCATATGCAGCAAAATATTATATAATATGCACCAAACGCAAAATCTTAGCGACCCCTATTTTTCACTGCAAACTTTTTCGAATTTCGCGCAGTGTGTTACTTCCACGCACATATCACAATAACTGTGACCTTTAACAAAATGATGGACACATCATCTTGAGCCCGATATAGAAAGCTACAAGCAGTGTAAAAATGAATTTTTTTTTACAAAATAGACTCTGTAAAATCACTGAAGAAAGATTACAGGGCGTGCGTCTCGATTCTGTCATCACCGATTGCCCGAAAGGAGATAAACACTGACGGCCTCCCGAACAAACGAATGAACTCGCCCAGCGCTTTGGACGAAACTTGGTCACTGGGCATCGGCCTCCGCATCCCGCGCTGCGCGGACTGTAATAGCTGGGAGCGCCGGCCGGAGTGACCGAGCGGTTCTAGGCGCTTCAGTCTGGAAGCGCGCGACCGCTACAGTCACAGGTTCGGATCCTGCCTCGGGCATGGATGTGTGTGATGTCCTTAGGTTAGTTAGATTTAAGTAGTTCTAAGTTCTAGGGGAATGATGACCTCAGTTGTTAAATCCCATATTGCTCAGAACCATCTGAACCATTTGAGCCAATAGCTGGGAGCAATATCAGTACTGTACAGTGGATGAGGAAATACCTCGCATTTGAAAGGTCGAGTAGTTCTAGAGTGCGATTTGCCATCTGTGGTTCAAATCAAATTGCTCTGAGCACTATGGAAATTAACATCAGAGGTCATCAGTCCCCTAGACCTTAGAACTACTTAAACCTAACTAACCTAAGTACATCACACACATCTATGCCCGAGGCAGGATTCGAACCTACGACCGTAGCGGTCGCCCGGTTCCAGACTGAAGCGCCTAGAACCGCTCTGCTACACCGGCCGGCCGCCATCTGTGGTCAAGCGTTATAGTGCAAGAATAAAATTTTTGAGGTCAGCTTTCTTCTACGCTTATTCTGAATTACTCAAGTTTTCCGAAGGTTAGTTGCCCTTTCTGACTGATTCGTAACACAACGCCAGTTGCAGTTAATTCTTGCAAGCGGCAGTGTAGCGTCTTGGCAGTGCAAGAGAACTATATTCTGACTGTGTAGTATACGCCTGTGAATGATATATTGAATTTTAACTGGACCATTTGTGTTTGTGTTTGTATCGTGCACAATGAGAATCGACATAAACAATTTGTTAGAGGTTTTATACCCAACTGAATCACCGCATCCATGAAGTGAAGTACATGAAGGGGAAGAGACACTACAAACACTATCTTCCATTTCATCAAGAAACAACACCATCTTCCGTTTGATCAAGAAACTTGATAGCGCCACTATCACTGAAATTCTGGAGAATATGTCTTCCGAGAACATCGCTGATGTCGAACCAATTTATGAGCCTTTTGCTGATGATGTAGCTAATAACTATGTTCCTTTCGATCATGTCAAGAAGTAATGAAGCCAGAAATGAAGGCTGGTCATTGAGAATAATTATGCATCACTTCAGAAGGTTCAAGGTCAGGAACTATCTATCCCGTATCAGAGATATTATGAACAGTAACGAACAAATCGTGAGAAACTAAAGGGCATAGTGGAGTATTTTTGGTCTACTTTTCAAGAGG
The DNA here is from genome assembly GCF_021461385.2 of Schistocerca piceifrons. NCBI lineage: Eukaryota > Metazoa > Arthropoda > Insecta > Orthoptera > Acrididae > Schistocerca > Schistocerca piceifrons. The sequence goes on along the minus strand of NC_060142.1, from coordinate 56,955,715 downwards.
CAAGGCCTAATTCCATGGCTGTGTATGATGTTGATATAAGGCGGTGGGCATGCACGTGAGCTAGAGTGCTTAAAACTCTGGATCTACCTAGGTATGGAATTTTAAGGCAGTTCACAAGATTGTGAGTCGCACAGTTACGAACTTTGTAAGAGACAGAGAATTCTGCGATTGCATTTGGTATTGAATTCACTGACACTGTCGTTCATTATTATTCAGCAGCTGAAATTCTACATACCGACCAATCTGGATTTAATTACGACATTCATAGTGACTGAACACTATCTAGCATGAGTGAATGGCTGCACGGGACGCTATTGTTGGGGTACAATCAGCGTCCGAAATATCACGTTCGTATACTACTCACCCAATTATTTCCATACAATATAGCCTTCTTTCTCCACTACTCATTTTCTTCCGTGAATCAAGTGGTACATTTGGTCCACTTGTGCAAAAGGAAATGAACCGACCTCCGAACGTGTACATAACGGCTTCAAAATCAGGCGAAGTGGACAAGAGTATTCTCGAACAATGGCGGGATAACAATCTCTCTCCTAATATCAGAACAAAATATTGCCTGGTTCTGGATGCATTTTCATTCCGTCAGCAGGACTGTTCGTAATTCCACATAAACACATACAGGTAACAACCATTGCACCTGGCGCAACCTTTACATGTATACTTTTTCCGCCAGCGGGAAAAGTGCACTAAAAGCTTTTTATGAGCGAGTTTTATTCGGCGACATTGATACTGAAGTCCACATTCGTAACGCTGCCATCGACCTTCATGCACTTATCCATTATCAGTTTAGAGCCCCCATATTTAATAAGATGATCAAGAAAACTATATTTCCAGCTGAATGTGATGCTTCTGAAGCTCCTGACAATGTGTTCTGGAATACGGAAGATTCAAGTTGGTCAACACCCAACTACGCAACTGTGTCATTTATCCAATGCTCATATTGTCGTTTACATTTGTGTTTAACAGATTTATTGACCAAGACCCACAAACATCTTAATAATAGTTAAGTACAGCTAAATGGAATAAATAAATAAACAATAATAATCAATATGTTATCAGACCAATGAGTAAGAATCTCCTTCAATTTATTTATTATGGTGACCGGTTTCGACCACTACTGTGGTCATCTTCAGACCAATGAGTAAGAATCTCCTTCTGCTGGACAATCACTACTCCAGCAGAAGGAGGTTCTTACTCATTGGTCTGAAGATGACCACAGTAGTGGTCGAAACCGGTCACCGTAATAGATAAATTGTGATCAAGACTGTTGTTAATAGTAAATATTAGTAACTAATTTTATTTCAATATCTGCGAGACACTTTGCGAATATATCTTGTCAGACTTCATACAACCCCACCAACAAAAATCTAATAGCGTAAGGTCTGGCGATCTTGGTAACCGTTTAATTGCACTATCACGACTATTCCAGTAATTTGGGTAAATGCAGCTGAGATGTTTCCTCACGCGTGTGGTAAAATGTGGAGGGTCTCCGACACACCAGAAATTCGTTGCAGTCCGCATGGCCAAAGGAACGTCCTTAAGGTGTTCAACGAACGAGTTTTCCAAAAAATGCAAATAATTCTGTAACATCATTCGCTCTTCAAAAACCACTGAACAGCCCAAAAACAAATGTACATTAAAGGTGTTCAATCTCGGAAACCATTAGAAATAGCACTTGTATCTGTACGAAGTTTTTTTTTGTTTCAGTTGAGTGTTCCTGTCATATCCCTGAATATTGGCCATTCCCTCTGGGAAGGCCTGTCTAATCTGACAGCGGTTACTTCGGGCCCTGGAGCTTTGTTCGGTTTGAACAATTTCAGCTGTATCTCGAAGCCACTGATACTATCTATTTCACTGGTCTTTGCAGTGGTATAAGAATTAAACTGGGGGAGACACTCCCACATTTCCCTTTGTAAAGGAACATTTGAAAACAGAGTTAAACATTTCTGTTTTTGCTTTACCATCTTCAAATTCAGATCCTGTCTCGTCCACGAATCAGAATTTCTGTGGGGTTTGTGTGGGAAAATATTCTGCTACGGCTGTCGTTGAAGCCTTAACGCTTCGGCTTTTTGACAGGTTTATTTTAACGCCTCCAACGTAGGAAGTATATTTTACTTCTATACATTTTAAGTTCGTTATCCTCTGCCATTTTATAGCGAGGCACCGATTTTTTCTCTCTGAATTTTCAATTGTCTTTCTCTCTGGGGAGATGCAGACAATAGCTCTGGTTCTTTAGTCAAATAAGCTAGAAGCTTTTCGGAAAGCTTACTTTTATGAAAGCTTACTTTAACGAAATATTATGCAGCATATGAAGTATTAAGCATAGTCATATTAAGAATGTACTCGGCACGTGTTGGAAGTTAACGTCTGCAGTGCCCAAAAATAATTAAAGAACTACGTACTAAATTCTCGTCGGTTAACGGTAACAATCTTTAAGAAATTTATGTTGGCAGAGCTAGCTGCCTAACAGTGACGGAAGATCACAGACAAAATAATTGTTCTCATATCTCGGACGTGGTAACCAAAAAGACAAAACATTAATCATTCGAATTTAAGACTTTTGGAAGTTATAAAAAATCTTTTAATCGAGATACGAGAGCAGCCAAATGCGTTTTTCACTCAGCACCTCTCCTATGCTTCGCTTTACACCTGCTATGCAGCAGTAGCTGTATCTTTAGCAGTACCCATACAGAGACTGTATACTGTGGAGCGTCCTTCCCGTCACGACAAGATCCTGTATAAAACGAGTCACAATTTTGGCCTTCTATCCGCTGCGCGCGTCGCGTGGCGTTATCGACCGCTCTGGACGTGGCGGCGGCACCAGTGTGGGTTTTTCGTCGGGCGCGCATGCGCGGCGACGCCCTGCGGGTTGCCGGCCTCTCAGAGTGTCATGGCAGCGCGCTAGTCCTCGCAGTGCCGTCAGAGACTGGTAAGAGATGTGGCGGCTACAGCGGCATCCTCTGCAGGTAAGCGCGGCGCCTCAGCCTCGTGTGCGCAAAGCACTTGCCCGTTGCTGGGGCCGCTCTGTTTGCCTTAATGAGAACTGGCGCGGAATACAGCTTCTAGTTGAGACAGTCTGTTTAGGTGGGAACTATGTCCTGGAAATAATTGATTGATTCGGGGAGGGGACCAATCCTGGAAATGTCTGCATTTTCGCAATGGAAGTGGTCACAGTTAATGTGCATCGATAACACTAGAGTCTAATCACAATTTTAATTGGGCAGCAGTGGTAACGTAGATCGGTCGCGACTAGGTACAACGAACCGTTTCCTAGCAGAGTGTTTTATGGAAGCCACAATAAACTGAAATAAGAACGGCAGGACGATTACAAGATATGTCCTGCGTCGTGACCACTATGGAATTTCGTCCTCTAATTTTCGTATAAGTTATTTACCAGCACGGATCCCGCGAACATCGGTCATGAGAAACCCTATTCGCGTTTTTCTCCACGTCACAATGAAAGCCACGGATCAAGGCAGTCACGTACTTGAAGTATTTCTTGATTTTAGAAAAGTGTTTGATTCACTACAACACCCACCCGTATTATCGAAAGTACGATCGTAGTGGGTATCAAGAGAAATTTGAGAACGGACTGCCGGCCGCGGTGGTCTAGCGGTTCTAGGCGCTCAGTCCGGAACCGCAGGACTGCTACGGTCGCAGGTTCGAATCTTGCCTCGGGCATGGATGTGTGTGCTGTCCTTAGGTTAGTTAGGTTTAATTAGTTCTAAGTTATAGGCGACTGATGACACCAGAAGTTAAATCGCATAGTGCTCAGAGCCATTTGAACCATTTGAGAACGGACTTCTTGGTAGGGAGTACTGAGCATGGCTTGGCTCAAATGGCTCTGAGCACTATGGGACTTAACATCTGTGGTCATCAGTCCCCTAGAACTTAGAACTACATAAACCTAACTAACCTAAGGACATCACACACATCCATGCCCGAGGCAGGATTCGAACCTGCGACCGTAGCGGTCGCGCGGTTCCAGACTGTAGCGCCTAGAACCGCTCGGCTACCCTGGCCGGCGTACTCAGCATGTTCTCTTGGGTGTAGGGTCATCGACACATGTAAAAGTAACTTCAAGTGTGGCCCAGGGAATTATGCTGAGAACGTTGCAGTTCACATTGTATGTTAATGACATTGCAGACAATAGTAATATCAGACTTTTCGCAGGTGATGGCAGTTATCTGTATTGAAACAGTCCGAAAAAAGGCTCAGAAATATTCAGTCGGACCTTGAAACGATTTCAGATTGGAGCAGAGACTGCCATCGTGTTTAAATATTCAGAAACGTAAATTTGCACTTTTCAAAACGAATAAACGTAGTGTCCTAGACTACAGTAACAACGAGTCACAGCTAGAATCAGTCAGCTCATACAAATACCCGGGTGTAACAATTTGCTGGGATATGAAATGGAACGAAGAGTAGGATTGGATTGGACTGTTTGGGGGAAGAGACCAAACAGCGGGGTCATCGGGGAAGGAAGTCGGCCGTGCCCTTGCAAAGGAACCATCCCAGCATTTGTCTGGAGCGATTTAGGGAAATCACGGAAAACCTAAATCAGGATGGCCGGACGCGGGATTGAACCGTCGTCCTCCCGAATGCGAGTCCAGTGTGCTACCACTGCGCCACCTCGCTCGGTGAACGACGAATAGGTTCAGTCGTAGGTACAGCAGGTGGCTGACTTCGGTCCATTTGTATGTGAGTAGGAAAATGCAGTTATATCAAAGAGACAGCTTACAAATTGCTAGTGCGCTCCATCCTATAATATTGCTCAAGTGTGAAAATATTAGGCTGGCGCTTAGGATCCTAGTGTTTTTGTTTTGCATGTTGGTATTCCCGCTGCTGTGGGTTTGTTTATCGATTGTCATTTTGTATTTGTAGTTCACTGTTCAAATGGCTCTGAGCACTATGGGACTTAACATCTGAGGTCATCAATCGCCTAGAACTTAGAACTGCTTAAACCTAACTAACCTAAGGACACCATACACATCCATGCCCGAGGCAGGATTCGAACCTGCGACCGCAGCGGTCGCGCGGTTCCAGACTGAAGCGCCTAGAACGGCTCGGCCACAGCGGCCGGCAGTTCACTGTTGCTGTCTGAGTTTACATATTGTTATTTGGAGATAGTTGTCCTCTATGGTGAGTGTTCAGCGGAGGTGAGAGTATCATCTGGAGTGCCCCAGGGAAGTGTGGTAGGTCCGTTGTTGTTTTCTATCTACCTAAATGATCTTTTGGATAGGATAAACAGCAATGTGCGGCTGTTTGCTGTGGTGTACGGGAAGGTGTCGTCGTTGAGTGACTGTAGGAGGATACAAGATGACTTGGACAGGATTTGTGATTGGTGTAAAGAATGGCAGCTAACTCTAAATATAGATAAATGTAAATTAATGCAGATGAATAGGAAAAAGAATGCTGTAATGTTTGAATACTCCATTAGTAGTGTAGCGCTTGACACAGTCACGTCGATTAAATATTTGGACGTAACATTGCAGAGCGATACGAAGTGGAACAAGCATGTAATGTCAGTTGTGGGGAAGGCGGATAGTCGTCTTCGGTTCATTGGCAGAATTTTGGGAAGATGTGGTTCATCTGTAAAGGAGACCGCTTATAAAATACTAATACGACCTATTCTTGAGTACTGCTCGAGCGTTTGAGATCCTTATCAGATCGGATTGAGGGAGGACATAGAAGCAATTCAGAGGCGGGCTGCTAGATTTGTTACTGGTAGGTTTGATCATCACGCGAGTGTTACGGAAATGATTCAGAAACTCGGGTGGGAGTCTCTGGAGGAAAGGAGGCGTTCTTTTCGTGAATCGCTACTGAGGAAATTTAGAGAAGCAACATTTGAGACTGACTGCAGTACAATTTTACTGCCGCCAACTTACATTTCGCGGAAAGACCACAAAGATAAGAGAGATTAAGGCTCGTACATAGGCATATAGGCAGTCATTTTTCCCTCGTTCTGTTTGGGACTGGAACAGGTAGAGAAGATGCTAGTTGTGGTACGAGGTACCCTCCGCCACGCACCGTATGGTGGATTGCGGAGTATGTATGTAGATGTAGATAGTGTGTGGAGCTGTGGCCGCTACCAAATGGAGTGGCAAGTGGAGAAATCGGAACATTTCCGAATTATTCTCCTGTTTGAATTCAGTAGAGGGGCGAGAGCAGCGGAGGCAGCCAGAAACATATGCGCCGTGAAGGGGGATGACGCCGTTGGACAGAGCATGCAATGAAAATAGTTTTCTCGTTTTAAGCAGGATCGTTTTGAAATTAGTGACTCTCCACGTTCAGGAGACCTTCGGGGTTTGATGAAGATGGTTTAAACGCATTAATCCGCAGCGCTCCACGTCAATGTACTCGAGAGCTGGTGAATCGGATGGAAGCGTGATCATGCCACCATCGTGCGACATCTGGATGCAGTGGGGAAGGTTAAAAAATGTAGCGTATGTGTAACGCATGCTCTAAGTCGTAATTACAAAAATCCGCGGGTGGTCATGGGTGCATCGTTGCTTCCTCGTCGTCAACTGGCTCGTGAACAACACCGATCATTCCTATCCTGTATCGTTACTGGCGACAAGAGAGGGTGCCTTTATGTTAACGTAAGGAAAAGAAAGCAATGGTTAAGGCCAGACAAAGCAGCGACTACCCGTGCAGAGAACCGCGCGCATCCACAAAAGATAATGTTTCGCATCTGGTGGAACAGCGACGGTGTGGGGGGCTTCGAGTTGCTTCCTCGAGGTGTAATCGTCGCTGACGACATTTACTGTCAACAACTGAGACGCGTTCCAACAGCAACGACCATAGAGACTGCCGCCTGCATTCTGCTAGACTGACAAGGGGAGGCCGCCAATTGTGAAATTCAGATTCGATTCATACTGCGCATAATAAAAGCTCATGGCCAGAGGTGTAATGTGGCAAAGCACCAAGATGCACTTCTCAGCCGTTGTCGAGAAAATCGACAGTTAAAAGAAACCGTTGCGGTGAAATACTCTCTACGATTAACACTTTTCTACAGCGTCGTGGCGCAGCGGTAAGCGCTCGGGTTCGTAATCCGAAGGTCGCCGGATCGAATCTCGCGCCATGTAACTTTTTTTTTAGTGTTTGTTTTTTGTAATTCAAATGTGTACACACACACACACACACACACACACATATATATATAATTCCCGGCAGTCAGTTTCAACAATTATGCATATAATAAGTTGTTGAAACTCGTTTGTCGTGGAAAAACTGGCGACTTCGAACATCATTATGTTTTCCGCAAACAAAGTTGTATTTCACAAATGTTACTAATTGTCTTCACAATGTTAACCACGTATAGTTAACGGAAGACGTAGAAACGATATTCCGAAACGAATACGTATAGCGTAAGTCAAACGCTCGAATTGGAATAGAGACCCCACGAACACAAATTTGCTGTGGCAGGTATGAAATATAAACTCCGTTACTCGCTCGTTACACTTGAAGGACAGATGTTGAATGGGCCGAAACGAGCTGCCGCATAACAGCGTAGTAACCTGCTAACTTCGAAAGAAGGTAGATGCGGTCCCTAGCGCAGCTTATAACATCGTTAAAAATCAGTGCGGACGTGGGAGCTTTGGTACACCCTGTTAAAAAAAACGGAAAAATGGAGGCGGTAGAATCGGAGGGCGATCCGCCTTCACCAACATGCATAAGCAATTCATTAATAGTTTATATATATATATATATATATATATATATATATATATATATATATATATATATATATATATGAATTACAAAAAACTAATAATAAAAAATATTGCATGGCGCGAGATTGGATCCGGCGACCTTCGGATTAGGAACCCGAGCGCTTACCGCTGCGCCACGACGCTCTAAAAAATTATTAATCGTAGAGAGTATTTCACCGCAACGGTTTCTTTTAACTGTCGATTTTCTCGACAACGGCTGAGAAGTGCATCTTGGTGCTTTGCCACATTACACCTCTGGCCATGAGCTTTTATTATGCGAAGTATGAATCGAATCTGAAATTCACAATAGGCGGCCTCCCCTTGTGAGAAAAAAACACTGTACAGCGCTGGGAAGTCATTCCGCTACCACCTTATTCTCTTGGTCCTGCGCCCTCAGATTTCACCTTTCCGCTATCTATCGAACAGTCTTCAAGGAACTTCCTTCGCGGATGAAAATACGCTCCGGAGATGGCTCGACGAGTTCTTTCCCGGAAAACCACGTGATTTCTACAGTCGCGGAAGAGGAAGACCGCACTGCAGTTCCTTCTCTAAATCCTCGCACAAACGAAAAAATGGCTGACATCGAAACAAGTGTCCAAGGAATAGAAAAGCAACTGGAATCACTCAACAGAGGAAAGTCCACTGGACCTGACGGGATACCAATTAGATTCTACACAGAGTACGCGAAAGAACTTGCCCCCCTTCTAACAGCCGTGAACCGCAAGTCTCTAGAGGAACGGAAGGTTCCAAATGATTGGAAAAGAGCACAGGTAGTCCCAGTCTTCAACAAGGGTCGTCGAACAGATGGGGAAAACTATAGACCTCTATCTCTGACGTCGATCTGTTGTAGAATTTTAGAACATGTTTTTTGCTCGCGTATCATGCCGTTTTTGGAAACCCAGAATCTACTCTGTAGGAATCAACATGGATTCCGGAAACAGCGATCGTGTGAGACCCAACTCGCTTTATTTGTTCATTAGACCAAGAAAATATTAGGTACAGGCTCCCAGGTAGATGCCATTTTCCTTGACTTCTGGAAGGCGTTCGATACAGTTCCGCACTGTCGCCTGATAAACAAAGTAAGAGCCTACGGAATATCAGACCAGCTGTGTGGCTGGATTGAAGAGTTTTTAGCAAACAGAACACAGCATGTTGTTGTCAATGGAGAGACGTCTACAGACATTAAAGTAACCTCTGGCGTGCCACAGGGAAGTGTTATGGGACAATTGCTTTTCACAATATATATAAATGACCTAGTGGATAGTGTCGGAAGTTCCATGCGGCTTTTCGCGGATGATACTGTATTATACAGAGAAGTTGCAGCATTAGAAAATTGCAGCGAAATGCAGGAAGATCTGCAGCGGATAGGCACTTGGTGCAGGGAGCGGCAACTGACCCTTAACATTGACAAATGTAATGTACTGCGAATACATAGAAAGAAGGATCCTTTATTGTATGATTATATGATAGCGGAACAAACACTGGTAGCAGTTACTTCTGTAAAATATCTGGGAGTATGCGTGCGGAACCATTTGAAGTGGAATGATCATATAAAATTAATTGTCAGTAAGGCGGGTGCCAGGTTGAGATTGATTGGGAGAGTCCTTAGAAAATGTAGTCCATCGACAAAGGTGGTGGCTTACAAAACACTCGTTCGACCTATACTTGAGTATTGTTCATCAGTGTGGGATCCGTACCAGGTCGGGTTGACGGAGGAGATAGAGAAGATCCAAAGATGAGCGGCGCGTTTCGTCACAGGATTATTTGGTAAGCGTGATAGCGTTACGGAGATGTTTAGCAAACTCAAGTAGCAGACTCTGCAAGAGAGGCGCTCTGCATCGCGGTGTAGCTTGCTGTCCAGGTTTCGAGAGAGTGCGTTTCTGGATGAGGTATCGAATATATTGCTTCCCCCTACTTATACCTCCCGAGGAGATCACGAATGTACAATTAGAGAGATTCGAGCGCGCACGGAGGCTTTCCGGCAGTCGTTCTTCCCGCGAACCATACGCGACTGAACAGGAAAGGGATGTAATGACAGTGGCACGTAAAATGCCCTCCGCCACACACCGTTGGGTGGCTTGCGGAGTATAAATGTAGATGTAGATGTAGAATCGAAAAGTTGCCTCAGTTTTCCAGACCGCTGTAAATTGTGAAGGAGAGTACATTATGATGACCAAGGTCTCTGCTATGTGTGTGTGTTGTATTTGCTAACCACATGGAAAAACTCTCCGACCTTATGCACCATCCCAGTATTTTCAAGATCCTCGTGTGCTTGCTCGGTAGCCGTGGATACCGAAGCGTAAAATAAAAAGAAATGAGTAACACAGTGAACAGGCAGGGTGTCTGCAAGTTACCGACGGCCTGACTGCTAGAGATGACAGTTCATCGGGCGGTATGCTCTCGCCAGCCCGGGTTCGACTGTATAAACAAGCAGCCACCAGGGAACAGTCATGAGGCATCGCTGGAGGAAATCACTATCACCGGATACAATCTACCGATTCGTTATTTTCTATCAATCACCTGACATAATAACAGAGACAATAACCAGCTGTACAGCCACTTCTCCATAGCAATTTTTACTTCGAATTGTCCGGTGGCATCCCAAAATGTGACGTCGGTGGCCATCTGGCAACCGAAATAAGACAGTACGTAGGGGAAGATCATCACCAGAATCCAGCAGCTAGTTGCCAGAAGGGAGCCGCTGCAAATTCGATCGAAACGTCGGTATTTTACTTGTTTCAGTGTTTCATAATGACGTAGTCTAGTCCCAAATTGATTTTATTCGAAATGAACCAGGATCTTTAATTCAGCTTAATTGCTGAGTAAATGTTTGTACATCTACATCTTCAGCTACATCTACATACAGGGTGTTTAAAAAATGACCGGTATATTTGAAACGGCAATAAAAACTAAACGAGCAGCGATAGAAATACACCGTTTGTTGCAATATGCTTGGGACAACAGTACATTTTCAGGCGGACAAACTTTCGAAATTACAGTAGTTACAATTTTCAACAATAGATGGCGCTGCAAGTGATGTGAAAGATATAGAAGACAACGCAGTCTGTGGGTGCGCCATTCTGTACGTCGGCTTTCTGCTGTAAGCGTGTGCTGTTCACAACGTGCAAGTGTGCTGTGGACAACATGGTTTATTCCTTAGAACAGAGGATTTTTCTGGTGTTGGAATTCCACCGCCTAGAACACAGTGTTGTTGCAACAAGACGAAGTTTTCAACGGAGGTTTAATGTAACCAAAGGACCGAAAAGCGATACAATAAAGGATCTGTTTGAAAAATTTCAACGGACTGGGAACGTGATGGATGAACGTGCTGGAAAGGTAGGGCGACCGCGTACGGCAACCACAGAGGGCAATGCGCAGCTAGTGCAGCAGGTGATCCGACAGCGGCCTCGGGTTTCCGTTCGCCGTGTTGCAGCTGCGGTCCAAATTACGCCAACGTCCACGTATCGTCTCATGCGCCAGAGTTTACACCTCTATCCATACAAAATTCAAACGCGGCAACCCCTCAGCGCTGCTACCATTGCTGCACGAGAGACATTCGCTAACGATATAGTGCACAGGATTGATGACGGCGATATGCATGTGGGCAGCATTTGGTTTACTGACGAAGCTTATTTTTACCTGGACGGCTTCGTCAATAAACAGAACTGGCGCATATGGGGAACCGAAAAGCCCCATGTTGCAGTCCCATCGTCCCTGCATCCTCAAAAAGTACTGGTCTGGGCCGCCATTTCTTCCAAAGGAATCATTGGCCCATTTTTCAGATCCGAAACGATTACTGCATCACGCTATCTGGACATTCTTCGTGAATTTGTGGCGGTACAAACTGCCTTAGACGACACTGCAAACACCTCGTGGTTTATGCAAGATGGTGCCCGGCCACATCGCACGGCCGACGTCTTTAATTTCCTGAATGAATATTTCGATGATCGTGTGATTGCTTTGGGCTATCCGAAACATACAGGAGGCGGCGTGGATTGGCCTCCCTATTCGCCAGACATGAACCCCTGTGACTTCTTTCTGTGGGGACACTTGAAAGACCAGGTGTACCGCCAGAATCCAGAAACAATTGAACAGCTGAAGCAGTACATCTCATCTGCATGTGAAGCCATTCCGCCAGACACGTTGTCAAAGGTTTCGGGTAATTTCATTCAGAGACTACGCCATATTATTGCTACGCATGGTGGATATGTGGAAAATATCGTACTATAGAGTTTCCCAGACCGCAGCGCCATCTGTTGTTGACAATTGTAACTACTGTAATTTCGAAAGTTTGTCTGCCTGAAAATGTACTGTTGTCCCAAGCATATTGCAACAAACGGTGTATTTCTATCGCTGCTCGTTTCGTTTGTATTGCCGTTTCAAATATACCGGTCATTTTTGAAACACCCTGTAGATACTCCGCGAGCTACCGTATGGTGCGTGGCAGAGCACACCTTCTACCACTACTAGTGATTTCCTTTCCCGTTCCACTCTCAAATAGAGCGAGGGAAAAGTAGCTACTTATATGTCGTCGTATGAGCTCTAATATCTAGAGTCTTATCGTCGTTGTCCTTACTTACAGTGTATGTTGGCTACAGTAGAATCGTACGGCAGCCAACTTCAAATGACGGTTTTCTATATTTTCTCAATAGCATATTTCGAAAAGAACACCGTCTTCCCATCAGGGATTCCCATTTGAGTTCCCGAAGCATCTCCGTAACACTTACGTGTTGTTCGAACCTACCGGTAACAAAGCTAGCAGTTCGCCTCTGGACTGTTTCGTTGTCTTTCTTCAATCCGACCTGATGCAGATCCACAACACTCGAACAGTATTCAAGAGTAGGTCCCACCAGCGTCCTATATGTGGTCTCCTTTACAGATGAACCATTCATTCCTAAAATCTTCCCAATAAACAGAAGATGACCATTCGCCATCCTTATCACAGTTGTCACATGCTCGTTGCATTGTATACCACTCTGCAGCGTTACGCCCAGATATTTAAAAGGTTTGACAGTGTCAGGCAGGACACTGGTAATACTGCATCCGAACATCACAGGTTCTACCTACTCATCCGCACTAACTTAATTTTTTTTCCACAGTTAAAGCTAGCTGCCACTCATCACACGACCTGGAAATTTTCTCTAAGTCGTCTTGTATCCTCCTATACTCACTCAACTTTGGCGCCGTACCGTACACCACGGCATCATCATTGCTGCTCATCCTGTCCGCCAAATCAATTGTGTATATAGACAACAAGAGCGGTCCTATTACACTACATGGGGCATTCCTGACGATACCCGTGTCTTCGATGAATATTCGCCGTCGAGGACAGCATACTGAATTCTATTGCTTACGAAGTTTTCGAGCCGCTCACATATCTGTGAACTTATTCCACATGATCGTACTTCCGTTAACAACCTATAATGGGGCACCGTGTCAAACGCTTTCCGGAAATCTAGAAATATGGAATCTTGGCCTTGTGACACGGACAGTTACCCTGCTCAAGGACGCCAACGTCATTGGGGGGGACATCGGGCATGAAGGGATGCAGTTGGTGGTCAGCAACGTTCACATAGTCTACAGCCGTCATTACTTCCTCGATTAGTGCTACAAGTCCTAGGGAATCCCAGGAGACTGTCCCTTATAGCACAATAGTGTCCAAACCAGCCTGTGTCAGTAGCGAAGTGCGTGTTTCAAGAAGGCGTTCACCTCGATGGCGGTGTATCCAGACGCGACCGCCGATCTTGTGTAACAAGAAACGTGATTCATTCGACCAGAGGACATGTTTCCATTGATCGACGGCACTGCCTCGTTGATACTGTGCGCGCTGCAATCGTAAATGACGATGTCGTTGTGTCAGTATGGGAACATGTAGAGGTCTTCTGCTGCAGATACCCATGCTCAGCAATGTGCGCCGAACGGAGTGTGTCTGCACCAGTGTTTTACTCTGTCATAAAATCTGCCACAGGTCGCCGCTTATGCTGCTTTACAGAACGAGCAAGGCTCTGACATTCACGTTCTATGATGACGAGCCCACATACAACACTTTTAACGCTGTTTCACTGTCTTTCAACCACTTTGCGCAGCCGACCAGCTTCGCCGGTTTGAGAGATGCACGTTTGCAGTCGGTGGGCCAAAACAGTCTGTTGTTTGTCAAAATCGCTTATGTCAGTGAATTTCCCCCTTTGGCGTCAGTGTCATCGTTAAAATGTGTTTCCATAACAAGCTTTAGTAATGGCTGGTTTCCGTGTCCCAACAAAGTGAAGTGGCTTTGTCGTTATGTTTCCTAACGTGTTGGTTGGTCTCTCTTGTATTGCTCTCCTGTATGTGTTTCATTACCGGTGCTGCCAAAACTTCAGTTCCACAGCAGGTGGGATCATGCACAGCACGTGTGTTCCAGGAGGGTGTACGTGGCGATTTGGTGGTCTCTTTTAGTAGAAGATCCGCACAACCATTGAGGACCTCTCGCAAATAGGAGGTACCTGGCTGATCCTGCATAGGTCGGCAGAGGCAGATGCATGCCGAGACGAATCGCCCCGTTCTGAAGTCCGTAAAGCCACTTTACGCCCGTCTCTGCAGCACTGCCCCATACGATGCACACGTCCAGGAGGTTGGGACTGATTAGCGTCACACACATGGTGACTCCAACAAGAGAGGCGGGGGAGTTAAGATTGTGGGTTAAGAAAGGAGAAGAGTATCTGCAGCCTACCTGTCACCTTTTAGTCAAGGTCATTCGTTGTGTTGACTTCAGGACGGTCTGACGGAGGAGATAGAGAAGATCCAAAGAAGAGCGGCGCGTTTCGTCACAGGGTTATTTGGTAACCGTGATAGCGTTACGGAGATGTTTAATAAACTCAAGTGGCAGACTCTGCAAGAGAGGCGCTCTGCATCGCGGTGTAGCTTGCTCGCCAGGTTTCGAAAGGGTGCGTTTCTGGATGAGGTATCGAATATATTGCTTGCCCCTACTTATACCTCCCGAGGAGATCACGAATGTAAAATTAGAGAGATTAGAGCACGCACGGAGGCTTTCAGACAGTCGTTTTTCCCGCGAACCATACGCGACTGGAACAGGAAAGGGAGGTAATGACAGTGGCACGTAAAGTGCCCTCCGCCACACACCGTTGGGTGGCTTGCGGAGTATCAATGTAGATGTAGATGTAGACTGCGACTGCAGCCTTTGGAGAGCGACAGCTGCCATTCTACACGTTTTCGTCCGAAAGAGAGAAACTATTGAAGATCTTTTTAATGGTGTGCTTCACAAATTCAAGTTGGACCATGTACAACAGCACCTCTATGTCCTTGGATTCTGGTGCGGCCTGCACTCTGTTACATGCCTCTCATTACTGATGATGTAAGAAGCCACTGGTGCGAGTGTGGTGAGCGTCATGTTCCTACACCGTGGCACCTGGTGCATTCCCGTGACACAGAGAACTTACAAGAGGGGAGACTCGCAATGCTGGAACTGTAATTTTGTTAGCCACATTGCGCGACGCTTCCACTCTGCTGCAGTGCGTCAGATACTCTGCGGAAAGCCAGCCATGACTGCACTCGCAAAATCGAAGAATCACCGCCCTTCTACGCAGACTGTCGCCAATGACGTGCATCGGCTATTGCGACCGTTTCTGCTTCAAGCGTACTGCCACATCGAGACGAGATATATATCCCAAAGCCTCAAAAGCATCGACCAATCGTCCAGGAGCTAGTTTTTTACAGACTCCTCCCTGGCGTTGGAAAACTTCACCACCACTTGCAAAAAAACTGCAGCCACCAGTGGGGAAGGGAAGCAACCTCGCCGCACCTAGCGCTCCCAGTCACGCATCTGAGATGACTCATCCTCCACTGTCGAGGATAGTAGTTTACGGGCAGTACGCCTAGCTGATCTTCTGGCCAACATTGTTCCGTCTATCTCAGGAAGAAGAACGCCAGGAGAGCGTCACTGCAGCATCTCCACCATAAGAATTATCAAGTGTCATAGACATGTTCAAGTCGCTTCTCATTTTTATGGAACAACTGCTAAAGAGCATCCCACAACAAATCCCAGCTGCAATCAAGGAGGCCATCTAGGTTATTACACCACGTCATGAATAGATGGTCGATGGTGAGGCCCAGGTATTTAGCAACGTGTCCCAAGATACTGCCATTCCCTGGACTTTTACTGATGTGCTGTCTGCAGGAACGAGTCTTCTGGCAATTATGAGGTCTGCGCCTTTCTCAGTTCGAATTTTAGTCGCCACTGCATATCCCACAGTGTCAGAACATCGAAGGCCAGGCCCACTGGAGACGACGTTGAAACTGAACGCCGTTCATGCCACTTGGGTAGAGAGCCATC